>NC_060122.1:714534936-714879936 GCF_021461395.2 Schistocerca americana | reverse complement strand
ACACACTCAAAGAAAGCAGGAAAAGAAGGAAAATGCTACATAAGAAAGTAAAACCTAAGGAAAGGGGAAACATAGCAACAAGAATGTCACAGGGAATTGTTATTGGCTGGCCACTTACATAAAATATGGGCGAGCTTGTCACACAGTGAGCAAATTAAAATCCTCTCCCTAAAATCTTTGTAAAAACATTTGACAGGGCACAGAACTTTAAAACTTTAACCACATTCGTCCGAGTGTTGCCTAAAAGAGATGGCAGGTCCGCTGGCAAGTCAGCCGCGACCCGCTGGTCAGAAAATAAAACGCAATCCAATAAAACGTGGCGCACAGTGACCTGGACGCCGCAAGCACCACAAATTGGAGGGTCCTCTCGCCGGATCAAGAAGCCGTGCGTCATAGGGCTGTGGCCTATTCGAAGCCGAGTGAGGAGAACCTCGTCCCGTCGATGGGGCTGAAAGGAAGTACACCACACACGCGTTGTGGGCTTGACTATACGGAGCTTATTGTCAGTCACTTCCAGCCACTTATCCTCCCACCGACGCATGACCCGTGAGCTCAACAGCGAGTTGAGTGCGTGCAAGGGGATAGCACACTGAGATACTTGTGGGGCGAGACACGCCTCCTTGGCTGCGAGATCTGCTCTTTCATTCCCAGCAATGCCAACATGCCCCGGAACCCAGCAGAAATCTACAACCTTCCCCAGTCGCTATAGTCGGAGGAGGGCATCCTGGATAGTCTGGACAATTTTGTCTGCCGGATACAAACGCTGCAATGAGTGAAGGGCACTGAGTGAATCGGAACAGACAAGAAATTTAGGGGAGGAAGAATGTCTCATGTGCTCCAGTGCCCGCAAGATCGCAAACAATTCTGCATCAAAGACAGTAAAGCAGTCGGACCTTGAGGACACGGTATGGAAAACCAACTGAGCAACCAACAGAATCCCCTTGTTTCGACCCATCCGTAAAAACAGTTACATAGTCGTGGTGCTCAGATAAAATGGCAGAAAATGCTGCATTAAAAACGGTGGCAGGAGTGCAATCTCTCTTGTACTGCAATAAATCTAAAATCACTCCTGGCCTCTTCAGTAACCAGGGTGGCAGGCGGTTAAAACCTTGGATTTGGGGTTGTACAGACTCCACACCGAGGGACTCTAGTACACGTTGCACACGGATCCCAAACGGCAACGTAGCCCGGGGACGGCGGGAAAAAAGGCGGTCCAGAGGTGGATGGGCAACAAGACGTTGAGCAGGCGAGCTGGGAGCTGCAAGAAACTTACAAGCCTGGCGCACCAGCAGGACCTGCTGCCGGATGGTAAGTGGCAGTTCGCCAGCCTCAGCACAGAGGCTGGGTACGGGACTGGTCCGATAAGCACCCGTGGCCAGTCGGATCCCAGCATGGTGAACAGCGTCAAGGATCCGCAAATAAGACGGCCTCGCTGACCCATATACTGTGCACCCATAGTCCAGCCGTGAACGCACAAAAGCTGCATAAAACTGAAGGAGACGCGCCCTGTCCGCGCCCCAAGACCTGTGGCTGAGGCACTTGAGGATGTTCAGTGCCTTCAGCGTTCTGGCTTTCAAGTCACGTAGGTGTGGCAGCCATGACAACCTGGAGTCAAAAATTAGGCCCAGAAACCGCACTGTGTCTCTAAAATGTAGGGCAGTATCCCCCATATGCAAGGCAGGCAAAGTAAAAAGATGAGGAGAACGATTAAAATGAACACAAACACACTTATCGGCAGAAAACCGAAAACCCGTCTTTGCAGCCCACTCCTCTAACCGCCGCACTGTTAGCTGCAACTGACGGCTCACGGTTGCAACACTGGTGGAGGAACAGAAAACAGCAAAGTCGTCCACAAATAAGGAGCACTGTACTGGACTCCTCACTGTAGACGTTATACTGTTCATGGCTATGGCAAAGAGGGTAACGCTTAAAACACTGCCCTGGGGGACACCGTTCTCTTGCTCAAAGCGATCAGACAGTGTGTTACCAACGCGGGTCCGAAAAAACCGCTGAGACAGGAAAGACCGAATGAAAATCGGGAGGCGGCCGCGAAAGCCCCATTGATGCATTTGTGAAGAATACAGTGTCTCCAAGTAGTATCATATGCCTTATTGATATCAAAGAAGATACCGATACAGTGATGCTGACGGAGAAAAACCAGCTGAATAGCCGCCTCTAGGAGGGTCAGGTTGTCGACCGTGGACCGAAATTTTCGGAATCCACACTGAAAGCGGCTAAGGAGCTGTCTGGTCTCTAACAGCCAGACCGGACGCCGGTTAACCATCCGTTCCAGGGTCTTTCCGACACAGCTTGTCAAGGCGATACTACGATAACTACCGGGACATGTGCGGTCCTTTCCTGGTTTGAGGAGAGGGATGAGGATTGCCTCCCTCCACGAGGTGGGGCACACTCCTGTCTGCCATATGAGATTAAAACATTCGAGGAGGATTTCCTTTGACGCCGCTGGCAGATGTCGAAGCATGGAGTACCGGATGCGGTCGTAACCTGGTGCAGTGTCAGAAGTCTCAGTAAGTGCCGATTCAAGTTCCCACATGGAGAAAGGGGAATTGTAGGCATCAGAACTGTTCGACCGAAAGTCCAAGGTCGCTCTTTCGACAGTCGCACGGTAGCGACGAAACGCTGGATCCTGATTTGCAATGGTAGTACTTTGTGCAAAATGCTCTGCCAGCGTCTGAGCAATGGCTCTGGGTGTCGTTTGGAGGCATCCCTGGTTCAGGACAGCAGCTATTGGTAAACGGCTATGTTTACCGGAAATCCTCCGGATGGCTTCCCATACTCTTGTGGAACAAGTGGAACGGTTGATGGAGTCCAGGAACTCCTGCCATGACCTTTTCTTGCTGTCTTTAATGACACGGCGTGCCCTGGCTCTCGCGATTCGAAAGGCGGTAAGATTGACCGCTGTTGGGCGGCATTTAAATCGGCGAAGAGCCGCACGCCTGTCCCGGATGGCTGCGAATACGAAACACCTTTAGTTGTCTTTAAGGGGGCACTAACACCATCAGGAGTCCTAGCATAGTATGGCGAGAATGTTGAGCCAGAACTTCACACCAAAACCAGCAATTATGGGATAGGTGCTGAGGAAACTGCTGAAAGGGTGACAGTTTATGCTTAGATTAGATTAGTACTTGTTCCATGGATCATGAATACAACACTTCGTAATGATGTGGAACGCATCAGGTTAATAAAAGGTGATACAAGATATTACATTGCACAAAATATTACATGACACCTAACATTTTTTATTTTTTTATTTCTTTTTTGTGGGGATTGGGGTAATTACCCATTTACTATATCCAAAAATTCGTCTAATGTGTAGAAGGAGTTGCCATTAAGAAATTCTTTTAATTTCCTTTTAAATGCTATATGGCTATCTGTCAGGCTTTTGATGCTATTAGGTAAGTGACCAAAGACTTTTGTGGCAGCATAATTTACCTCCTTCTGAGCCAAAGTTAGATTTAACCTTGAGTAGTGAAGATCATCCTTTCTCCTAATGTTGTAGCTATTTACACTGCTCTTACTTTTGAATTCGTTTGGATTGTTAATAACAAATTTCATAAGTGAATATATATATATATATATATATATATATATATATATATATATATATATATATATATATATATATACATACTCCTGGAAATGGAAAAAAGAACACATTGACACCGGTGTGTCAGACCCACCATACTTGCTCCGGACACTGCGAGAGGGCTGTACAAGCAATGATCACACGCACGGCACAGCGGACACACCAGGAACCGCGGTGTTGGCCGTCGAATGGCGCTAGCTGCGCAGCATTTGTGCACCGCCGCCGTCAGTGTCAGCCAGTTTGCCGTGGCATACGGAGCTCCATCGCAGTCTTTAACACTGGTAGCATGCCGCGACAGCGTGGACGTGAACCGTATGTGCAGTTGACGGACTTTGAGCGAGGGCGTATAGTGGGCATGCGGGAGGCCGGGTGGACGTACCGCCGAATTGCTCAACACGTGGGGCGTGAGGTCTCCACAGTACATCGATGTTGTCGCCAGTGGTCGGCGGAAGGTGCACGTGCCCGTCGACCTGGGACCGGACCGCAGCGACGCACGGATTCACGCCAAGATCGTAGGATCCTACGCAGTGCCGTAGGGGACCGCACCGCCACTTCCCAGCATATTAGGGACACTGTTGCTCCTGGGGTATCGGCGAGGACCATTCGCAACCGTCTCCATGAAGCTGGGCTACGGTCCCGCTCACCGTTAGGCCGTCTTCCGCTCACGCCCAAACATCGTGCAGCCCGCCTCCAGTGGTGTCGCGACAGG
This sequence comes from Schistocerca americana, assembly GCF_021461395.2. Lineage (NCBI taxonomy): Eukaryota > Metazoa > Arthropoda > Insecta > Orthoptera > Acrididae > Schistocerca > Schistocerca americana. The sequence continues at coordinate 714,875,620 of NC_060122.1, read as the reverse complement.
CGTGAATGGAGGGACCAATGGAGACGTGTCGTCTTCAGCGATGAGAGTCGCTTCTGCCTTGGTGCCAATGATGGTCGTATGCGTGTTTGGCGCCGTGCAGGTGAGCGCCACAATCAGGACTGCATACGACCGAGGCACACAGGGCCAACACCCGGCATCATGGTGTGGGGAGCGATCTCCTACACTGGCCGTACACCACTGGTGATCGTCGAGGGGACACTGAATAGTGCACGGTACATCCAAACCGTCATCGAACCCATCGTTCTACCATTCCTAGACCGACAAGGTAACGTGCTGTTCCAACAGGACAATGCACGTCCGCATGTATCCCGTGCCACCCAACGTGCTCTAGAAGGTGTAAGTCAACTACCCTGGCCAGCAAGATCTCCGGATCTGTCCCCCATTGAGCATGTTTGGGACTGGATGAAGCGTCGTCTCACGCGGTCTGCACGTCCAGCACGAACGCTGGTCCAACTGAGGCGCCAGGTGGAAATGGCATGGCAAGCCGTTCCACAGGACTACATCCAGCATCTCTACGATCGTCTCCATGGGAGAATAGCAGCCTGCATTGCTGCGAAAGGTGGATATACACTGTACTAGTGCCGACATTGTGCATGCTCTGTTGCCTGTGTCTATGTGCCTGTGGTTCTGTCAGTGTGATCATGTGATGTATCTGACCCCAGGAATGTGTCAATAAAGTTTCCCCTTCCTGGGACAATGAATTCACGGTGTTCTTATTTCAATTTCCAGGAGTATATATATATATATATATATATATATATATATATATATATATATATATATATATATTGTTTGGCTACAGTGAAGGTCGCTAGCTCTTTAAATAAGTGTCTGCAGGATGATCTTGGATGAGCTTCAGCAATTATTCTGATTACACGCTTTTGTGGAATGAACACTCTTTTACTCAATGATGAGTTACCCCAGAATATGATGCTATACGAAAGCAGAGAATGAAAATATGCGTGGTAAGCTAATTTACTGAGATGTATATCGCCACATTTTGCAATGACCCTAATAGCATAATTAGCTGAACTCAAACGTTTCAGCAGATCTTCAGTTTGTTTTTTCCAGTTCAACCCGTCATCAATGCATACACCTAGAAATTTTGAATATTTACATTAGCTACCGATTTCTGATCGAAGTCTATATTTGTTTATGGTGTCATTCCATTTACTGTGTGGAACTGTATGTACTATGTTTTGTCAAAGTTTAATGAGAGCCCATTTGCAGAGAACCACTTAATGATTTTCTGAAAAACATCGTTTACAATTTCACCTGTTAATTCTTGTCTATTGGGTGTGATAGCTATACATGTGTCATTGCATCTTCGTGAATATAGAATGACAAGTCATTAGTATATATTAAGAACAGCAGAGGACCCAAGACTGAACCTTGTGGCACCCCATTCTTGATTGTTCACCAGTTTGAGAAATCACCAGTCTTTTGCATATTATGTGAACTGCTTGTTTCAACTTTCTGCTCTCTTCCAGTTAGGTATGATTTAAACCATTTGAGCACTGTCCCATTCCTACCACAGTACTTGAGGTTATCTAGTAGTATTCCATGATTTACACAATCAAAAGCCTTTGAGAGATCACAAAAAATCCCAATGAGTGACTTCTGGTTACTCAGAGCATTTAATATTTCATTAGTGAAAGTATATATAGTATTTACCGTTGAAAAACCTTTCTGGAAACCAAAATGACATTTTGTTAAAACTTTCTTTTTACAAAGGTGTGAAGCTACTCTACGATACATTAATTTTTCAAGAATTTTGGATAAGGCAGTCAGAAGAGAGATTGGGCAGTAGTTGTTGACATCCAGCGTATCCCCTTTTTTATGCAGTAGTTTAACAATGGCATACTTCAGTCTATCTGTGGAAATACCCTGCTGCAGAGAGCTATTACATATGTGGCTAAGAATCCCACCTACCTCTTGGGAACAAGCTTTTATTATCCTGCTGGAAATGCCATCAATTCCATGTGGGCGTTTATTCTTCTGAGAGTTTATTATCTTCCTAATTTCAGAAGGAGAGGTGGATGGAATTTCAATTGTACCAAATGGTGTGGGTATGGCCTCTTCCATTAACTGCCTTGCTTCTTCTAATGAACATTTAGATCCTATTTTCTCTACAACATTTAAAAAATGATTATCCAAAATGTTTTCGACTTCCTGCTTATTGTTTGTCAAGTTTCCATTCGCTTTGACGGTAATACCATCATCCTGTACTCTTGGTTGCCCTATCTCCCATGTAATAATATTCAAAATTGCTTTGATTTTTTTATCAGAGGTGTTAATCTCAGAAATGATACAAATGCTTCTGGACTTTTTAATAACCTTTCTTAATGTAGCACAGTAGTTTTTTTTAATATTCGGCTGTTTCTGGGTCATTACTCTTTCTTGTTGCTAGATACAGTTCCCTTTTGTGGTTACAAGATATTTTTATTCATTTAGTAAGCCAAGGTTTTTTGCATGGATTCTTATAATTAGATTTAACTACTTTCTTGGGGAAACAGTTTTCAAATTCTCTTACAAGCGTATCATGAAATAAGTTATATTTTAAATTACCATAGGGTTCCTTGTACACCTCATCCCAGTCTAACTGCTGAAGATTTTCTCTGAAATTTCATTAACTGAATGCACAACTTTGGAGGGTAGTTTTGAATTACTGAATGGAGCTATGTCATATACTGTAACTAGCTGAGCACCATGATCAGAAAGGCCATTCTCAACAGGACAAGAATTTATGTTTTTAAACTTATCTTGATTTATAGAAGTGTTATCTATCAATGTGCTGCTATCCTTTACTATCTGAGTAGGAAAATTAATGACAGATGTCAAATTGAAAGAACCGAGCAAGACTTCCAGGTCATTCTTCCTATTTCTTCTTTCAGTGAATCAACATTGAAGTCCCCACAAACAATAATTTGCTTTCCCCTATCTGACAGATAGCACAACATGGCATCCAAGTTTTCCAGGAATAAATGAAAATTTCCTGAAGGGGACCTATATACTGTTACAATTATAAAAGAGCCCTCCTTCAGTTTAAGCTGACAGGCACATGCTTCTATATGTTGCTCTAGACAATACTTTTTTATCTAAGCTTTTTACATAGTGATAACTTTTGACATATATGGCAACTCCTCCTCTCACCTTATTCTCTCTACTCATATGTGCAGTTAGTTTACAACCACTGATATTTACCTTTTCCATCTCAAACAATGTGATGCTCAGACAGGCATAGTATATCTATTACACTATCAGATTCAATGTCATCCAAACAAACCAGGAGCTCATCTAATTTATTCTTCAATCCTGGAATATTTTGGTGAAAAATGGTAACATTATTTTTTACTTTACTTTTGTGAGAATCTACTTTTTTCTTTAATCCACCAATATTTTGGTTAAATAAGCTAACATTATTATTTACTTTCCTGTTGTGAGAATCTTGTGAGTTCTGGACCTCTTTAGCACCTGCCTGCCTGAACTTCTCATTGGACACTGATATTAGTCTAAAAAAGAGGTACATCCATGAGTACTAGTGTCCCCGCTTATGGATTTCGCGAACAACACTGCCAGTTTATCCTTCCCTTTCCTATTGAGGTGTAGCCCATGCCTTGTGAAATCCACCCATCAATAGTCTAATGGCCTCGACAGGAACCAATCCAATATCAGACAGAGTGGCCGCCCTACGCAACTGATCCAACTCACGAAATGACATTGCTGCTGAACAGAGGGAGGATCTATCATTGTTGAAAACCCTAGAAGCCTTGAAGAAGCAGTAACCACCAAAAGAGAATTTTAGTAAATAAAGGGTACATTGTATAAGAGGAACCATAATATGGTGAGGGAGAAATGATTGATCTTCATCCCAGCTCATCTAGGGTCAACTGTCCTGAAGTATTTCCATGGTGCTTCCACATCTGCTCACTTGGGATTAGTGAAGACTCTAGACAGAATTAGACGCAGGTGTACTGTCTCCATGAGTCCACGTGCCCAAATTATGTACAGGGCTTTTGCTACTAATTCCTCCTGTAGCAACGCCTTTTCACCGAACTGGAACCACCGTCTTGGGAGGTTGCCACTGTGTCATCAGCAAAGCTGTGTCAACTACTGAAGCTACGGAAATCACAAGATCCATTGTAGAAGACATCATTTTGACCCACAGAGTACTCCAAGTAATAAACTCTTATTGTGGGAAAGTTCTGCAGTCGGAACAAGCATCAGAGATACTTTTTAAGTTGCGACATCGTGCACTACCCATGATCCACAGACAAATGGCCCCACAGAATTCTTTATTAAAACATTGCCAGGCGTAATCCCAATGTACATTGATGTGTAACATAGAGCTTAGGATACAATACTGGTTGTGGTCACATTCTTGTATAATTACACCATTATTTCCGCTCCGCTGACGTAAGGCCAAAATGTCATTGGATACACTTGAGAATTTTCGGCTGGAGCCACAATGAAGGTAAATTTCTGAATGATGCTGCCTCCATTTGACTGTAATAATTTTTATTTTACTGTTGTACGATCCAGATTTCGATCTTAGGCCATTTTGGTGCACAAAAACGTATTTATATGTCAACCAGCTGGGGTTTTTTGACATATAAATAAAATTTTGTACTTGAAAATGCAACCAGCCTGGTGTTTTTTGACATATAAATAAAATTTTGTACTTGAAAATGGCCTAAGTCCGAAATATGGATCGTATAACATTAAAATGAAAATTATGACAGTCAGATAGCAGCAGCATCCTTAAAAAATGGATACACTGTTCCTGTTTCAACTGGAAAATACACAGGATGACTACGTGAAACCTTTCGTCACCAGGACTGAAACTGAAAGTCAGTTGGCTCACACATGGACCCTGGACGCCCAATAAAAGGAAAGGAGGCATTATAATGCAAAGTAACTGCCAGTGAGATACAACCAAGGAAAACAGGTACAAATTTTTTCTCCTTCATGGAAAGTGGGACTATCAAAAAAGACACTAAAGGGTCACTTTGGATCCTATCTTGTCCTTCTACACTCGTCAGACGCCACATACAAAGTTGAGTATTATGACCCTTTATCAAATAGACAGAAGTGCAGAGACGTCGTCCATTTTCTCCATATGAAGTTCTTATTACAGTCCCCAGGAGCAAATTGAAAGTGGGGTTTCTCTTTCAAGGAAACTGAAGAACTACTCCACGATGAGAATGTTTCGACGGGAGCCCATGATAGGAAGACTGTGACAATACTAGGCCTACCAGAACGAAAGGATTCGCCAGTGTTGCCATACTGAGGACCATCGGGAAGAGCTAGATTCAGAGTTTTGTAGTCCATTCCATTAAGAAATCCTGAAACAGCAGATCCTCCAGGAGGACGAAAAATGCCGCGAGATGTGTCGCATTCAGTATGGTGTAGCAGTTAGAGTTGTTGGCTGGTGTGTTGCGGGACACCAGTTCATTTCTGATCACCAGCAGTTATTTAGTATTTATCATTTCTCGGAGGTTCTAGAAATTTATTACGTTCATAATGCTTGCACGTTATGGATTATTCGATGTTTGAGTAAATAACAGCACACTTCATCCAAAAGTTCAGTTAGTCTTTTTTGTGTGTTTGTGTCCTTAATAAAGTGTTGTCTGTGCCGTTGTACATCATTGACGACCCTGCTGTTGGATTAGGACTCGATTGCGGTTACGACATGACAATGCTGCACTCATAGGATACTACTTCTACACGCTTTGCGAAGTGTACAATTTTACATTTCTGTACATTTAATGCTAGTTGGCAGAAACTGTACCAAGATCTAACCAGATTTTAGACAGCTTTTTTTCAAGTGGTGGGCTACTATATTACAGATAACCACATTTTATGGAGAAAAAAAACCTTGAAGTTACCATTAATATTGTCTGACAGGTCGATGACATACAAAATGAACAGTGTGGCCCTCTTTACGAACCGTTTAGTACTTTAAGAAAGATTCTCATTTTTCAAAGTAATTCTATGTATTTATAATGGAAACAACTGCATCCTACAGTGTTATAATTTATGTAAAGTGTCATGTTTGTGTAAGAATAAGCATATAGTAAGGAGCTGGTGCTCCTGGTTTGTTTCATGCTTCAGTATCTATACTTATTCACGACAGAGACCCGCTCATTTCGTAATTCTCTCCTTATTGATTGCTGTGTGTCTTTACTATTACCACTGCGATTGCTACATTTGTTCTAATGAAATAATTCTAATTGCAATAATAACAATTGAAAAGATTCTTTCAAACCTTCTTTACGTCATTTCATATCCTTTACTCTTCCGAAACATTAAAATTAAATGTGGCCAATTCAGTCGTACTAGTGGAAGCTAGTAAGGTTTTGCGTAACACCATTAACTCATTTTAATTCTTGACAGACATTACTTGTCTCCGTCCAATGGAACTTGCGCATAGTTTGCTCGCTTTCGAAGTCCGATACTTTGTTGGATTACGCAGTGTAGATAACTTTTCAGTAGATGTATACTTGAAATCAACCACACAAGCCGAAGCTACTCAATAACTTTGGCTTAAGCAGGAGCCAGTGATTTTCTAAAGAAAGAAAATATTTGATCCTAATATGAATAAAAAAGAGTAAATTCCAAGAAGTCCTTGCTAATAATTCAACGCTAAACTCAGAGATATTATTTAACTTAGATAACCAATCCTGTCAGTTTCGACGAATTTACGGCCACTCATTTTGAAATATTACTGCAACCTACAAAAAAAATCAGTAATCTTCTTCTTGTGCGATCAGATCATACAATAATAGAGGTCAGTTATAACAGCAAGGATCCCAATACTGTTCCCAGGGACATGCCTGAAGTTACGTCTGTTTTTGCGTCCTACCTACCCTAAATTCAGTTACAAATGTTGTCAGATATGCCACACGATCTTTCATAGGATTGTCGACATGGAAGCAGCGTTCGGCAGTGTCAAATGGGGCAAGATGTCCGAGAGTCTAAGAAAAATAGGGTTCAAAATGGCTCTGAGCACTAAGCGACTTAACTTCTGAGGTCATCAGTCGCCTAGAAATTAGAACTAATTAAACCTAACTAACCTAAGGACATCACACACATCCATGCCCGAGGCAGGATTCGAACCTGCGACCGTAGCGGTCGCTCGGTTCCAGACTGCAGCGCCTAGAACCGCACGGCCACTCCGGCCGGCGAAAAATAGGGTTAAGGGGAAAGACGGATAATATACATATATACAAGAGAAAAGAGGAATAATAAAGAGTGGAAGACCAGGAGCGAAGTGCTCGGATTAAGAAGGCTGTAAGACAGGGATGTAGTGTTTCGCCCTACTGTTCGATCTGTATGTCGAAGAAGCAATGAGGGAAATAAAACATAGTTTCAAGAGTAGAATTAAAATTCAAGATGAAAGGATATCAATAATAAGTTTCGGTGATAACATTGCTTTCGTCAGTGAAAGTGGAGAAGTAGTATAGGATCTGCAGAGTAGAACGAAGTGTAATTGAGTACAGGATATGAATTGGGAGTAATTCGAAGAAAGACGAAAGTAGTGAGAAGTATAAGAAATGAGAACAGCAAGGAACTTAACTTCGGGATTGGTGATCACGAAGTGGATGAAGTTAAGGAGTTCCGCTACCTAGGCGGCAAAATAACCGATGATGGATGGAGCAAGGAGGATATAAAAAGCAGACTAGCACATGCAAAAAGGGCATTCGTTGCTAAGATAAGACTACTAGCATCAAAATAGGCCTTAATTTGAGAAAAAAAAATCTGGGGATGTACTTTTGGAGCACAGCATTGTGTAGTAGTGAATCAGTGACTGCGGGAAAACCGGAAAAGAAGAGAATCGCATCATTTAAAATGTGGTGTGTGAAGGAACTGGTTCTTTACTTCTGAAAAAGAACCCTTTTAAATAATAAAACATGACCTATACAAGGAATATGACTACCCCTGTTAGTCATGGACGAAAAAAAATTTGGCATCTTATGTGGGCCAATAAGACATCAATTTTAATCTAAATATGGTATGCCTATGTTTACGTAATAAAAACTAAATTAGGTAATTCAGTTCAATTATTATATAGATGCGCTAAATCACTTTAGCGGGGGTCAAATGAACAATTAAAGTCAATATAATTCCAGTAAACCTGCAAAAGTAAAAAAAAAAAAAAAATATTGTAGGGGCCTACATAGACATTGCGCATCTGCTAGATGCCCACAAAATATGTAATTTTGTTTTGAAGCTGACAGCCAATGAGAAAATAGGTGCAAAAATACTATTGGTCAGTTTTCAAGCAGTAATGGCGGACAGCATCAGCTGGTAATATACGTAATTTTATGGTAGCTAATTTTACTGCACAAAAAATAAAATATATACTCCCTCCAAAAGAAGTTACACACAAACATTAAAATAAAATCATGATGAGCAGCAAAATGCCTGAGAAGGATTTTGAAAGAAAATTATTAATTGAACTTTAATTTGGCGGGTTTGCAACACTGTCAACAAGACGAAATAATGAAAGAATATTTATTGGAACTAAACAAAACTGAACCTTGATATTGTGACAGTATTTTTAAAATAGATAATTTAACTGTAATTGTCTTTAATTTTGAAATGAGACAGAGCGTAATAATTTTCTTTTAATGTCTTAACTGTTGCTGCAGGCAGTGCGGTGGTCCGCGCGGACGATGTGTGAAGTTAATCCTGGTTCGTGGCGTGAAGATAATGATGGATCCTCCTGTACATTAATATTCCAGTTACGGCGGTGGGCCACGTCTCCGTTGTAGTCGAATTTGCTGGCAGCACTGGTGCGATAATAATAGTTCCAGTGTGTGCGTTGTCGTTACGCGCGCGACGTTTTATTATTAAAAGTTTATTAATCACGCGGTGCGAGTAGGTCGGAATCATGCAATGACTTTAGTATTTACGATATATAGCCGGTTAACGCCAATACTTCGCACAGTTCTTTCACCGCGTTGCCACAGGAAAACAGTCACATGTGTTTATCACTATAACAGTCCGTTAAACATCAGTTCAATTTACGTCGTTGTCTTTAAGACAGTTTGGATGATATTATAAATATTTCTTGATCAAATCATAGCACTGTTCTTTTACTTAACATTTTGGTTTGTTCCTCTTTCACGCAATTCTAACAGTTAGTGTCTCCACAGGACAATGGTGTCTGATTCACGGCTAATTGTCACAAGTTCACACAGTATGTAAAATTGTCACCGTAAACACTCGATAAACTTTTCAGGTTTTACTGTTCACTTAATAATGCACTATCTCCTATTAGCGGCCGCACTGTAATAAATTGTTCCTCCTCGTATCACCGTCTTTCACGCCGAACTTTGCAACGGTTCTCCATCCGCGAACGGGCGACGATAGCACAACAACTCGAACGCTCTCTATCGACAGTCGTTCGCTCTCTCTCTGACACAGTACTTCTCCTAGCCTAACCAAGGATTTACAAAGCATATAAAACCAGAACATTCATATTCATACAATATAAAATATAAAACAGTAGCAAAATGAATGAAGAAACATTAAATAAAGAATAGTTGAAATAAATGATACATACGTACTATGACAAGGTAATGCACAAAAGAAAAAAAAATATTATCGACTTTCGGGGAAGGCAATGTCTTTACATGTGCCCCCCATTTTATCATGAGATGTTCCACAGTACATCTTATGATAAAATGTCCTTACACATATAAGCCATATATTACAAGTGATTTGTTTATGTTTAACTTTGGAACTTTGTCAATTTTCATTATGAATTATCAATCAATATTAAAAAAGATGAACTTATCCAACAGCAAAAAAATTTGCATAATGAAGATTAATTATTAAGCAAAACATATCTCTCATTGAAACAAATAACTAATTCATTACACTAAGGAAATTTGACCATAATGAAAAAGAAGAACAAACATTATGTGTTCAGCCCAAGAAAATGTCTATAGCTACAACTATACACTATGAACCTGAATATATACACATAAGCGTTCGTATTTTCCCCACACAAAGTCTTGTCCTTGTATTATTGTTTTTAAAGCTTGCTCTCTCTCTCTCTTTTCACGTTTTAACCACAGTGTCATATTTTTTTATTTACCCCCATTGTCACAGATACAAAATAAATATGGCATATATTGTCTGTCAAATATCAATTGCACATATTTCCTATATAAATGTCTCATCTTTTGGAGTGAGTATTCCTTAACTGTGTCACATCACTAAATACAATTTGCAAAATTGCAGATTACCATATCATATTGTCTGTGTCCTTTGACATAAATTGGTTTAATTTGTCACAATATGGTCACTATTTAAAATTTCATGGGCTAACATATGTATACATAATGTCTATGGTCTTAGCATCTCATTAACATTTGACCCTGTTCAGTAGTTACGGGTCATATTCTGCTTCTCACAAAATTATTTACTAACCAAATACCCAATTAAGGTTTCAGATTCCTTGCACTATAAGGCTTTAAATCCACTATATTTTTAAGAGCAAACTTCTTTTTCGATTTTGGGTAAGCCAGATAAAATGCATTCGGGTGGGGTATACCAGCCACCTCAAATGGACCTTTGTACACATCAAAGAATATAGAAATCTCACTATTTATTTCTTTAGACTTCTCATATGTTTTAACTAAAACTAAATCCCTTATTTTTAATTCAACACCTTTTACTTTGTCATAATGTCTTTTCTTCCTTTCCAACAGTTTCTTCTCTACCAGCTCTCTTACTCTTTTCTTCCTTTTGTCCCAACTTAATTCCTCCTTAGTAGGGAAAGATAACTTTTCCTCCACCAAACTTTTCTGTCTCTCACCTTTCATAATCTCCTGAGGAGCAAACCCTGTTACATCATGAACAACAGTATTCATAACCTCTTCGATATTTCCTACTATATCTCCACAAGAACTGTGGTTACTGCTACAGTAGGTACGGCAGAATCCGCCAATCTCCCCCATATAACGTCTACGGGGTTCCCCTGAGGGTGATACGTTGAAGTGTAAATTACTGTAATTCCCTGATTAGGAAGACCTTCTTTCCACTTCTTACATGCAAACTGTGACCCATTCTCAGACAATAAGGCCTTAGGTTTCCCAAACTTCACAAAATAATCGCCTTCCAATTTGCTCAAAACGGCTTTCCCAGTAGCTTTACGTAACGGATAGAGTTTTATAAATTTAGAAAATACTTCTAAGACCACAAAAATATACGCAAAACCTCCCTTAGTCTTCGGCAACGCACCATAAAGATCCACAGATAACAGTTCCATCACATCATTTGGTTTAATATTTTGCATAGGAAGCTTACATGTTTGATTTGTAACTTTTGGTCTTTGAAGTTTGTCACAGGTTTTGATTCGGTTGTTCACTCATCTTACCATGTAGTCAAAAGACACACTTTCCCTTAATTTCTGTACACACTTCTTAGCACCTACATGTCCAAAACTCAAATGTATATAATCTATTATCTCATCTACATATCCCTGAGGCCAACACACTTTCCAATCATCCGAATTTTCATCATTCATCCTAATTCAGGTACCTTCTCATGTTTTTACAAATCCCTTCAATTTCTTTTCCCTTTGAACACTTTTTATACAAAATAATTTTACATGTTCCTCATCCACATCGTAGCTTACCTCATTACCTTCATTCAATGTTAACCTGGATACAGCATCTGTAATTTTGTTCTGTGTACCTTTAACATACTTTATCTCAAAAGGAAACTGTTGTATGAACAAAGTCCATCTTGTTAACCATCTATGTACCAGCCGAAACTTTTTGAAAAATATAAGGGCTCTATGATCAGTATAAATGATAGTTTTATTTCCCCATAGGTAATCTCTAAACTTTTGAAATCCCCAAACTATTGCCAATGCTTCACACTCAATCACAGTGTAATTTCTCTCATACCTAGTCAATGACCTACTTGCAAAGGCTATGGTCCTATGATCTTCATTTTCCTCATCCCCAAAATTTTGAAACAATTCCACTCCAATACCATACCCACTCGAATCAGTCCCCAAACAAAATGGTTTACTAACATCAGGATGGTGTAAAATCTTTTCCTCTTTCAAAGGTTCCTTAAGTTAATTAAAGGCTTTCTGACACTCTTCTGTCCAAACATAGTTCACTTTAGGACTCAATAACTTATTCAACCATGGGTTGTTAAAAACTTGCCCTGACACAAAATTACGGTAAAAATTACACATACCCAAAAATTATTTCAACTCTTTTCTATTCCTTGGAGATGGACACTCTTTAATTGCTTTCATTTTGTCTGGGTCGACTTTAATACCAGTAGCTGACAAAATTCTACCCAAAAACTTTATCTCCTTGCGAACAAACTCACACTTTTCGAGTCTCAGGGTCATGCCCCCTTTCCTTAAGGCTTGAAACAACTCATTTAATAAACAACAATGTTCTTCCCATGACTCAGTGGCAGCTAATAGGTCATCCACATATATTGTTAGTTTTGAACTCAACTCTGGTCCTAATACTTGATCAAGGGCTCGTATAAAAACAGATACCCTAATATTCAGCCCTAATGGGACAACAGTGTACTGATAACACTTCCCGTTTACCAAAAATGCTGTATACTTCCTATATTCCTTGGCAAGGGTACACCTGCCAGTATCTGGAGGTCAGATCGAGACTACTAAGACAGTTTACTTTGTGATACCTCTGTAACATCCCCTCCATACTCTCTGGCCTATCAGGTTCTCTCATTATCACTTCATTTAACATTCTGGTATCAATAACTAGTCTCACACTACCATCTTTCTTGCCCACAACGACCAAAGGTGAATTATATTCACTCTTCCATCGCTCTATAACACCACAATCCAACATCCTCTCAATCTCTTTATTCACCACTTCCCTCTGCGCGAACGGTACGGAGTATGGTTTTTCGAAAACGGTTCATGCGGTTTGATATCCAACTTACATTCAAAATTCTTTACTCTTCCCGGTTTGTCAGAAAAAACTTCCCTATTTACCCACAAAACTTCTTTCAGTTCTTCTTTCTGGCATTCATCTAACCCTTCAACTTTAGACATTTGGTTCTCCAGTTCGTCTATAAGTCCATTTGTATCCTCCTTACTTCTATAATACTCTATCAATACTTCTATAGTGTCTCTGTCACTCCATGGGCTGTCCAAATGCTTCATTTTGCTGATCCACTTCTCACAATATTCTCTCATATTCTCCCTACTCCTCCTATCATATCATGGGGCCTTCTTAAAAGCTTCTATGTCATCACTTTGTTTTTGTTTCGACCAGTACTCTTTCAAAAACGCTGACACAAAATCCTCAAATGTTTCATATTTTTCTGGTGCATCAGCTCCCCAATCTAAACCTTCTCCCTTTAAACAAGCACTTGCCCTCCTTAGCTTATCTTTTTCTGTCCAAACTGTAGTAAACTGACCCCTAAAACTATTCACAAAGGACACAGGATGTACATCTCCATTAGGATCAAAATGCATATTGTTGAAACTAGTCCCATCCTTTATCTGCACTACTATCGGTGATACAGTAAACTACTTGTCCTGTACCGTCTTTTCTAAACTCCCTACTCTATTCTCCATCTTAGAAGTGGTCTCTTTAATATCTTCCACTTCTGTCTTAGTCTTTTCCCTATATTTACGGAAAATTCCTTTGCAATAATCTTTAGTTTCCTCCTTCCCTTTCATACATTCGGTAGCTTGGGCTTTAATGTTTTTATCCAAGCCTTCTACACTTTCCTTTACACTGTTTTCAAATTTCTCGTGCTTCTTATTTAACTCAAACTCTGTCTGTTTAAAAGTTTCTTTTACATCATCTTTAAACTTCTTAAAATCTTTATTAACATCTGACTAAGAATCCAAAATTTTCTTTTTCCAATCCCTCCTCCAGTTTCTGTTTAAATCCCTTCAGATGTTATTCAAACTTTTCATCTAGCCTTTCAATTTCCTCGCCCACTTCTTTGGTAATAGCTTCTATCTTGCCACCCAGTCAATTTTCCATTTCCTTCATATTTGTTAACAACAATGCTGACATACTTTCTACTCCTCCCTTCTCATCTACTTCTGTTCTGACACCCGATTCTAATTTAATGGCTGTACACATGTCTACTTTTTCCATGACAAATTCCGTGTCTTTTTCCTCATTTTCTTTATCTTCCCACATCTGAAAGCTGGCTACTCTTTCTTCCTCTTTGATCATCATGTTGTCCAAAAAATTAAATACAGTTAACCCAAGCAAAACACAAAATTACTCTGTCAAACTCTGAACTCGTACCTGAAGACTGCAAAAATTCGACAGGACAGCATTGAAGCAATACTGTCCTGACGCTAAACGGTCGCCATCTGTAAAGAAACTGGTTCTCTACTTCTGAAAAAAACCTTTTAAATAATAAAACATCACCTATACAAGGAATCTGACTACCCCTGTTAGTCATGGACGAAAAAAAAAAAAAAAAGAAAATTGGCATAGGCTTTGTCAGAACGCGCAGAATCTTATGTGAGCCAATAAGACGTCAATTTTAATCTAAATATCGTATGCCTATGTTTACGTAATAAAAAAATAAATTAGGTAATTCAGTACAATTATTATACAGGGTGGTCCATTGATCGTGACCGGGCCAAATATCTCACGAAATAAGCATGAAACGAAAGAACTACAAAGAACGAAACTCATCTAGCTTGGAGGGGGAAACCAGATGGCGCTATGGTTGGTCCACTAGATAGCGCTCCATAGGTCAAACGGATATCAACTGCGATTTTTTAAAAATAGGAACCCCCATTTTTTATTACATATTCGTGTAGTACGTAAAGAAATACGAATGTTTTAGTTGGACCACTTTTTTTGCTTTGTGACAGATGGTGCCGCAATAGTCACAAACGTATAAGTACGAGGTATCACGTAACATTCCGCCAGTGGGGACGGTATTTGCATCGTGATACATTACCCGTATTAAAATGGACCGTTTACCAATTGCGGAAAAGATCGATATCGTATTGATGTATGGCTATTGTGATCAAAATCAGAATGGCCAACGGGCGTGTGCTATGTATGCTGCTCGGTATCCTGGACGACATAATCCAAGTGCCCGGACCGTTCGCCGGATAGTTACGTTATTTAAGGAAACAGGAAGTGTTCAGCCACATGTGAAACATCAACCACGACCTGCAACAAATGCTGATGCCGAAGTAGGTGTTTTAGCTGCTGTCGCGGCTAATCCGCACATCAGTAGCAGACAAATTGCGCGAGAATCGAGAATCTCAAGAACGTCGGTGTTGAGAATGCTACATCAACATCGATTGCACCCGTACCATATTTCTATGCACCAGGAATTGCTTGGCGACGACTTTGAACGTCGTGTACAATTCTGCCACTGTGCACAAGACAAATTACGGGACGATGACAGATTTTTAGACGCGTTCTGTTTAGCGACGAAGCGTCATTCATTAACGACGGTACCGGTAACGTAAACCGGCATAATATGCACTATTGGGCAACGGAAAATCCACGATGGCTGTGATAAGTGGAACATCAGCGACCTTTGCGGATTAATGTACGGTGCGGCATTATGAGAGGAAGGATAATTGGCCCCCATTTTATCGACGGCAATCTAAATAGTGCAATGTATGCTGATTTCCTACGTAATGTTCTACCGATGTTGCTACAAGATGTTTCACTGCATGAGAGAATGGCGATGTACTTCCAACATGATGGAGGTCCGGCACAAGGCTCGTGTGCGGTTGAAGCGGTATTGAATAGCATATTTCATGACAGGTGGATTGTTTGTCGAAGCACCATACCATGGCCCGCACGTTCACCGGATCTGACGTCACCGGATTTCTTTCTGTGGGGAAAGTTGAAGGATATTTGCTATCGCGATCCACCGACAACGCCTGACAACGTGCGTCAGCGCATTGTCAATGCATGTGCCAACATTACGGAAGACGAACTACTCGCTGTTGAGAGGAATGTCGTTACACATATTGCCAAATGCATTGAGGTTGACGGACATCATTTTGAGCATTTATTGCATTAATGTGGTATTTACAGGTAATCACGCTGTAACAGCATGTGTTCTCACAAATGATAAGTTGACTAAGGTACACTTGACAGCAAAAAAAGTGGGTCACTGCCGAATACAACCAACATAACGTAGGTGTGTTGCAGGTCCTCTAAACACTAAAACCCTGTGGGGTACAGTCGTTTGACTACACACAGTGGGTACCGCAAGAGACAACTAAGAGACCAAAGGTATTTATGGCAGTCAGTGTAAGCGTCAACTAATATTGTCAGAAAAAACATATTAGAAAACACGTTCTTAGCGATGAGACACCCCATAACACGCATAAACTAACCTTAATTACAACAAGAGACACCAAAAGTTATGAGAAAACGGATTATTTTACAAATATCGTACGGTAATACTTAGTCAAAATAAAATACTTGAGACAATATATGGAGTTACAAAGCTGTACGGCAATTGGAAAAAAGTTTTTCGCTCTCTAAAAGGTTTTCCATCCACGTGGTGAACGTCGCTCAACGGCGAGTGGCTCTGGAAACTGGATATTGCACAAACCAGTAAAAAAACGCGATTAACTGCAACAAGCACTCTAAGGAAACCTCAACATTAACAGCGAATCACCTGTAATATTGTTGTTCTCGTAACACATCAACAGCTATGTGTACACAAATATGAACTTTAAATGACATGACCAACGTCGTTCTCCTGGACCTGGATTCAAACCCAGCACCTATAGCCATTGCCAACTAAGCTAAGCTTTGTTTGTGCCTTATTGAGACAGGATCACTAGGCATAAAGAGACGTGAAGTATAGACGTTTGCACCAGTATCAGTTATCAATTCAGATTCTGAAAATAAATGACGAAAATGTTTGTACTGAACTGGGAATCCTGTCATACCAGTTACTGTCTTGGGAACTACCTCCAACGACATTTAATATGGTGTCATTCACAAGGAGCAAGGTATGCTCATGTTTAAAATTGAAATGCCATCATATAAAGGATGTGACAGGGATGCGAACCCAGCAACTAATCGGATTGTTAACGAAGTACAGTCATGCTCAAAAGTATCCGAACGACCTGGATTGCATTTCGCCCGATTCCCATGCAACCCACATAACGCAGCTGTCTAGCAGGTCCTACAATTGGTCCTTGATACAGTAATTTGACTACTGAAAATGGTTCTAACAAGTCACCACTAGAAAACACTGCTCTGTATCGGAATAACTCGGGATATAAAGTAATACCATGATACTAAAAATATCAGGGAATACCTCATCACAGATAAGACTGTCCTTAAGGCTTGTAAGCTGGCATTTATTGCAATAACTGACATACCTGAAATGTTAGCACTCTCATTATTCCGTCAGATAGGTAATGCACGTAGTAAGTTCGTCGTATTCATGATTTCCTCTTCAAAGTAACATACCATACTTGTTTCTTAACACAAAATGTCATTACAAATTTACGTTATTCACGAACAGCTAGTTGAGAATATGTATGAACTTCAAATGACAACGGCGAACCGACTCCTTCTGTATATGGATTCAACCCCAGGTCATGCAAACTAAGATTTCGTGACTGACGGAAATTAACAGTCATTCCTGACTAGGCATAAAGAGAGTGATATACCTCGATTTTAGACAGTATTAGTTAACAAATATCAACTTTAAACTACATAACGTAAACATTTTTAACGGTCGCGAATTCCTACTCAGCATCTATTGTCCCTGTTAACGAACTACGAGAGATGTTAAATACCGATTCTTCTCAAGTAACTTAATTGAAATGCAGTGAGGTAAAGCTTTGTGCTGGACAGGGATTCAAACCCAGAACCTAATCGGATTGTTATCGAAGCACAATCAACTCTGAATATCGGATTTTCCTGGCAGTAGCTAGATGTATTAACTGAAATGACGAGACGAAACATTAATTTTTCTTTCCCAGGACTCCAACCCGGCACATATCGCTGTTATATTCTAGAGAAAAGGAACGTTAAGTATGGGCTTGTTACACCAGCAGCGATATGTGAGCATGTTTCAACTAGAAATAATATGACGAAGTGTTCAGTGCTGACTAGGAATCGAACCCCACACATATCGTTGTTGACTACACACAAAGAGACGAGACTTACCGAATTTTTCTCCACCAGCAGCTCGGAATAACATCCTTGAACTTACAGTGATCTCGCAAATAGTTCTGTGTCTCACTGGGAGTCTGCAGTTTTGAACAAACAACAAGTTGTAGACGAGCTGTATTGTCACGAAGGAATCAAATTCCGCGTTAAGGGCGGTCTGAGTTGCATCGCCAGTTCAGAACCAATTTTATCGACATACAGAAGCTCAAATAAAAGACGGAATAAGTGTCCTGTGACCATACACAGGGTTTGTTTCATCACTAGAAATAAATAACTAGTATAAGAAAAGCTACTGGTGATAGAGTTTCTACATGTCGCCACTCCTTACTTTATTGTGGTTCCACCTCACGTCTACTTGGTAGAGAACGAATATCATGTTTAATGAGACTTTCAGACCACAATGCCATTATACCTTCTTCACTTGGCGTAGCCAGAAGAGAATAGAATCTGCCTCTCCCTATCAAAAAAATTGGCAGAAGTTGTATCGAACCGAGACCAACTTCATATGAAACTATCATCAGTCCAACAGACCACCAAACCCTCAACTCTACGACTCATTTCTCTGTCATAACGCCGTTGCGGCACACAAGATGAGAATTCTGACACACAGGCTCCCTGTAGTGGTTTGCAGTACATTTATTTACTCGGTTGACCGAATCGCCATGAAGTAGCTGCCTTGGCTACCCAGTGCATATATTCGACTCTATTTTGTAATCACGGAAATAAAATAATGTAACTGCCACCTACACAGAACTGCCAACAGTGTATGATGCAGAAATTTAAATAGGAAGTGTTCATTTCCATTTGAGCTACTCTATTGCGCTATCTGTCTGTTGAAACCATCGAGCAGTGCAAAAGAAATGCTGTAACTGTCTGTCTCTCAGAAGTCTAGATCCGCCCATATGCATTATCGCACAGCACTGTGGAATGCCGAAGTTCTGGAGGAACTGTTGTTCACTTGCAGGGATGCTGTAGCTACATCACAGCTAGTAGCGTAACAGTAAGCGTCGCGCACTGTTGATAAGACGTCGCGTGTTCTATTACATTCGCTACTACATTTTTTTAAAACGCAATTCTGCTGTCTGTTGAAGTTATCAATTTAATGGAACTTTGAACATAATTCTCTTCACTTCTCAACCCAAAATAGTCGCATGTGGAAAAAAAGCTAACTTCTGCATCATTTTGTTCTTTTCAGGTTTAATAGACGGTCAGGCAGCAGATGCGTCTCGAAGCTTTTGTATTATGTATGGGAAGAGTGCATAGTGCCAAAATAGTCAGAAAAGTATTTTCTACGTTAGCTGTCGTCTGGTAGTGGCATTTTATTCTTCTTCAAACCTTGTTTGACAGCTTTAACTCAGAACAAGTTTTCTACATTCATGTAATCAATAAACTGCATGTGCATTGTCAGACTGTCATAGATAACATCAGAGAATTCGCATATATCGTTGATGATTAATTTCTCTCTCATGTTAAGTATTGTTTTAACAACACTAAAAGAAACCTTACGAAAACTGTGCACTGTATTGTAAGAAATGAAATAAAACTACCCACAATAACCTTATGACGAAAGTAAGTCTGTTTTAACAAAACTGAGTATCTGTACACAAGCGTGCCTGTATCTGCACGAATTAGTAAAACACTATTCACTTAGATTTAGATTGGGTCTGTGTCTAAATGGTATGCTGTGTCATACTCAACAGGTATGCAAACGTGGCATTTCATAAATAAAGTTACGTATTCCTAGAAACCCAAAATTTGCTTGTCAGCAGCGGAAAGAGGCGTTACCTGTTGTGCAGCATTGTAAGTTTCTCATCATTGCACTATGAGCTGAAGTATTTTCTTACGATTTGCTTATCGATGTTGATCTGACTCGTTGCAGCTCTTACACAGAAGGGATAAAAACGTTATATTCAGCGAGTCTGGAACCGCGAACCATAACAGTCGCGTTTCCACAGGTCAGCACGTCAACAC
This sequence comes from Schistocerca americana, assembly GCF_021461395.2. NCBI lineage: Eukaryota > Metazoa > Arthropoda > Insecta > Orthoptera > Acrididae > Schistocerca > Schistocerca americana. Next base: position 714,855,458 of record NC_060122.1, on the reverse strand, counting down.
AGAGCTAGCGGATAGATATGGTTCGCGCCTTCCTCTTACGAGGCCAATAGTGACTAGAACTCGTAAACCGCTATTTACAGGACGTGATTAGTTGCGATTGCCACTTTCAATGGCTTTGCTGGTCTGAAAACCGTAAATTTACAATCTTCTGTTACACCTCAAGCGATAACAACTCAGGTTATTCAATGGAAATGACTCGAGAAGTCAAGTGAACTTTGAGGCTTAATTCCGTGCACACCAGGAAGTAACTCGTCGATCACAGAGATGCCAAACAAACCTTGCGTTGTTGCCAAATATCAGTTACATTACCAGCAGGAAGAAGGCGAACCGATGTGATCCTACAGCGGGCTGGGAAGTGACCATAGGTGGCGCCTCAAAGACGCGGCTGCTACGGCCTGGAATGCGTAATGCGTCTGATTCGCATTTCTGTAACTAGGTTTAGGGACTGGAGCTTAGTTGCTAATAATACTCAGAACTGACTGCTACTAAGCATCATAAATCACTAACTCTCATAGATGTTTTTATATTTCTTTCGTAACTGTACTCAAAACTACGAAACTCATTCACGGACGTTTTCGTGCCTCGCCGATAGTCGAGCACAACAAACAAATAAAAAGAGAATGTGTGTGTGTGTGTGTGTGTGTGTGTGTGTGTGTGTGTGAGAGAGAGAGAGAGAGAGAGAGAGAGAGAGAGAGACAGAGAGAGAGAGAGAGGGAGAGAGGGAGAGAGGGAGAGAGGGAGAGGGAGAGAGGGAGAGAGGGAGAGAGAGAGAGAGAGAGAGGGAGAGAGGAGAGGGAGAGAGAGAGAGAGGGAGAGAGGGAGAGAGGGAGAGAGGGAGAGAGGGAGAGAGGGAGAGAGGGAGAGAGGGAGAGAGGGAGAGAGGGAGAGAGGGAGAGAGGGAGAGAGGGAGAGGGAGAGTGAGGGTGAGGGAGGGAGGGAGAGAGAGAGAGAGGGTAAAAAATTGTTGTAAAGAAATTGAATACTGGTATGTAAAGAAATCTTTCATTAAAATGACTCGGTCCACATCATTATGAAATATCGTATTCATGATCTATGGAACAAGTATTAATCTAATCTAATCTAATCATATCATATTGCTGACTGTCCATGAAGAGTCATGAAGTACCGAAATTTTCGGCCTATATCAGTAACCAAATCTAAACTTGAAAACAAAAGACGACAGTTTTTGTAATAAACCGGGACTCCCTTTCAAGACCCTTTCATCCCTGGTAACTAACCATGAAAGATTGTCTGATATACCTCAATTCAGAAGTAACGAAGTGTGTATGAATTTAAAGATGAAGCGCATGATGTGAAGTTCTGCGACGGAGATACGAACCCAAGACTTAATCGGATTGTTAACTAAGTAAAATCAAATGTTACGTATCGGTTTTTCTTGCCAGCTGCTAGGTGTTCAAAATAAGGACACAAAATTTTTGTGCCTGAGCGACGATCGAACCGCACTCCTATCGTTCTTCTTTATTGTCCACGAATATTGCTTAAGTATCAATTGCTTACTCACCAACAGCAAGATGCTGTGCGGTGTTTGTCCAGAAATTGTTGGCAACATAAACCGACATTACAAATCTACGTTAATTTTCACTAGCAGGCCGGTGTGCACGTGATAGGGCTTGAAATGAAATTATGAATATTTTTGTACCTGGATCAGGATTCGGACCGCACATATTTACCTTTGGAGGAGACCTAGAGAAGATTGCAGTCTTGGGAAAAGGAATGAAATGATTGAACTATACTGTTGCGAGAGATTCAGATCCTCGAAAGAGGAGATACGAATTCGAATCACAGGTCCAGCACCAAATTTTTCAACGTCTCTCTAGTTCAATCAAGTACAAGTAAAATAAGAGCCCTGTTCCTTTAGACGGCTATCAGTTCATCAAAATTTACAAGTTTACTGGCAACAGTATTTCCTGTTTACCCTGACCACCTATGTCATTTTCCAACGTAAACCGGCTCTGCCCTGTTTGGAATGAATAAACGTGATGTTTAATGCGGATTCTGGATTATAACAGATTTCTCTTGAGGTTACCACAGGTAAAGTAAATCTGTTTGTGCCTCTTAAAACTAAATGCCTGAACCCACGCATTGCACTTGTGATAGTTCGTTTCCACCAGACCATTGTGGCCACATTTCCCAGCCCCAGGAGTGTGCTCGTAATGGATGATGTGCTTAGCTTACTAAACTAGTCACGGTGGAAAAAAAACGCGAGTCTATTAAATGGTTAAGTAGAAGCAAGCTTCCGACGTGGAGATTATGCTATTCTCATGTCAGGAGGACGTAAAGACTCTTCTAGGCGTCATAGCCTCGATTTGAAGCCATCTTTGAAATTTTTACTAATTCAGGAAATTTCTTAGTTCGCGAAAATCACTGTGAAGTGTGAAGTTACCGGATAAGTCCACATCACCGTCATTATTACTATCATTTTCTTCATACCGCTGCTGGAACACATGTGCTTGAAGATCATTTAAGTCCTTTTGGTCATTATAGAAGTAGTTGCCCAAGAACAAGTTCTTTCCGTGTCTACGGAATCCTTTTCATGTTAATATCAAACATCAGCAATTACTCGTAAATCACATTAAAACTAAAGTAATTGATGAAGACGTTACTTGATAATGAAAACCCGCTGCCTTTCTTCATTTACTTGCGCCTAGAAATGGCTGTCGAATACTGCCAAACCAAAAGCCAAGGGATCTTACTGCCTTCCAATATGCGTCGCTGTCAGTTCTTCCATATGATTTGTTCGACGTGACCTGTTTCAAGTTGTGTATGATACAGAATGTGTTAGAAAATCAATTGTTTTCCTTTGCAATAAACAGAAAGATTTTCTAAGCTCTCCAAGTCCAAAATTTTCGCAATATTAGTTCAAATTTAATATTCGCTTCCATAATGTAAGAAAAGTATTTCACAGTTGCAAAACCCGCATCCGACTCACTGTCCTTACACTTAGTCGCTGGCCATAAATTCTAGCTCAAAGTGACGCCAGTTTAAGTAACCTAATGTAGCGAAGACTGTTTGCCAGTGCTCTTTCTCACCGGAAAATATGCAATTCACTCATTGGGCTCCATAAGTACACTGTAACAGAAATTTCTGTGTGTATGCAATGCATACGGATTGTAGAATTTAGTGGTGCTCTCTCTTCCACTTCTGTGTACTATATGCCTGACCTAAACGGGCCCTTTATCATTACAGGCCCTGGGCGGTGCAACTTCATATTGACAACAGTAATGTGCTTATACTGACAACCTCATTGTTCATTTTACCCGATTTTGTAATCATTTAAGTAAAACAACATGGCCTTCGAGTGGGAGACATTTCGTCCCCCTCTTCCTTCTGTGAAATTTGTCAGTAAGCTTTTTGCCTTCGAACCAGCGAAATGCGACAGAGTACGGCTGGTAAACGATTTACAAACCACGGTTTAGTGCCGTTAACACGATTTCTTTAAACACTGGCGTAGCTGAAGGAATTTAGTTTCTTCTTAAATCGTCTTATGCAGTAACGTTCACAGATATCTCAAATAGGAAAATCTCTTTATCCAGGTACGAATGTTGTAAAACAAACTTCCCACAGTTTGCGTCAGGTTGATCTTTTCGTCTGATAGCACTGCGTAAGTATTTTGTGTAAGAGGTATTAAAGTAGTGTTCCTGTAGCTGTGGGAATCATTGGTAGAAAACGAGTTTCACACCAATGGGTACAGTACTGATAAATATTCAAAATCATTATCAACCTAAGTCTGCGTTCATCCACAAACAGAGGCGTATTTGTAATATTGAAGCTAGACTAGGTATCCTTGTCTTGCTTGAGTGGGCATTGGAAGGCGTTTACACACACGTGTACGAGGGTAATCCCAAAGGTAAGGTCTCCTAAGGGACATGCAAGTGCCAACGTACGCACAAACGAGAGATCCTTAATTTTAATGGCAAGCAGAAACCACAGTGTTGGCTGCATGGTGGCAAGGTGATAAAGAGCAAGACTATGGATACGAAGGTTTCAGGTTCGATCACTCACCAGTCCCACGATTTTTATGTGCCGTTCTACACATATTTCCCCTGGGGCAGTATTTGCTGATGTGAAAAATGCCGAGTTGCACTGTGGTCCGAAAGCCACGTAAAAAGGTCGGATGAAAGCAACAGCATACCACCTCCAACAAGTCCGTGCCTATTAAAGCACTGTGGTGTTCAAACCACTCTTGCGACTGATGACTGCTTTACTTTCTATGGGTTCCAAAACTAATGATTTTCGAGTTATTAACATTTTTGTGTTTTCATGCTGTAGCTTTGATACCAGTAAACGTAAGTAACCGGCCGAGCACTGTCACCGCTCGAGTTGTCAAGGTGATAGACGACGATGCTGTCGACCCCAGTTACAATTTTGGTCATGGCTATGTTTCAGTCGAATACCTCTATGGGCCTTTCTGCGTATTTCAACTTTCATACACTTGGTACGCTTCCAAATTGATATCTGATAGAGCTGTTCAAATGGCTCTGAGCACTATGGGACTCAACTGCTGAGGTCATTAGTCCCCTAGAACTTAGAACTAGTTAAACCTAACTAACCTAAGGACATCACAAACATCCATGCCCGAGGCAGGATTCGAACCTGCGACCGTAGCGGTCTCGCGGTTCCAGACTGCAGCGCCTTTAATCGCACGGCCACTTCGGCCGGCTGATAGAGCTGTATTTAGCAACATGAATCAGATATGTTTTCTGCGCAATATATCGGACAACACGTCAGTGCAGCGAGATTTCGTTTATGTGTTGCGCATCGTGCAAGAAATATTTGTGTTTTGCTTGCTTCTGTGATAGGTTTCACCCCACTGAATGCGAGCAAGCTCACGAATAGACCGTCAATAACTGAAATTACGCAATAACACACTTAAAAGTTGTATTTTTGCGTTATGTATCCCGATGAAAATAACTGTAAACAGGTTATATGCCTACTTGCTTATTATCGCGCTTTTGATGATTTCCTCAAAAAAATTAAAATGAAAATAAAAAGAGAGACAGAGACAGAGAGAGAAAACAGAAATCTATTTCAAATATCAGCTCAGTGACGCCCTGTTCGTCTCGTGATGTAAAGCAAGGATAGTTGATAGGTAATATCTCGTTGTACTATATATGGCTACAGGGTTGCTTGTTTTCTCTCTTCAAACAACTAGAACAGAATTCAGTAACAAAGTGGTAAGAACACCTACTCAGGGCGCCAATTAAACACGCAGCCATTCTTAATTATTTTGTTAATCGTCTGTAATGCAGTAAACATCCTTGATTATTGATTTGTAATTACGACCACTGTTATTATTATTCGTCCACAACAGCTTTCTTATCACGCATTGCCGCCGACGCACGTAACGATTGGATCAGGATGAATGGAATGTGGGATGTTTCGTCGCGGAGAGTATATACATTTATCTCGGCGTCTTGTGTCAGGGTAATATGAAAACCTCAATAAGAAAAGACGACAATAACACCCAACTATTTCTGTCCACTTAACACCATGACGACAGACAAATGGTTCAAATGGCTCTGAGCACTATGGGACTTAACATCTGTGGTCATCAGTCCCCTAAAACTTAGAACTACTTAAACCTAACTAACCTAAGGACATCACACACATCCATGCCCGAGGCAGGATTCGAACCTGCGACCGTAGCATTCGCGCGGTTCCGGACTGAGCGCCTAGAACCGCTAGACCACCGCGGCCGGCGACGACAGACAAATTGGCTTCTCACTGTATTTTGATTATAATTCGTTAGCCTTTTTGCGACCTAATTTTAATACCTCGTGGGAGCAGGCATAACATTTAGCTTTTTGAACACCGAACAATAACACACAACGATAGTAGATGGAAGGATACAAAGAAAAAATCAGACTCATGGGTGTGGATCCAGTTCATCATAAGAAGACTAAACAAGAGGGAAACATTACGAAAGCAATGAATACGCTGGTTAGTATACATTATTTGTATAGATCTGAAGATGAAAAAGCGCAGATCTGCACAGTGCCCGCATCTGCACTTTGGGTTCTGTCTTAATGGGCATAAATTTTTAGTTTCTTCCCTTCTGAATTATCAAATGAATTGATTATTACGTGGTACAGAATAATTAGGTAACTGTGTTTCTTACAGCTTCCATTCGCACCAACATTTTTCTACATTCTCGTGCAATTCATGAAATTCTCCTTGTGTGATCACAAGACTGCACATAGATGCAATCGATTTCGAGGTGCAAAGTGTTTGTTATCTTACTTTTCGTGACAGGTTGGCAAAGCTGATTTCCAAAGACTTTTTGTTGTACTGAAATAATCTTTTGTAACAAAGTAACAAGGTGAGTGTTATATACGTATACATTTTGTGGGAAACTGTAATAGTGATGGAAGATTACACTCCTGAATGTTTGAGACAGCTGGTACGAGAAAACGCTGCATATTAATCAAACACCGCGCCTCCTCTCCGTATCCTCCTATGACACGAGCACGGGATTCTCCTCCTATAACGCTACAGAGCTGTTCCTAGCACAGCTGAGAATTGGCAACACCGTCACAAACATTTGGCAACACTGTGACAGTGCAATCACTTCCGCGTATGGTACTGAACTGACTTGCTAAACTCACTTGATATTCCCTTTCCATTTAAATGACTCATGGTATATAATCCTCACGTAAACTAAGACACTGAGACAGAAATTTCAATTTTTTGGCTAAAGAAATGCTATTCTTCACATAAGTGACAACTTTTAATATCTTTCACGATGCGTTATGAGGCTGAGCGACCAATACCATGACGGGAGGGGTGTCCTGGCAGCAGTGTGTCCGTAGCCCCGTGGTACCGCCCGTGTCTTGTGTTCCAACGATTAAGAAAATCGTTAGTTCTAACCGTGGTAGGGGCAGCGCGTGCGAGCTTTTTTGTGTATTATTTCATGAAGCTGCGAATTCCCAGAAAAAATTCTATAACAAAATCAGAAGAAAACCTTTACACATCAAATCCTCCTGGCAGCTCGACTCAGTAAGTTGTGTTAATGGTCGTAGATCTCGGCTTTCTGACTGCCAAGCTGCTATACAATACAAGCGTCTCTGAAGAAATTCGAATCGACCGTCAACGATACGAAATTCAATAATGTTCTTCGCTTAAGACTCCCATGCCAGGGTGATAAGTATGAAGGAAATAAATTGATTAGCAAATTGCAAGAAAATAGTTTTAGCTCAAAGTGCAATGGTGAAAAACTTACAATGCTGCACAACAGGTAACGCCTCTTTCCGCTGCTGAAAAGCAAATTTTGGGTTTCTAGGAATACGTAACTTTATTTATGAAATGCCACATTTGCATACCTGTTGAGTATGACACAGCATACCATTTAAACAGAGACCCAATCGAAATCTAAGTGAGTAGTATTTTACTAATTCGTGCAGATACAGGCACACTTGTGTACAGATACTCAGTTTTGTTAAAACAGACTTACTTTCGTCATAAGGTTATCGTGAGTAGTTTTATTTCATTTCTTACAATACAGTGCACAGTTTTCGTAAGGTTTCTTTTAGTGTTGTTAAAACAATACTTAACATGAGAGAGAAATTAATCATCAGCGATATATGTGAATTCTCTGATGTTATCTATAACAGTGTGACACTGCACATGCAGTTTATTGATTACATGCTTGTAGAAAACTTGTTCTGAGTTAAAGCTGTCAAACAAGGTTTGAAGAAGAATAAAATGCCACTACCAGACGACAGCTAATGTAGAAAATACTTTTCTGACTATTTTGGCACGATGCACTCTCCCCATACATAATACAAAAGCTTCGAGACACATCTGCTGCCTGACCGTCTATTAAACCTGAAAAGAACAAAATGATGCAGAAGTTAGCTTTTTTTCCACATGCGACTATTTTGGGTTGAGAAGTGAAGAGAATTATGTTCAAAGTTCCATTAAATTGATAACTTCAACAGACAGCAGAATTGCGTTTTAAAAAATGTAGTAGCGAATGTAATAGAACACGCGACGTCTTATCAACAGTGCGCGACGCTTACTGTTACGCTACTAGCTGTGATGTAGCTACAGCATCCCTGCAAGTGAACAACAGTTCCTCCAGAACTTCGGCATTCCACAGTGCTGTGCGATAATGCATATGGGCGGATCTAGACTTCTGAGAGACAGACAGTTACAGCATTTCTTTTGCACTGCTCGATGGTTTCAACAGACAGATAGCGCAATAGAGTAGCTCAAATGGAAAGGAACACTTCCTATTTAAATTTCTGCATCATACACTGTTGGCAGATCTGTGTAGATGGCAGTTACATTATTTTATTTCCGTGATTACAAAATAACGTCGAATGTATGCACTGGGTAGCCAAGGCAGCTAGTTCATGGCGATTCGGTCAACCGAGTAAATAAATGTACTGCAAACCACTACAGGGAGCCTGTGTGTCAGAATTCTCATCTTGTGTGCAGCAACGGCGTTATGATAGAGAAATGAGTCGTAGAGATGAGGGTTTGGTGGTCTGTTGGACTGATGATAGTTTCATATGAAGTTGGTCTCGGTTCGATACAACTTCTGCCAATTTTTTTGATAGGGAGAGGCAGATTCTATTCTCTTCTGGCTACGCCAAGTGAAGAAGGTATAATGGCATTGTGGTCTGAAAGTCTCATTAAACATGATATTCGTTCTCTACCAAGTAGACGTTAGGTGGGACCACAATAAAGTAAGGAGTGGCGACATGTAGAAACTCTATCACCAGTAACTTTTCTTATACTAGTTATTTATTTCTAGTGACGAAACAAATCCTGTGTATGGTTACAGGACACTTATTCCATCTTTTATTTGAGCTTCTGTATGTCGATAAAATTGGTTCTGAACTGGCGATGCAACTCAGACCGCCCTTAACGCGGAATTTGATTCCTTCGTGACAATACAGCTCGATTACAACTTGTTTGTTCAAAACTGCAGATTCCTCAACATCTCCACATATTGCGCATGAATGGGTTGGAATCCTGGCCCAGCGCTAAACTTTTCACTATGTATTATCAATCTCTAGCATGAGAACACCTATCTGCTGGTGGATAATAATTTTTATTTTTAATGCAGTTTCATTCGTTGTCAATACTAACGATATATGACGTTTTTTACTCCCAGTGAGACACAGAACTATTTGCGAGATCACTGTAAGTTCAAGGATGTTATTCCGAGATGCTGGTGGAGAAAAATTCGGTAAGTCTCATCTCTTTGTGTGTAGTCAACAACGATATGTTTGGGGTTCGATTCTCAGTCAGCACTGAACACTTCGTCATATTACTTCTAGTTGAAACATGCTCACATATCGCTGCTGGTGTAACAAACCCATACTTAATGTTCCTTTTCTCTAAAATATAACAGCGATACGTGCCGGGTTGGAGTCCTGAGAAGGAAAAATTAATGTTTCGTCTCGTCATTTCATTTAATACATCTAGCTACTGCCGAGAAAATCCGATATGTCAAAGTTGATTGTGCTTCGATAACAATCCGATTAGGTTCTGGGTTCGAATCCCTGTCCAACACAAAGTTTTACCTCACTGCATTTCAAGTAAGTTACTTGTGAAGTAGCAATATTTAACATCTCTCGTAGTTCGTTAACAGGCACAATAGATGCTGGGTAGAAATTCGCGTCCGTTAAAAATGTTACGTTATGTAATTTAAAGTTGATATTTGCTAACAGATACTGTCCAAAAATGAGGTATATCACTCTCTTTATGCCTAGTCAGGAATGACTGTAAATTTCCGTCAGCTACGAAATCTTAGCCTGCATGATTGGTTCAAATGGCTCTGAGCACTATGGGACTCAACATCTGAGATCATCAGTCCCCTAGAACCTAGAACTACTTGAACCTAACTAACCTAAGGACATCACACACATCCATGCCCGAGGCAAGATTCGAACCTGCGACCGCAGCAGTCACGCGGTTCCGGACTGAAGTGCCTAGAACCGCACGGCCACCGTGGCCTAGCCTGCATGACCTGGGTTTGAATCCATACGCAGAACGACGCGGTTCGTCGTGTCATTTTTAAGTTCATACATATTCTCAACTAGCTGCTCGTGAATAACGTAAATTTTTAATGACATTTTGTGTTAAATAACAAGTATGGTATGTTACTTTGAAGTGGAAATCATGACTACGACGAACTTACTACGTGCATTACCTATCTGACGTAATAATGAGAGTGCTAACATTTCAGGTATATCATTTATTGCAATAAATGTGAGCTTACAAGCCTTAAGGACAGTCTTATCTGTGATGCGGTGTTCCCTGATATTTTTAGTATCGTGGTATTACTTTACAACTTGAGTTATCGCGATACAGAGCAGTGTTTTCTAGTGATGATTTGTTGGAACCATTTTCAATATTCAAACGTCTGTACCAAGGAGCGATTAGAGGACCTGCTAGACAGCTGCGTTATGTAGGTCGCATGGGAATCAGGTGAAATGCAATTCAGGTCGTTCGGATACTTTTGAGCACGACTGTTCATAACATCAGAAGTTAAATATCAAATGTTTTCACCAATAGCGAAATGCTGGAACCTTAATTGACGATAGAATTGTTTTTGCCTGACTGGGACTCGAACCCAGCATCTAGCACCGTCGTTTTCTAGCCAGGAACAGACGATAAATAGCTATTGTTGGTGCACCAGTAGCGAGATGGGCGCATGTTTAGCTAGACATCAGGCGACGAAAAGTTCTGTGCTGAATGGAATTCAAACCCTGCACACGTGGTCATGAAGAAACTTTAACTATAAAATTCTTTTCCAATAATAGCTAGGAATGGCATGTTTGTACTTTCAATGATGTGATGGAAAATACTCTGCTGGCTAGAAGTTGAATCCACAACATGTCGTCGTTGGTGATCACAAAGAACGCGACGTCAAAACCAAATCCGTTTTCACCAGTAGGATGGAGAGGAATGTTTGAACTTGAAAAGATGTAAGGAAACCTTTGATCTTGTAATGTTGTGATAAAAAGCTCATCATGTGGCTGTGAGTTGAAACGAACACGGTACAGCTGACAACGCACGAAGAGACGTTGAAAATGCAACTATTTTTCACCAGTAGTTCGGAGTGCACATGCTAGGGCTTGAAATGAAATAATGAATATTTTGTGCTGATCAAGATTCGAAACCAGATAGGTGCCTTTCGAGGACGCCTAGAAGAGTTTGCAATCTTCGGGACCACAGTGAAATCGAATTCGAATCCCAGTCCAGCACCACAATTTTCAACGTCTCAGTTTCAAATAAAGCAAGAGCCTTGTGAACTTACATGGCCATTGGTTCATTAATTGAAAAAATGTTTTCTAGTTTACAACGGCCTGCTGATGTCAGAGTCTCTGCCTTACGGGGTTTCTCCATCTGTCACAGCTCAAACGAATGCCCAGTCGGCAGCGAAGGGATGTTATGTTTACTGTGGGTATTGAACTACGGAGCTTACTGGCGTTCTGCACTTGGCGTTACTAGGGGTGAAGGAGAGCTACTTGTGTGTGTTAAAAATCTACGCCTGACGTGAGATGTGAACCTACACGTTTTACACATCAATACAAGATTAATCCACCAGACCACAGAACCCCCTGCCAGGCACATAATTATGAACTGCAGAGTATTCATTTAGATGTAGATGCAGATGTCAAGGCACGCGTAACAGGAAGGAGGGCGGGATCTGGGAATGTGCAGAAGTGCAAAATATAAGCGTGAAATTCTTGCAAAGTATTGCTTGCTTAGATGTGTGCCACAGTTCGTTTTATCTTGGGACCGAGAGATAAGGAAGGATTGTTCTCAGAACGAAGAATGGGTTATAGGGAAGAGGAGATCAAAGAATACGGTTTCATTGTTGGTGAGAGGAATGATAGAGAGTAAAGACAGCAGCAATTAAAAGAGAAAATGTAGCGTCATTGGAAACCGCTAGATTTGTTTACAAAGTTTTGGGGGAGTGTCATAGAGGGGCACTTGTGGCGATAGTGTCAGAGAGAGAGAGTGTGTGTGAGAGAGAACAGAAGAGATACTAACAACGAGTAAACATAAATGTTCAAACGTGTGTGAAATCTTATGGGACATAACTGCCAAGGTCATCAGTCCCTAATCTTACACACTACTTAACCGAAATTATCCTAAGGACAAACATACACACCCATGCCCGAGGGAGGTCTCGAACCTCCGCCGGGACCAGCCTCACAGTCCATGACTGCAGCGCCTCAGGCCGCTCAGCTAATCCCGCGCGGCGAGTAAACATAATATGAAATCGTTGGCGTATTGTGTGGAGGACGGAGGCTGTATTCATGGATGGAGGGGAAGAGAGAGACGTATTTGAAATAACAAAAACTACTGTGACAGAGTCCATCAACGCTGATTAATTTGTAAGTATGTAGACAGGGTATAAATGAAGTCAAAATAGAATGCTTAACAAACTGTATATTCAAAAGAAACCCACTTGAATTAAAAGGGCAACTCAAAGGAAAGCTAACCCATATTGTATCTTTCCTGTTGCCACGGGATCTTCCACTAGCTCCCAATGAGAAAAAATGACGAAAAAGAAGACATAACAAAACATTTTAAGAACTCTAATATTTTATCCAGAATCCTTCATTATTTTGAACTTCTATCACGCGTCTTGGCATAGAATGTATAAGCCGTCGGACGTAACAGCCTGAAGAAGCAACTTCCTCCCAGGCTTCCAGGACGGAGTCCCAAAGAGCGTCCACAGTAGTTGGTTGGTTTCGTGGCTAGTTCTCTGTTAATGTTCTGGCGACCTCAGCCCACGTGTTGTCCATGGGGTTCATATCAGCCGCCCGTGGCGGCCAGTCCATGACGTTGACGCCAATCGTGGAGAGCCGCTGCTGAACAAATGCAGACTTGTGACTGGGAGAATGGTCCTCTTCCAAAGTGACGTCCCCTTCTGCGTACAGCATTCGCACTGACGGAAGCATCACATTTTCCAACATGTGGGCATGCTGCGCGCTGTCCAGAGTTCCTTCTATCCTGTGAAGAATTCCCGCCCCTCTCGCAGAATTCCAACCCCAGCAGGTAACAGATAGCAGGCCACTTCTTCTCGTCGTGGTTACATATTCGCGTCGATGGCGAGTCCCTTGCGGCCTGTAAACAATTCGTGGACCGTCGTTATTGGTGGAAAACACCTTCTCATCAGTGAAAATGACGTTGTCCCACGACGCCCTCAGATGGAGCTCCGCAAATGCTACCCGGTATAAAACGTTGTCTTCGCTGAGCTCTTGTTTCACGGCGGATCGTCGTGCATGCAGTCCAGCGTCCCTCTGCCTTCGGCGAATCGTGTCACTGGAGCCGGGGAAGTTGGTCTCCCGCCGCAACTGCTTCGCGTTCAGAAAGGGATTTTCTCTGCTCCTAGACACTAGGTCCCTGTCTTCCTGCTGTGAGATTACTCTCTTCCTGCCTGAGCCAGGAGCCCTATTGGTGGAGCCTCTTTCAAGGCAGATCCTCCACCATCTCGTTGCAGTGGTATGTGGTACGCCATACCGTCTGCCAGCTTCTCTGATGGAACATCCTCCTTCCTCAATGAGAGCGACGACTCTACCTCGGACGGCCGAAGTGGCCGAGCGGTTCTAGGCGCTTCAGTCTGGAACCGCGCGACCGCTACGGTCGCAGGTTCGAATCCTGCCTCGGGCATGGATGTGTGTGATGTCCTTAGGTTAGTTAGGTTTAAGTAGTTCTAAGTTCTAGGGGACTGATGATCTCAGATGTTAAGTCCCATAGTGCTCAGAGCCATTTGAACCATTTTGACTCTACCTCGAATAGACCTCTCCCAGTGAGCCATTACGTCAGACAGCCTGATGTGTATTTCTGCTTGCTGCTCTTATACTGATTCCAGGAGAGGAAGTAAACATATTTACGTCAAACGGAGCGCCAGAGGCAGAGGCATGCGGCGCAGCGGTATTGGCTCGTCCCGGGCTGTTGGCCCACCAACGCCACCGCCAGCTCGCGAGCCGCGGCTAGTACAGACCCGGGCCGCATGGCCACGATCACCCCTTGAAGGATCAAAAGTTACACCTAACCTACCCAAGTCTGTAGTACAAACTAACGCAGCTACAGCTATTATGCTATAACATGTGCAGGCACACCTACAGTTGACGATTTATTCAACTATTTGACGAACAATACTTTCAAAAATACATTCATTTTAAACATAGCTACCACAAAATATTTCACCTAGCTAGCAATAGCATGACGCAGGAAACTATACTTTCTTGTAAGCGCTGTGCATTAGATGTAGCCTTAAGAAAACCTGTATTCAACCACGACAACTAAGCGGAATGTAAAAGTAAACAGTTTTGGCGGCAGCTTCTCCAAATAATAGTATATACTTAGTATATAATACACGTTTTGTGCACTTATAACATGTACTCAGTGTCTCTGAAACAATACGTGCTGCACGGCGGAAATTACTTTCTGCTGAGGCAGATCTCAATGATACACGACTACTAGAGAACATTGCTCTTTACGGCAGTCAATCCACTTGTAAATTAACATCATGATATCGCTGATATTAGCCAATACGTTACTAGGGATGAGTAAGGCCTTAAGGTTTGCAACTAAACATGCTACTCCTAGCTACTACTGAATATGAAGTTGATTATTAACGTGTCTTCATAACCATGTGTGCGGCGTTCGACTCTCACTCAGCATAGACGTTTTCGTCACCTTATTTCTAGTTATACGTGTGCACATCTCGCTGATGGTGGACCAAAATTGGACATTTCTCGTCTGTTCCTGGTTAGACAACGACGGCGGTAGGCGCCGGGTTCGAATCCCGATCAGGCAATACAGCTTCAGTCGTCATTTAAGGTTCCAACCCCACTACTGGTGACAAACTGTGATATCTACATTCTGATTTTACGTACTTATTCAACAATCCGATTAGGTGCTGGGTTTGCATCCTTGTCCCCAGCATTACATGATGGCATTTCAATTTTAAACATGTGCATCCTTTATTCCTTAACAATGCAACACTATACAACGTCTTTCGAGGTTAATTACCAAGAAGGTAATTGTCATGTTAGGGTTCCTGCTTTCATACAAACATTATCGTTATTTACGTTCAAGTTGAGAATTGATAACTGATACTGGTGCAAACGTCAATATTTGATGTCTCTTTCTTCCTAGTGATCGAGACTCGATAAGGCACAAAGCTTTGCTTGGTTAACAATGGCTTTACGCTCTGGGTTTGCATCTGGATCCAGAACGAAGATGTTGGTCATGTCATTTAAAGTACAACTTCGTGTACAAGTAACTGTTGATGAGTAATGTGAACAATGATACTACTTGTGATTCGCTGTTAATGTTGGGATTTCCGTAGAGTGGTTGCCGCCGTTAATCACGTTTTCTTTTAACTTATTAATATTACATAAAGTTGATGCAAAACCACTCCCCGTTGAACGTTGAACGACGTTCAGCATGTGTTGGGTAAACCTTTTAGACAGCAAAGAACTTGTTTCCAACAGCCATCCAACTTTATAAATCCATATACTGTCTCGAATATTTAATTGTGCCTAAGGATTACTGAACGATTTATGTGACAAAACTAGTTGTCCCATAACATTTGAAATGTCACTTATTGTAATTAAGTTTACTTTACAAACGTTAAGGACTGTCTGATCTCTTCTGTACTATCGCGGTGTTACTTTACATCTGGATGGACCATCATAAAGACCAGTGTTCTCTAGTAGTCTGTAGTGGTACCCATTGTGTATCTTAGAACGACTGTGCTGTGGAGGGTTGCGACTATCTACAACACAGATATGCTATGTTGGTTGCATACATTCAGGTGCAGCCTACACGTTGGAATTCAGGGGTGACCCACTTTTATTGCTGTCGAGTGTACATGTAGCACATTGGAACAACCGAAATGAAATGTTCGAATGTACCTAGGGACTGTATTTTAATTTAAAAAACCTACCTGTTACCAACTGTTCGTCTAAAATTGTGAGCCATATGTTTGTGACTATTACAGCGCCATCTATCACAAAGCGAAAATAGTGGTCCAACTAAAACTTTCATATTGCTTTGAAAGGGTACAGTACCGCCTGACATTGAAAACAGGTACAACATTCTTCGTTATTCTTGTCAGAACAACATATTTTTTGTAATAATAACTCAATTTCACTTAATACACCGAAGCCGGATACCAGTGTAGGAAAGAAGGACAATTTATTTATTTAATTGATCACTTGTGCACTCCCACAAAATAAATCCTGACATCCAATTTGGGGAGATCTGTGAAATGAATGAATGTATGGTCGTCTGCTAACCGCAGATAGTGAATGTGCTATATATGCTCATCTTTGAGACGGTCCTTTGGTCACCTTTGGTGGAACCAAAGAGATGAAATTTACCGGAGCTTTGAGCGCCTGAAATGTGGCTGACCAATACGGTAGCAAGGTGCTCCCCCACTTCGGCAGAGGTGCGAGATGACCTGAAGAACGGCCATGTTTTCAGCATTCTGGCGCTGGATCTTGTGTTGGTAAGACCTGTCTTAGGTGTGCTGTGTAAAGACAAAAGAGTGGATAGAATGGTATGCACGTGGAATACTTAAGAGTAGTTTGGAATAACATTTCTCTATTTCAGGAACTTTTGTGCGGAGAATTAAATGTCAGGCAGGTAATATTAAGGGGATCGTAGTAATCTTCGGAAGTGACCAACGGTCACAATCAAACCACGTGTAGCAATAAGTTGAAATACTTCCGAGTGCTTAAGTTAAGCTGAATTACTGGCGTGTGTACTATAAGTTGGAAATATTTAAGAAATGGCGTGTGCAGGACTTGAAATTAGAGACGAGTACTTCCACGTGGTGAGTACTGTGTGAGTCTCAATCTGAGTGTGAGACAAAGGATAAAGAGAAGTACTCGTCCATGGTATCAGTTGAGGACTCGCGTGTGTGAGGAATATGTTCTTAATATTACTTTGCGTGTTATGTTTCCGTGTGACGCTTGATTCAAACTATAATACTCTGAGAGTGAAGCAAGGTGAGTCAGCCGTCTATCCAGCAACGCCACTTGGCTTGCATTGCACAGGAAGACGTGCATGTATCATCCAGAGTTCATAGTAGGAAAGAAAAGCTACGAAGTGGGGTAGTGTCGTGTGAAACTGGGATGAATTCTAATTGAAGTGGGAAAGCTGAAAGTGATGTGATTATAACGTTGTGACTATTCCTTGTGTTGTATTCCATGTTGCCAGTGTGGTGTATTTCATGTAATTTAAGTATGTGTGGTTTGCATGGGAGAGTAGCATGATAGGTTCAGAGGTAGTGGGTTATGCATGTTCCTTTTGTACCGCTCGGTCTGGAGGAAATTTTCGTGATGATGGGTGTGAGAGTCGAAGTGTGAGATATAGCAAAAGATCCACCACCCTGTCCAGAAAGTGCACTGAAGTGTTAGGTAATTATGAGACCATAAGATAGAGAATCACCAATGTAAAGCCATGCCCACTGGGCGGAGTTTCTCATGTGAAATTGTTGTAGAAAATGTAATGGTGTCTTTAGGCTATAGAATTTATCGGAATAAAATAGATAGTGAAAAGAAAAAGATTGGTGGCCTTTTCCTTCGAATTGTATGTTGCCATGATATCCAGAATTTACAATGTGTGCGCCATTCATGTTCAGTGCGATGACCACGTGTTGATCAAAGCCGTTGGGTAAGAAAGAAAATGTGGTATTTCCAGTGAGTAGTGAACAGTCAGATTTGTGTAAATTACTAATAGTCAGATGTTGCGTAATATTCATACAGGAGAATAATTTGTAACTTAATTGTGAGTGCTAGACCTCATGTTACTCGATAAATAAGAATGAATCCACTCGCTTGGTAGACCACTCATCTTGCAGGCCTGACTGCTTGATGCCTCAGTATGAGCAAGGCATGTGGGTGCCTCTCAGCTTTACGTACTACACGAATATGTAATAAAAAAATGGGGGTTCCTATTTTTAAAAAAACGCAGTTGATATCCGTTTGACCTATGGCTGTGCCATCTAGCGGGCCAACCATAGTGCCATGTGGTTTCCCCGTTCAAGCTAGACGAGTTTCGTTCTTTGTAGTTTTTTTGTTTGACGCTTATTTCCTGAGATATTTGTCCCGGTCACGATCAATGGACCACGCTGTATATAACCAACTCAGACAGGCTGGAGTATTACTTGAATGTGAGAGGGGCGGGGCTGACCTGCGGAGACGGGCGACAGCAGCAGCAGGTGCGCCGAGGCGGCGCCCGCGCTCTGCCCGCTGACGGTGACGGCCCGCGGGTCGCCGCCGAAGGCCGGCGCGTGGCGGCGCAGCCAGCGCAGCGCCAGCACCTGGTCCTTGAGTGCGTAGTTGCCCGGCGCCGCGGCGTCGCCCGTGCTCAGGAAGCCTGCGGGCAGCGAACGCTCAATAGCGCAGCCCGGTTCACACCGGAGCACTCGTGTGAATAGTGCAAAGTAGGAGAGGAGTACTGGAGGAAGCGGCGCTGTTAGGCTGGATCGGGAGTTGTGCTCGTATAGTTCTGACGGTAGAGCTCCGGTCTGCGAAAAGCAGAGGGGGCAAGTTTGAGTCCCTGTCTGTCACACAGTTTTAATCTGCCAGGAAGTTGCACGGTTGAACGACAATTGAAGGGTTTGGCTTAATAAGGAGGTAGCTCCACTTTTTTGCTCTATTGAGTTGAACATTCTATCGCATACAAAAAAAAAAAAAAAAAAAAAAAAAAAAAAAAAAAAAAAAAAAAAAAAAACCTCCGTTTGGTGCAAGAAAGAGGCAGCTCCACCCACTAGCTTCAGAGAAACTGCCTCGTTCTTCCCCCAAACAATAGGAAGGAGGAGATGAGAGTAATGCAAGAGTCTGTAAAAAAAGCATTTGCGTCTCTGTATGGTGTGTTCAGAGAGCGAGTGGAAAACATCGCAAAGCAACTTTCTTTTGACGAATCTATCACACCAAAACCAGATGGTAGGGGAAAGCATAATAGAAGACCCAACAAAATTCCAAATGAAACTGTGCAAAAGGTCCATTGTCACATTGGCAGTTTCCCTAGGCGAGAATCGCATTACAGTCGACGAGACAATGGCAATAGACAATACTTGCCTGCAGACCTCACTATCAAAGCAGTGCATCGTTTGTACATGGAGAAGCACCCTGAATCTCCAGTAGAATAGGATTTTTATTTTCGGTACTTCGAGACACACTTTAACATCCGATTCGGGCACTCAAGATCGGACACGTGTCAAAAGTGTGGCAACATACAAAAGGAACTCAGTGCCTCTCCTATCTCAGATGAGAGACGTAAGGAGCTCCCGGATGCCAAGCTACTTCATCAGAGTCGGACGGATTCATTTTATCAAGATATTAAAGACAAGATGGCACTTGCACAATGTAATAATGACACAGAGATCTTGTGCTTCGACTACCAACAAAATGTGTCTCTCCCCAAAGTTCCTTTATAAACGCCAGTTGTGGGTCTATAGCTTTGCGATGCAGTCTGGTAAGACTGGAAAACATTATTTTTATCTCTATGATGAAACCATCTGAAAAAAAGACGCCCAATGAGCCAATAAGTTTTATACATCATTACATCAATCACGTTTTAACAGATGATATCAAAACACTTTACCTATTTTCCGATAACTGTGTCTCACGAAATAAAAATCATTCGTTAACGCAATACCTGCTTTACCTTGGGCAATGGTGGCCGCTTTACGAAGATCGTTCATCGATTCCCAGAACCGGACCACAGCTTTATGCCATGCGACAGAGCGTTCGGTTATATAGAAAAGTGTTTGAGGAAGGTGGAAAGAGTTTTTCTTTCAGTGGACTATGCTCGCATTATCAGAAGAACCAGCCCCAAATTTCGTGTCACTGAAGTGGACCAGAGATTTATTTTCCACTTTGTTGACACGTTGAAGACATTTTTTGTAAAGAACCCTTAGGTATCATTATCGAACAAGAAAAGAGGAAAATATTTGATCACTAAGTACAAAATATTCCTCTATAAACAGGTATACATAGGTAAAGAGATTATTCAATGCAGTGCGACCGTAGGGATGACTTCCTTTGATAATGCGCAAATTTGCAACCAAGGACCTGCGAGTCTCATAACAATGGACCACCTTCATCAAGCTTATGATTGTCTCCTCCCGCTTAAAGGCCAAAAGTTTAAAGATGTCAAAGAGCTGGCCAGAAAGTATCTTGGGCAAAACAAAATGCGGTTTTGCTACCAGTTGACGTCAGATGCTTCAAACGATCCTCAAGTGACTGAAGGACTGTATTATACCAATACTGTTGTACTTTCTTTATTAATAAATGTTTTTTTAAACTGAAATATGGTTAATTATGAAGAAAATGATCCTACAAAGAGTTTTTCATTCACTTTGGAGCAAAACGGAGACCTCCAAAATTCAAAACTCTATTGCACGTACCTGAGTGCCTGCATTTGTGTGTATTCTCGTCAGTAGTATTAGATACCCCATAGCCTAAAACAAGGTTGACAGTTTTTTCGTTTTGGTGAAAACTGAATTTTTAAAACTTTTTTTTTTAATTTGACACAAACTGGAAAAAGTGGAGCTGCCTCCTTCTTGTACCAAACCTTTCAATTCTTTCTGTGTATACTGTAAGCGAGCACGTGTGAACACAATTAGGTCGTGTTCCACTATTTGTCGGTCTTTACGCGAAACATTACAGAAAGTTTACTTTTTCTCTGCTGTGGTAGTGGTAGCACAGTGAGCATTTCTCTCCTGTCTTGCTAGGGATCTTTTCTGGTTGATACAAGTGTGTCAGCGCTGGAGCGGACTGAGCAGAACGTAATATCTCTGATAGTTTAATGTGTCATAGGTGCTTGTGAGATCGAAGAGATCCACATTACAAATGCCGAACAGAAAGAAATATGAATGACAGAACATTTATGAAGCACTCAAAGATCGGTCTGGGGACTTGAGAAAGACGATAAACTCATGAGATGCTTGCATCATGTGGGAACAGGGTGACTAAGAACAGCCACCGTATTCAAAATGGCTCAAATGGCTCTGAGCACTATGGGACTTAACTTCTGAGGTCATCAGTCCCCTAGAACTTAGAACTACTTAAACCTAACTAACCTAAGGACATCACACACATTCATGCCCGAAGCAGGATTTCAACCTGCGACCATAGCGGTCGCGCGGTTCCAGACTGTAGCGCCTAGAACCTTTCGGCCACCCCGGCCAGCCATTGTATTCCTTTTAATTAAAAAGGATAAGCACAATTGCAAGTAAACAAGTACAAATTTGTATCAGTTACGCTGATTACAAAGAAAAACGTGCGATAGATCTGACCAGTTTCGTTCCTTATGTTCGAGGTAGCTGTAATTACCTTGCTGACTTATCACCGTTACATTGGGGACTTGCGGTAGTGAATAAAAATGATTTCATCATGATCATACTATTTTCCCTCTAACGGATTTTATCAACTTGACATTATATTCCTCATGCATCCATACATACACTACTGGCCATTAGAATTGCTACAACACGAAGATGACGTGCTACAGAGCGAAATTTAACCGACAGGAAGAAGATGCTGTGATATCAAATGATTAGTTTTTCAGAGCATTCACACAAGGTTGGCGCCAGTGGCGACACCTACAACGTGCTGACATGAGGAAAGTTTCCAACCGATTTCTCATACACAAACAGCAGTTGACCGGCGTTGCCTGGTGAAACGTTGTTGTGATGCCTCGTGTAAGGAGGAGAAATACGTACCATCACGTTTCCGACTTTGATAAAGGTCGGATTGTAGCCTATCGCGATAGCGGTTATCGTATCGCGACACTGCTGCTCGCGTTGGTCGAGATCCGATTAGTCGAGATCCGATGACTGTTAGAAGAATATGGAATCGGTGGTTTCAGGAGGGTAATACTGAACGTCGTGCTGGATCCCAACGGCCTCGTATCACTAGCAGTCGAGATGACAGGCATCTTATCCGCATGGCTGTAACGGATGGTGCAGCTACGTTTCAGTCCCTGAGTCAACAGACGGGGACGTTTGCAAGACAACAACCATCTGCACGAACTGTTCGATGACGTTTGCAGCAGCATGGACTATCAGCTCGGAGACCATGGCTGCGGTTACCTTTGACGCTGCATCACAGACAGGAGCGCCTGCGATGGTGTACTCAACGACGAACCTGGGTGCACGAATGGCAAAACGTCATTTTCTCGGATGAATCCAGGTTCTGTTTACAGCATCACGATGGACGCATCCGTATTTGGGGACATCGCGGTGAACGCACATTGGAAACGTGTATTCGTCATCGTCATACTGGCGTATCACCCGGCGTGATGGTATGGGGTGCCATTGGTTACACGTCTCGGTCACCTTTTGTTCGCTTTGACGGCACTTTGAACAGTGGACGTTACATTTCAGATGTGTTACGACCCGTGGCTCTACCCATCATTCAATCCTTGCGAAACCCTACATTTCAGCAGGGTAATGCACGACCTCATGTTTTAGGTCCTGTACGGGCCTTTCTGGATACAGAAAATGTTCGACTGCTGCCCTGGCCAGCACATTCTCCAGATCTCTCACCAACTGAAAACGTCTGGTCAATGGTGGCCGAGCAACTGACTCATCACAATACGCCAGTCACCACTCTTGATGAACTGTGGTATCGTGTTGAAGCTGCATGGGCAGCTGTACCTGTACACGCCATCCAAGCTCTGTTTGACTCAATGCCCAGGCGTATCAAGGCCGTTGTTACGGCCAGAGGTGGTTGCTCTGGATACTGATTTCTAGGATCTATGGACCCAAATTGCGTGAAAATGCAATGACATGTAAGTTCTAGTATAATATATTTGTCCAATGAATACCCGTTTATCATCTGCGTTCCTTCTTGGTGTAGCAATTTGAATGGCGAGTAGTGTATTATAATAGTGGATGTACGTATGTTCCACATCTCCTGCTAAACCACTGGCTCGGTTTCAACCGACCTCGGTACACATGTGACTTACTGTCTGGAGAGAAGGGGGGAGAAGCTAGCTCAAATCACGACGCGCAAATAAACAGCCACAAAATGTTCGTCCAGTATTTCAGAACAAGAGTAACTTAGCGACTTGCAACCAACTTTACCCATCACGAGCTTCCAACTGAGATCCATAGAAGAATGAAAGCTGTGTACAGTGGTGACAGTATCGACACACCAGAGTGTGACACTGGGTTGTTCGTGCTTGTAATGAAGGAAACGGTGGTGCTAGTCTCAGCGACTGTGAGAGAGCTCGGAGTGGATCGCTGAAGCCAAAAATGTTCGAGGCCATGCCATCAGTAGGCGCAGTCATGCTCACAGTGTTCTGGGATGTTCCAGGTGCGATGCATTTGATATTCGTGCCTAAAGATACCGCGAGACTCTCAGAAAACCGATAGCACCAATTCGAAGATTTTTTTCCTCTCATGGAACACCCTCTCCTTCAGCATGACAATGGCAGTCCACACGCGAGCGCCGAGACATCTGCAACAATTCGACGCCTTGGGTTCAATTTCATCGATTATCCTCCATACAGTCCCGACTTCGCCGCATCCGATTTTAATCTATTTCCAAAACTTAAAGAACACCACAAGCTGCGACATCGTCGCGAGTAAAACAGTGACCCGTATATAGGATAAATTTCCTTTAATTTACGTCTATGGTCACAAACTTTTGCTTCACAGATTACCGGTTTCGGTCTATAATGACCATCTTCAGATCTGCAGCAAAAATATGGGAACAACATAAATACACTCGCAGATCGTCTACAGCTTAAAAACAATAAATAGACCATAATGCAATATGCACTATGACTGATGTTTATTACTTATGTCATTATCTATAATATTGGCACTCGAACATATGTCAATTATTGTCTCGTAACTCTTCCTCTTTTTAACAATCTGACTTTTGTCGTGTTCTATTTCATTGCTTTTTATTACTGTAATGCCTGATGATGGTCGAAGTAGAGAGGATATAAAATGTAGACTGGCAATGGCAAGGAAAGCGTTTCTGAAGAAGAGAAATTTGTTAACATCGAGTATAGATTTAAGTGTCAGGATGTCGTTTCTGAAAGTATTTGTATGGAGTGTAGCCATGTACGGAAGTGAAACATGGACGATAAATAGTTTGGACAAGAAGAGAATAGCAGCTTTCGAAATGTGGTGCTAAAGAAGAATGCTGAAGATTAGATGGGTAGATCACACAACTAATGAGGAGATGTTGAATAGAATTGGGGAGAAGAGGAGTTTGTGGCACAACTTGACAAGAAGAAGGGACCGGTTGGTAGGACATGTTCTGAGGCATCAAGGGATCACAAATTTAGCATTTGAAGGCAGTGTGGAGGGTAAAAATCGTAGAGGGAGAACAAGAGATGAATATACTAAGCAGATTCAGAAGGATGTAGGTTGCAGTAAGTACTGGGAGATGAAGAAGCTTGGACAGGATAGAGTAGCATGGACAGCTGCATCAAACCAGTCTCAGGACTGAAGACCACAACAACAACAAATGCCTTTTATACCTTATAAGCTCATTACAGACTCCAAAGATTGTATCCGCTCCCTTGCTGTTCAATAGATCACTGAAAACTAGTGTGTGCCTACTGTAGCGACATCTGGTGAACTTGCAACACAAACTTCTTGTGGCTATTGTAGGGCAGCTTGTTTTGAACAGTAGTGCTACTGACAAAATGACTCGTGTATATGCTGTTAGTTATATATATTTGACGATGCTAGTGCTGATTTTGTATTTAACATTTGACAATGCCACTATGCCTGCAGTACATTAGGACACTGTTTTTATAAAACACAGGTATGCTTCTTCATACATAAAGCGCACACTTGCATATATATGTCAGTAGTACTTTTCATTATGGTCTATTTATCGTTTTTAAGCTGTAGACAATGAGTGTGTTTACGTTGTTTCCGTATTTTTGCTGCAGATCTGAAAATGGTCATTACAGACCGAAACCGGTAATCTGTGAACAAAAAGTTTGTGACCATAGACGTAAATTAAAGGAAATTTATTAAAGAACATCTTCAAGAACTTCACGTTGATGGCGATGACGTTGTGCAAACAGAGGTGAGGTTGTAGTTCCGTCTACAATGTCAAACATTCTACAGTGATGTTTGGTTTGTGGGGCTCTCAACTCTGCGCTCATCAGTGCCCAGACAGAGTCACAATTTTTACACAGTCCAATTTCTTTCATAGCCACTGTCACGAATGATGATGATGAAATGATGGGGACAACACAAACACCCAGTCTCCAGGCAGAGAAAATCCCGAACCCGGCCAGGAATCGAACCCGGGACCCCGTGACCCAGAGGCACCAACGCTAGCCGCTAGACCCCGAGCTTCAGACACATACTACAGTGACGCTATCAACAAACTCTTCTCTAGTTGGGAGAAAAGTGTTCGTCGCCAAGAGGACTACGATGAAAATTAAATGTGTAGACGCAAAGAACAAAGATGTAGAATGTTTATAAAATTCGTTTCATTTAAAAAGTTTTAAGAGTTTTCACTCAAAAATTAGGAGGCACTACTTTTTAGGACGCCCTCGTATATTCAGAACGAGCAAATGTATCGATATGTTTAACAATTCATGGTGAATCCTTCAGCTATTCACCTTGAACATCCCAGAATACTGTGAGCATGACTGTGTCTGCTAATGGCACGGTCTTGGACATTTTTGGCGTCAGTGATCCACTCCGAGCTGTCACACACTCGCTGAGACTAGCACCACCGTTTCCTTCATTACAAGCACGAACAACCCAGTGTCGTACTCTTGCTGTATCGATACTGTCACCACTGTATACAGGTTTCATCCTTCTATGGATTTCAACTGGAAGCACGTGACGTGTCCACCACGAATTTTAACAACTATTTGGAGGCTGAATATCCCCACCTGCAAATATACATAAATATCGATATCTGGCTTACACTAATCGAGAAATGCAGCTCTTTTGTAACCGCGATGTTCTGAGCTTTTGTTAAGATAATCTTTATCCCCGTACCTGACAGCCCGAAATTCACTGTTACGTCCTTTTCTACTGTAACACGCTTGAAAGGTCAATACACTTTGAAATAATTTCAATTTTGGAACAAATCTATTTAAGGAAATTAAACGAATGAATATTTACAAAGTACATCAACTTTTTTGAATATTGCCCTCTCTTTGTACAATATCCTTCAGCTCGTTTTAAATAAAGACTCGTTCCTTCCACATCATTACGGTTCCTTGTATAAGTGATACATGGAACAAGAAAGTAACAAACTAACTAGAATACATGATCTGCGCTACCATATTCCGTCGGTGCCTAACAAGTCCACAACTGCAATCTGAGAGCAGTGTCGACATTTCATTTTTTCCAGCTGTTGAGTGAGGTAGCTCTAGTGTTACTATTAGGCAAGACTTACCGGATGTCGGTAAGTGGGAGAGTACTTCGCAGTTCTTCCAGTATTCAACACTCCTTCCTCCACCTGCTGCCTCCAAGGCCATGGTCACTTGATATCTGCCCTCAGTGTCATGTTATTCACATTTGGTTGGCTGACGAACATATAGAGGTGTACTAGTATGCGCTACGCCGTTGATATCAACATATATATTTAACACTTATATAAATTCAACATGATGGAAAGCATCTGGAATTATTAGAGGAATTATAGATTACGCTTCGTAAGAGGAAGTTTGATGACTTCCTAAATGAATAAATGATGAACTACGGCAATATATTCCTTAACAGAGAAATAGACGTCCCACACACACACACACACACACACACACACAGCGCAGCGACCCTGAAAACAGCAGTAAAAAACGAAATGTAAATAAAATAAAAACATTACAGCCGTGGAACTTCTATTTCTAAAACAAAGAAATAACAGGTATGCTATACGTACTAGTCCGATCTTTGATTGGAGGTGACATATCTTTGGACAAAGCGTTCCAGACTAAACAAGGATATTATTCACTCATGTCGCGCTGTGAGAAGACAGGGCTCGAATATCAAGTATACTGTTTAAAATTACTCTAGAATCGACACTTGTGCAGGAGCAGATGGAGGCGCGTAGCAGAGTTGCCACCGGTCATCTTACACAGCACTGGACTTGGCCAAATTGACAAACTGTTCAGTGTACGAAGACGGAAATAGCATCAGTTTGTTCGAGAAGGGTTGCACTGTGTTTTAAAATGGTATATTAAAAAATTTACGAAAATTTATTTCCTGATGATGTTTCCATTTTTGGACACACGAGAAACTTCCTTTTTTTCCTGAAGTTAGATGACCCCATTACGCTATCCTAAAAATAAACCAAATTTTCATCTGCTCCAAAATGGAATTCGGTCAGATATCTCTAACACGAGATGATATGAGCTGTTACACACAAAGCTCGACCCTCGCACGAAGAGCTAATCTATCGCTCGCTTGTAGTCCAGTCATTTAAGAGGAAATATGGGGAAAAATTCGTGTAGTCGCAAATTTTGGTATAGTGTTAACGGGAAGGCCCATAAGCAACTTTATTGAGTGAGTACTTATTTACAGTTGTTAAGTGAGCTTTTATGTAAAATACCTTACTATGAGCAATGGCCGAAAAGTGTAAGTGTGATGTTGTTAGTGACCTATGTAGTGTTGGAGGGAAAGGGATTGCATTGATAAATGTGGTACCTTCCTGCTGTTCATCATTGATAGCTTATTGTAAAGCCATTAAACTGTATTGGAGTCACTTTATGGTGAATTAATGAATGACCAGAACGTTACTGCACTTTTCTTACCATTAGCTGTGTTACTGGTAGACTGCATATATCCCTTCCGTTCAGGAACTGTTGGCAATTGTGCAAAGGGCTGGACTGAGTGGAGCCACTCACCATACATCCACAGTTTATCTTGCAGGGTGATTGAAAATATGTCCGATGGACTGGTACTTAACATGTTCAGGTCTAGAGCAGCAATATGCTGTAATGCATTGCTTGACTTACGTTAAAATATCTGAAGTTCCGCATCACATACACTATGTGATCAAAAGTATCCGTACACCTCCAAAAACAAACGTTTTTCATATTAGGTGCATTGTGCTGCCACCTACTGCCAGGTACTCCATATCAGCGACCTCAGTAGTCATTAGACATTGTGAGAGAGCAGAATGGGGCGCTCTGCAGAACTCACTGACTTCGAACGTGGTCACGTGATTGGGTTTCACTCGAGTCATACTTCTGTAAGCGAGATTTTCACACTGCTAAAGATCCCTAGGTCCACTGTTCCCGATGTGATAAAGAAGTGGAAACGTGAAGGGACACGTACAGCACAAAAGCGTACAGGCCGACCTTGTCGGCTGACTGACAGTGACCGCCGACAGTTGAAGAGGGTCGTAATGTGTAATAGGCAGACTTCTATCCAGAACGTCACACAGGAATTCCAAACTGCATCATGATCCACTGCAAGTACTATCACAGTGAGAAGGGAAGTGAGAAAATTTGGATTTCATGGTTGAGCGGCTGCTCGTAAGCCACACATCACGCCGGTAAATGCCAAACGGCGCCTCGCTTGGTGTAAGGAGCGTAAACATTGGACGTTTGAACAATTGAAAAACGTTGTGTGGAGTGACGAATCACGGTACACAATGTGGCGATCCGATGGCAGGGTGTGGGTATGGTGAATGCCCCGTGAACGTCATCTGCCAGCGTGTGTAGTGCCAACAGTAAAATTCGGAGGCGTTGGTGTTATGGTGTGGTCGTGTTTATCATGGAGGGGACTTGCACCCCTTGTTGTTTTGCGTGGCACTGTCAGAGCACAGGCCTACATGGATGTCTTAAGCACCTTCTTGCACCCCACTGTTGAAGAGCAATTCTGGGATGGCGATTGCATCTTTCAACACGATCGAGCACCTCTTCATAATGCACAGCCTGTGGCGGAGTGGTTACACGACAACAACATCCCTGTAATGGACTGGCCTGCACAGAGTCCTTACCTGAATCCTATAGAACACCTTTGGGTTGTTTTGGAACTCCGACTTCGTGCCAGGCCTCACCGACCGACATCGATATCTCTCTTCAGGGCTCCACTCCATGAAGAATGGGCTGCCATTCCCCAAGAAACCTTCCAGCACCTGACTGAACATACGCCTGCGAGAGTGGAAGCTGTCATAAAGACTAAGGGTGGGCCAACACCATATTGAATTCCAGCATTACCGATGGAGGTCGCCACGAAGTTCTAAGACATATTCAGCCAGGTGTCAGGATAATTTTGATCACATAGTGTAGGTCACTTACTTCTATTGCAGAGGGAGCCGTTTTAAGTCTCTGGGCCTCTCTTGATGTTGGGAGAGCTGAACCCGTGTTGATGCATTTTATACCTCTCCTGTTGTGACAGTGGAGACAATGAAGCCGACACTGTCGAATACATATGAATAGCATGATATACTTGGGACAGGCTCTTAAGTGTAACGGACAGTTGAAAACTCCAACTGTTGAGCTCTTTTTTACATAATAGTGCACTTAACAACTGCAAATGAGTACTAACTTAGGTCAGTGAAGTTACTTTTCCTACTTACATAAGAGAACTGGACAAAAAATGCTGGTGAAGTATAATCTGTCTGCATACTGAAAATTGAGCAGCGCTTGTGGTGAGAAGTTGTCTTTCCTGGAAGAACACGACAGCTGTCGTACAGGATGACACAGCATCAATTTCCCCTCTAGCAGTGCAGAATAGTGTGCAGAGATTTACATAGATTCCGCCCATATGCATTGCTTGCGTTAGTCTTATTACTAACACATTCCTGCATTTCATGTAGTTGTAACGCACTCTGCGAAAAATAAACGCAGCTGGGAATCTCTGTGCACTGTCTTATCAGTGATTCAAAAGGTAAGCTGTGGAAGGCTAGGCATAAATTTGTGAAACACCCTTCAGTTACACCTTGTGAGGTAGTGGGGCAGAATGAATAGTAACGCTCCTGCTTGCTCTTCAGTTTACAGCCCTATGAAGAAGGGAAGTGCATGACCACAATCCTGCGATCCACCTTCCCTCACGTTTCTACGTTCCACACACTCCCCTCCACCTTGTTACATCCCAGAACGCAGTTTATCCATTAATACGGTTCTACTGCACTTACAGTGAGCTATATAGGCAGCCTCCACTACTCACCTTCCGCCATAGCTCAGCTCAGAGAGAGCAAGGTTCTGATATTGCGACCTGGTACAACACAGATACAATCTGCCCACAAATTTAAAAACAGTGTCCACTCCGCCGTAAAATGTGTAATTCTATCTGTAATTCGGCTGTTTGAAGTTATCAGAAACAGGAACAGCGGTGGAGGAAGTACACTACTGGCCATTAAAATTGCAACACCACGAAGATGGCGTGCTACAGACGTGAAATTTAACCGACAGGAAGAAGATGCTGTGATATGCAAATGATTAGCTTTTCAGAGCATTCACACAAGGTTGGCGCCGGTGGCGACACCTACAACGTGCTGACATGAGGAAAGTTTCCAACCGATTTCTCATACGCAAACAAGTAACTGAAATAAGAAGAATGTGGTGAACGTTTTAAATTAGAACTGAACTGAATATACACTATGAGATCAAAAGTATCCGGACACCTGGATGAGTATGACTCACAAGTTCGTGGTGCCCACTGTCGGTAATGCTGCAATTCAACATGGTGTTGGCCCACCCTTAGCCTTGATGACAGCTTCCACTTTCGCAGGCATACGTTCAATCAGGTGCTGGAAGGTTTCTTGGGGAATGGCAGCCCACTCTTCTCGGAGTGCTGCACTGAAGATCGGTATCGATATTGGTCGGTGAGGCCTGACACGAAGTCGGCGTCCCAAAACATCCCAAAGGTGTCCTATAGGATTCAGGTCAGGACTCTGTACAGGCCAGTCCATTACAGGGATGTCATTGTCGTGTAACCACTCCGCCACAGGTTGTGCATTATGAACAGGTGCTCGGTCGTGTTGAAAGATGCAATCGCCATCCTCGAATTGCTGTTCAACAGTGGGAAGCAAGGAGGTGCTTAAAATATCAATGTAAGGCTGTGCTGTGATAGTGCCATGCAAAACAAGGGGTGCAAGCACCCTTCATGAAAAACACGACCACACCATAACACCACCTCCTCCGAATTTTACTTTTTGCAGTACACGCACTGGCAGATGACGTTCACTGGGCATTCGCCATACCCACACCCTGCCATCGGATTGACACGTTGTGCACCGTGATTCGTCACTCCACACAACGTTTTTCCACCGTTCAATCGTCTTATGTTTAGGGACCTTACACCAAGCGAGGTATCGTTTGGCATTTACCGGCGTGATGTGTGGCTTATGAGCAGCCACTCGACTATGAAATCGAAGTTTTCTCACCTCCCTCCTCACTGCCATAGTGCTTGCAGTGGATCCTGATGCAGTTTGGGATTCCTGTGCGATGGTCTGGATATATGTCTGCCTATTGCACATTACGACCCTCTTCAACTGTCGGCAGTCTCTGTCAGTCAACAGACGAGGTCAGCCTGTACGCTTTTATGCTGTACATTTCTCTTCACGTTTTCAGTTAACTATCACATCGGAAACGGTGGACCTTGGGGTGTTTATGAGTGTGGAAACCTCGCGTACAGATGTATGACGCTAGTGACACCCAATCACCTGACCACGTTCAAAATCCGTGAGTTCTACGGAGCGCCCCATTCTGCTCACTCACTGTGTCTATTGGCTACTGAGGTCGCTGATATGGGGTACCTGGCTGTAGGTGGCAGCACAATGCACATAATATGAAAAACATTTGTTTTGTAGACGTCCGGATACTTTTGATCACATAGTGTATATACAAGTGAAACCAAATTTGGCATCAATTACTTATTTTGTTTAACTGCAAGAAAATGGACTAATAAAGGTGTGCGACTATTTCCTGGTGCGAATGAATTTTTCCTCGAATTTAGAAATTAGGCTATACTGATGGGAGATATGTCGATGCATCAGACTAGGTCATCCGGATAAACATGGTGTTATTTAGTTTCTGTTCTAATTGAAATTTTTGAGAATGAGGAATTACTCTCATATTTTTCAGCATCCAGTTATGTTAAGGTAAGTAAAAACTTAAGGTAAGTAAAGACTTATTAAGTAACTGTTACATATGCTATGGAAAACAATTCCATATTTTAATTTTTCCTCTTTTTCATTTTTTCTCCTCATTTGCCCATGTTTCCGCTGTTTGATTTGGTTTTTACGCCCTTTGCTCCCCCCACCCCCCTTTTCCCGTAAACAGGCTCTTGAGCTGAACAGGCTGCATTAGGTTTCGACGCGTGGCACGCGTGACAAGTAGGGTCGTTGCTACGCACCCTCCCAATATTGCCCAGTGGCAGGAATGGTCCTGGTGACAGGTAGGTATGACTCACCGAGCGGCCCCAGGCGGTAGTTGAGAGTGACGACTACGATGTCGCGGTCCATGAGCAGCTGCGGCCCCACCAGCTGTGGGCTGGAGGAGCCCGAGAACCAGCCGCCGCCGTGGATGTACACCAGCACGGGCAGCAGCGGCTGCACCTGCTGACAAACACACGACACGCGTCGTAAGTAAACACATGACACACCTCACGTTTTCATTCCTGGTGGTCTGCCTGCTTAGCTGGGTGGTAACGTGCTCGCCTCCCACGCAAGCGGGAGTGGGTTCGATTCCCGGCCGGGTTGAAGATTTTCTCCGCTCGGGGACTGGGTTCAAAATGGTTCAAATGGCTCTGAGCACTATGGGACTTAACTTCTGAGGTCATCAGTCCCCTAGGACTTAGAACTACTTAAACCTAACTAACCTAGGGACATCACACACATCCATGCCCGAGGCAGGATTCGAACCTACGACCGCAGCGGTCGCGCGGTTCCAGACTGTTGCGCCTAGAACCGCTCGGCCACTCCGGCCGGCTCGGGGACTGGGTGTTGCGTTGTCCTCATCATCATTTCATCCTCATCACCGGCGTGCAAGTCTCCCTATGTGGCGTCAAATGAAATAAGACTTGCACTTGGCGGCCGAACTTCCCGAATAGGGGCCTCCCGGCCAAGACGCCCTGTGATCATTCCATTCCTGATGCCTGTGTTGTAACGTATCGCTTCCTGACCACACCTGAGTGCTTCTCGTGGGCCTATTGCGTAAGTTCGTTCCTAGATATCTGGCAGAAGTAGGCTTACGCCAGCCTAGAGACGATCGGCCGGTCTTTCCCTAACCATCCTAAACGGCTTGTGGTAGAGGCCTACACGGCTGGTACATCTACATCTACATCAACACTCCGCAAGCCACGTGACGGTGTGTGGCGGAGGGTACTTTGAGTACCTCTATCGGTTCTCCCTTCTATTCCAGTCTCGTATTGTTCGTGGAAAGAAAGATTGCCGGTATGCCTCTGTGTGGGCTCTAATCTCTCTAATTTTATCATCATGGTCTCTTCTCGAGATATACGTAGGAGGGAGAAATATACTGCTTGACTCATCGGTGAAGGTTTGTTCTCGAAACTTCAACAGAAGCCCGTACCGAGTTACTGAGCGTCTCTCTTGCAGCGTCTTCCACTGGAATTTATCTATCATCTCCGCAACGCTTTCGCGATTACTAAATGATCCTGTAACGAAGCCCGCTGCTCTCCGTTGGATCTTCTCTATCTCTTCTATCAACCCTATCTGGTTCAGATCCCACACCGGTGAGCAATATTCAAGCAGTGGGCGGAAAAGTGTACTGTAACCTACTTCCTTTGTTTTCGGACTGCATTTCCTTAGAATTCTTCCAATGAATCTCAGTCTGGCATCTTCTTTACCGACGATTACCTTTATACGATCAATCAATTTTAAATCACTCTTAATGCCTACTCCCAGATAATTTATGGAATTAACTGCTTCCATTTGCTGACCTGTTATATTATAGGTCAATGATAAAGGATCTTTCTTCCTATGTATTCGCAGCACATTACACTTGTCTACACTGAGATTCAATTGCCATTCCCTGCACCATGCGTCAATTCGTTGCAGATCCTCCTGCGTTTCAGTACAGTTTTCCATTGTTATAACCTCTCGATATACTACAGCATCATCCGCAAAAAGCCTCAGTGAACTTCCGATGTTATCCACAAGGTCATTTACATATATTGTGAATAGCAACGGTCCTACGATACTCCCCTGCGGCACACCTGAAATCACTCTTACTTCGGAAGACTTCGCTTCCAAACGTGAGATGCCTGGAATGGTTTTCGTGTTTTTTCTTCTCAACCTCTGCCACTGTTCTTCCTCCAGTATCCGGGGCTGCTAGGCCAATAAGATGGTATGTTTCATCAATTGGAGTTGGTCTAGACAACCGATCATAATGCAGTCTGTCTCGTTAACAGCGGTGTCACCGTGCCTGGTGGGTGCGAAGTTCTGCCAGACTAGCGACGCATATTCTGTCCTGGAGAAACGTAGAGCTAGAGCAGACTTACATAGAACATTTGTTTGACTCCCCCATGTGCTGTCAGTGAGCTTGCGTATGATATTATTTCGAGTACAGCCTTTGAGCTTCATGTTCTCGTAGGTCTTTGAAACTAAGTGTGCGGTCGAGCTTAACTCTGACGTAAATGAGGGTGTCCAAGTGTTGTAGTTGCTTTCCCCTCCAAGTTACTTCCAGGTTTTTCCTAGCTTGTCTATTTCTCAAGTGAAATGCACATATCTGCGTTTTGGGTGAGTTAGGCTTTAGGTGGTTACTGTCATAGTAATTTCTGAGTATATTTCTCATGGAGAACAGCGGCTTTTTAGTACTTTAAAATGAACACAAGCAGTCTGGATCGCACGAAACCTTTATTTTTGTGGTTACTGAGCTGAGCAGTTGACGTTCGTGCAGTTGTAACATCTGCTCCCTTCACCGCCACCGCCTATCATCATGGCATGAGGTCTGAAGGTGGTCAAAAACTGACCAAAACTGGTAACCACAAAATAAAGGTTTTCTGAGGTCGAGACTGTTTGTGTTCGTTTTATTGTCATAGTATTCCGCCAGATATTTAAGAGTTGCAGTCAGTTTCACTTCGACCTCCTTCTACAAAAAAGGACGACACTCAAATGACTGATCTGTCCAGAGCCCGACCTAAACCCAGTGGAGGACAAAGTCGTCTTCACTCCTGGTTTCGGGTCTTGAGAAAGAATGGTGTCCCACTGCTACACAGACATTCAGACATCTCATTGTGTTTGCAGCAGAGTTCTATCCATTGTAAAGGCGAAGAGGGGATTCGCCCACTACAAGGTGACTGGATACTTTAGGTCAGATAGTTTATTAAGCTCAAAAGAGTTCGCAAGTGAATTCCTTTGAGTGGGCATAGAAATCTGCTAGAGTCATTTTCAGTTACCTACACAAGTTTTACAGTTCTGTGAGCATGGACGTGATCAGGAGACAGGAGCCTGCACATCCAGTAACTGGCTGCAAGAGAACTTGGCCACATCTAGTTAATGCAAATGAACTATATTTGTTTCCTTGGAAATTTAAAATACTGATGTTTTGTGCATCCTTCACCTATTAAATTATATCTCTGTTTCTGTTTTATTTTTGTGGAGACTGTTAACGAAAGTTTCTGGGATTCGATGTACGAAGTCTGAGCTGTGTACAAATCCCATTCGACTAGACAGATCTCGCATCCTTCTCGAGTTTAGTTAGGTAGCTACAAAATTTAAACTATCGGCTTTGTAATATTGAAGAGTTTAACGCAGTCTCGCGGATCAAAGCAAAGCTAGCGACACTTACTTAGACTTATTAGCTAGTGTAGCAGTGTAGGAGACTAATCTGCATCCGCCAATAGATCTGCGGAGAAGTACGTCACGTAATTTGTCTCGCGCGCTTCGCACCACAAAGAGTGCTCTAGTTCTGGCCGTGGCCTTTACGGGCACCTAGTGTGACTCCACGGCAGCTACAAGCACACACGCACAGATGAAAGAAACATGTCAGTCTTTCCAAAAATGAACTTGCAGAAAATCTCACACTCTTCAGTACAATGGTTAACAAAGTACAAGTAATATTTTTTTATGTAAGTACTATATCTACTTACTTACTTTATATCTGGCTACCGAAGAACTGTGTTCGAAGATTAACGCATGTGCACTACGTTCCTTAATTTGTTGACTAGCCACAGACACCACAAAGGAAGCACTCGTCCGTGTTTGCGTTTGTTCGCTCTTATTAAAAATTCTCATTTAATTGAAAATGCGGCCGACTGCGAAACACCTGCGGTGATTCTTTTTCGTTGTGTTATAAGACAAAACAGCAATATAGAGTCTTAGGCAGACTAACAAAATTTATGAAGAAATTACTACGAGCCATGGAACGGTATGAAAATGGGCTACATCGTTTAAAGAGGGCCTAAGTAACATTCACGATGAAGATCAGAATGTTTGACCATCTATTATCTAATGAGTTTCATCAAGTTTAGAAAATGTGTTCATGAAATTCTTGCGGAATGGTTAAACTACTAGAAGTTGTTTTGACATAGGATACAAGAAATGTACATCTACATTTACACCCATACTCCGCAAGCCACCTGACGGTGTGTGGCGGAGGGTACCTTGAGTACCTCTATCGGCTCTCCCACCGGCCGGTGTAGCTGTGCGGTTCTAGGCGCTTCAGTCTGGAACCGCGTGACCGCTACGGTCGCAGGTTCGAATCCTGCCTTTGGCGTGGATGTGTGTGATGTCCTTAGGTTAGTTAGGTTTAAGTAGTTCTAAGTTCTAGGGGACTGATGACCACAGATGTTAAGTCCCATAATGCTCAGAGCCATTTTTTTCGGTTCTCCCTTATATTCCAGTCTCGTATTGTTCGTGGAAAGAAAGATTGTCGGTATGCATCTGTGTGGGCTCTAATCTCTCTGA
The DNA here is from genome assembly GCF_021461395.2 of Schistocerca americana. Classification (NCBI taxonomy): domain Eukaryota; kingdom Metazoa; phylum Arthropoda; class Insecta; order Orthoptera; family Acrididae; genus Schistocerca; species Schistocerca americana. Next base: position 714,818,625 of record NC_060122.1, on the reverse strand, counting down.
TTTTATCCTCATGGTCTCTTCTCGAGAGATACGTAACAGGGAGCAATATACTGCTTGCCTCCTCGGTGAAGGTATGTTCTCGAAACTTCAACAGAAGCCCGTACCGAACTACAGAGCGTCTCTCTTGCATACTGACTGAGGTGCACAAAACCGCTCAAGTAGCCAATGCGTTGCATTTCCTTGAGCGTTGTGTGACGTAGCAAGCTCTTCTGAACGCCAGTGACAAGGGACTGGCCGATAGAGATCAGAAATGAGGTTTTTGCATTCGCTTTAAACTCGCTAGAGGGTCCTACGACGTAATCTCTGAACTCACTGCCTCCGAACACTCAGAGGCTCGAATCGGCAGTCTCTAGGAGAGAAGGACTATATGGGTGTAGAAAACTGAGTGAGTTCGTAAGTTCGCACCCTCCACAGTCTCACAACACTCAGATTCGTTAGGAACCATTGAGGGGTGGAGAGTCGGCCATTTTGCCCTGTCAGTGCTGCACATCAGTAGCAAGATGGAGGAAACTTTCACGTTACATCATGACTTTAAGCTCTTTCACGCTTAAATAACAGGAAATGAGTCGACCAGAAAGAAGTAACCGCAGCCCCACCGTTCTCAGACATGTCGTAGCTGCGGAACTGCAGCAGGAAGGAAGGAAACCAGTATGGCACTGTTGTAACAGTGGCGCCTTGATTTCTAATGTATGCAGCCCTCAACACTGCATTCGTACTCGCCCAATTTCTGACTCTAGTGTCCTGCTCAGTGGAAGGCTGTTCTGACATGCTTTCGAACAGGTGAGCCACTGACCAGAAAAGGGCCGTGGCAGGCCGCTTGTAGCTGTGAGGTGAGATGAGTCATCCTACATTGGGCAAGTCGACTGCTCTCAAAATGGCTTGGCCTGTACCTGTGCAGATGGCGTGGCAGGGGAGAGGACAGCACTAGTGGTAGCGACTCCACTGCACCCTAGGAGAGGTGGAATTTGGTGGCAAAAGCTTACATATACAGGGTCTTTAAAAGACTATGCAGTATTTCAGGGAATGATATTGTGCATCAAAAAAAGACAAAAATGTCTTATGACCATGGGTCCTACAAAGCATATGTTCATAGCAATGCATTACTTGTCCCACTACAGACGACTACCCAATAATTAACATTAATTACAACTGCTGGGATGGAATACTGTGAAATAGAAAGGCATCACAAACATGTGGTTGCAGATGTGAGCACCTTTGTTGCCTTGGTGCTCCGTATCATAACAGGCTCAACAGTGTGCTGGGAAACTGTTGTGCAATATCGATGTAAGCGTTAGTTGCCCCACTGGTCTGCAGTGAGTTCTTTCGTTTACACTGTATGATTGTACTATAGTCTTGTTATATCTGCTAATGTTCACAGACATTTCTCCTAAGTCCATACCATGATGTTTGGCCTACTTAAAGATCACGTTTAAAGTATATGTTATTGTGGTGTTTGTGGTGCAGTACAACTTGATTTCTCTCTTACAAATACTCTGACACAACCTAGCAATCGAGGCCTTTTATTCCACTAGGGAAATAGCGGACATTATTTGTATTGGCGTAAGCTATCGACATCATACCGGTCGGCAAAGATGAAGTGCAAAGAACGATTAGTAGGCGCTGGATCAAGTTCCCCTATCACAAGAGCAGCCAGAGGCACACACCCAAGCAACACACCATCAATGCCCTCTCGACAGCATGTATTTAGGCCGCCACGGCTCACTAGCTGGTTCCTCCCCCCTTTTCCCCATCATAGGTCCAGGTCCCCCCCCCCCCTCCTTCTGCCGCCCTGTCACCTGTATAGTGCTGTTGTAAGTGAGTGTTCAGTATTGTGCGACCCCTGCCAGTGTTGCGACAGCTGCCATAGTGTCGCTAGTTGCGTTTTTTTTTTATCTCGTGCGAACAGAAACCAGACTGACGCCGTGTTTTTTAATTGTGCTTGCCTACTTCTTCATCCGCATCGTCACTGCAGTGTTTTTGTATTTTTTATTCCACAACTTACCGCCATTTTACAGTTTTTTTTACAATGTCACCGTTTTATCGCCTGTTTTTCTTGTTTGTTTCTATTCTCATTATGTTTTTTAACTTTTCTGTAGGCTGTAGAGCAGCTGCTGCCAGCCCGCCCACCCCCCTCTCTGGGGGAGGGGGGGAGGGAGGAATTGAAATCCAATAAAGAAAAAAAAACTACACTACTGGCCATTAAAATTGCTACACCACGAAGATGCAGTGCTACAGATGCGAAATTTAACCGACAGGAAGAACATGCTGTGATATGCAAATGATTAGCTTTTCAGAGCATTCACACAAGGTTGGCGCCGGTGGCGACACCTACAACGTGCTGAAATGAGGAAAGTTTCCAACCGATTTATCATACACAAACAGCAATTGACCGGCGTTGCCTGGTGAAACGTTGTTGTGATGCCTCATCTAAGGAGGAGAAATGCGTAACATCACGTTTCCGACTTTCATAAACGTCTGATTGCAGCCTATCGCGATTGCGGTTTATCGTATCGCGACATTGCTGTTCGTGTTGGTCGAGATCCAATGCCTGTTAGCAGAGTATGGAATCGGTGGGTTCAGGAGGATAATACGGAACGCCGTGCTGGATCCCAACGGCCTCGTATCACTAGCAGTCGAGATGACAGGCATCTTATCCGCATGGCTGTAAAGGATCGTGCAGCCACGTCTCGATCCCTGAGTCAACGGATGGGGACGTTTGTAAGACAACAACCATCTGCACGAACAGTTCGACGACGTTTGCAGCAGCATGGACTATCGCCTCGGATACCATAGCTGCGGTTACCCTTGACGCTGCATCATAGACAGGAGCGCCTGCGATGGTGTACTCAAAGACGAACCTGGGTGCACGAATGGCAAAACGTCATTTTCTCGGATGAATCCAGGTTTTGTTTCTAGCATCATGATGGTCGCATCCGTGTTTGGAGACATCGCGGTGAACGCACATTGGAAGCATGTATTCGTCATCGCCATACTGGCGTATCACGCGGTGTGATGGTATGGGGTGCCATTGGTTACACGTCTCGGTCACCTCTTGTTCTCATTGACGGCACTTTGAACAGTGGATGTTACATTTCAAATGTGTTACGACCCGTGGCTCTACCCTTCATTCGATGCCTGCGAAACCCTATATTTCAGCAGGATAATGCACGACCGCATGTTGCAGGTCCTGTACGGGCCTTTCTGGATACCGAAAACGTTCGACTGCTGCCCTGGCCAGCACTTTCTCCAGATCTCTCACCAATTGAAAACGTCTGGTCAATGGTAGCCGAGCAACTGGCTCGTCACAATACGCCAGTCACCACTCTTGATGAACTGTGGTACCGTGTTGAAGCTGCACGGGCAGCTGTACCTGTACACGCCATCCAAGCTCTGTTTGACTCAATGCCCACGTGCATCAAGGCCGTTATTACGGCCATAGGTGATTGTTCTGGATACTGATTTCTCAGGATCTATGCACCCAAATTGTGTGAAAATGTAATGACATGTCAGTTCTAGTATAATGTATTTGTCCAATGAATACCCGTTTATCATCTGCATTTTTTTCATTTGTGTAGCAATTTTAATGACCAGTAGTGTAGTTGGCCTTACTCACTCACTCAATCATCCAGTTTGGCGTCTGTCGGTTTACCAGTAGGGCGGGTTTAGTTAATCACAAGCTATGACAGTACATAGCGACCAGATTAGTGACTGTAGTGGGACTAGTTTTATTGACATTACATCACTGTGCAAGAGGAGCTTGTATCACAAAACACGGATTCTATTCAAGATAAGTGAAGTTACAAGTTCATGTAAATAAAGAACCGTATTAATTCACGCATGCATTTGTGTCGTAGAAAGAGGATACCGGCCACCCTTAACATCCACTCTCTTGTTTCCTTGTTGTACAAGACGACAGTGGCGAACGAGGATAATTTAGTGGCAATCAAATTTAATCAACTTGGCCGAAGATTTTGCGTGCTTCTCTTGTGTTTTAGCTTGCAGCGGTGCTCGTGTTCAAGTGTTTCTATTTGCTAATTTTTTGTTGTGTTCCTTCATGTATTCCTGTAGGGGAGCCGCAGAGCTAATCACAGTTCTCTTTTTTTCAGAGGATTTGCTTCCTTTTTCATATAATGTATTTGTGTAAACCATGAATTCCCCGTCCCCTCCACTCACTGCCCCCGCGCCTCAGCCACAGACGGCCCAGGTGATGGATTTAATACAAGTTATTCAGTTTCAGAGCCGACAAATCGTTACCTTACTGGCGACTGTACAACAGCTACTGACTGGACAAGCTGCGTGGGCCGCACAACCGCAACCAACAAGCGAACCAGTACAAGTGCCGCAGGCCAGTATACAACGTTCCGGTAGTTTAAGGAAACGGAGGAGGAGTGAATTGAATACCTGACTCGGTTCCAATCACATTGTCAGGTTCCTCGTGCTCAAGGTACTCCAAAGTTACAGTACTTCCTTTCGATTGGGGGATCCCCAGTGTTCAGGTTAGTACAAAAATTATTCCCAACCGCATCTCCCGACGAACTCGTCTGTGAGCAAGTAATCGCTGCGTTAACTAAATTCAATGACCAGGAAGTCCAAGTAGCTGCAGCTAGAGATTAGTTCTTTCGCTTGCAGAAAAAGCCGGAGCACACGTACCGCCAGTGGTACACGGAATTAACGGTTATGACTAGGAAGTGTAAATTTAAGTGTAGTCGTGGCAGCTTTTATCGTGATTTAATGATACGTGATACAATAGCATTCAGTGCCCCAGATAGTAGGATATGGGATCAGATCTTAAAGTACTCTGATCCATCTCTTCCCCACGTATTGCAAATCTTAGAGTAATATCGTTCGGGTGCCATAGCGGCCGATAAGTTTGACCAGACCCCAATATGTGGGGTCGAGTTGCCCCTGTTCGCGACATTCCCAAGTAGCCACGACAACGAGCGCGTACACAGCTACGCAGATAGCCACGTAGATATGTAAACAGGCCCGTGAATTTATTGAAGTCTTGCCCTACATCTTTTACTCGCCGTAAAAGATAGGATTTCCCATCACATAACGCGACGTGTAACATGTGTGGGGAAAAAGGCCATATCCAAACAGTTTGCTTGCAACGACACAAAAACGCCAATTTTGCCTGCTCCCAGAAAAAACAGGCTCGTGCACATGCAGTGAATGCTGTGTATTCAAAACTGACAACAGATTCTGACGAAAGTAAGATTAAAGTTGTGCCTCCTTCTCGCCCTAGTGCTGTGCAACGACGCTCTAACTATTTCTCATTACGAGCTGCTGGCCGTCGTGTGAACTTCCAGTTAGGCACAGGAACCTCGGTAACTTTGCTTAATCGTGCCACGTACGAATAGTTAAGCACACCACGGCTTTCTAAATCTAGCAAGCACATCACTGCTTACAACAGACAGGAAATTCCAGTGTTTGGAAAGTGTAGCTTGCCTGCCACTTACAAATCTCGTGCTAAGAAAGTGAATTTTACTGTGCTGAAATCAAGAGACAGTGAGGACATATTCGGTTTAGATGCCTTTGGTTTGTTTGAACTTAGCGTCCAAGACAATGTACTTTCAATGTATGCTTTTAACCAAAATACAGTATAGCTAGCGTGCTTAAAGAATTTACTGAACTATTTTCAGAAGGGTTTGGGAAAAGCCAATAACTTTTTAGCGTATGTTACACTGAAAGACAATGCACAGCCTAATTATTTGAGACAAAGTAGCCATTGAATCGAAAGAATAGCAAGATAATGGTGTAATTGCTCCCATTCAAGCTAGTCAATAGGCAAGTCCTCTTGTTTTGCTGTGTAAGCCTTCTGGTCCAATTCGCATTTGTGTTGACTGAAGTCTACAGTCGATCCACAGACAGTAGTTGACACTTATCCCTTACCTCACCCAGAGGAACTCATGGACAGGCTTGGTGCAGGACGTTACTTTTCTAAGACAGATTTCGTGTTGCCTACTTGTAACCTCCATTGGATGAAGACCCACAAAGTGTTTGTTGTAAATATGCACTTAGGACTGCTCAAGCATTTGCGTTTGCTCTTCGGCAGTGCTTCCGCACCCGCCATTTTTCAGCGTTATTCGGAACAGCTGACTGCAAAAGAGCCATTTTGTTCAAACTACCTTGACGATTTTGTCGTCTTAGGTCGTACACCAGAGCAACACATTGCCAATTTGCATACTCTTTTTCGAGAGTTGTCAGAAGCAGGACTGAACTGTCGTCTCGAAAAGTATGACTTACTTCAAACTGAACTACAGTACTTAGGTCATGTGATAAAGTCAGGGTGTGCACCCCCTCCAATCTCATTTGTTTGCAATCTGTGACCTGCCTGTTTCTCACAATGTGTCTGACCTGCAGCCAGTACTAGGCAAAATGACATATTACACTCGGTTCATACCGAATGCCGTTGAGATCGCGGCTCGATTGCATCGCTTGCGTAGGAAAAATTTACGTTTTATGTGGACCAAACACTGTCAGGACGCATTTCAGGAACTGAAAAATGGTTTACTTAGTGGCAGAAGAGTAGTGCGTTTGGAGCATACCAAGCAGGTAGTTTTGCAAGTAAAGCTTCTTCCTACGGTATCGGCTCAGTGCTTTCGCACACAACTGGTGCACAAGACAGACCAACTCCTTTTGCCTCAAATTTGTTAGCTCAAACTCAGTGCCATTATTCTCAAACAGAAAAAGAAGCTCTCGCTATTGTTTATGGTGTGACCAAATTTCATCACTATTTGTATGGTCGCAAGTTCGTTTTACTGATAGATCACAACCCGGTTCCTAAACACAATGCCCTAAAATTGCAGTGTTGGGCTTTGTTGCTTTCGCAGTATCAGTATGAAATTGTGTACAGATGTACGGCGAAGCATGGCAGACTGAATTTGATGCATATGCCGTATCTTGTTGCCAAATCGTTGCGCAGAACTCGGAATTGCTGGAATCTTTTCCCTCGCACTACTTGAAGATTGCTCAGGTCATGGAAGCAGGCCCAGATCTCAAGATTTTGCTGCGTTACATTCGCACGTCTTGGCCTCGTTTATTGAACGGTATCAAGAACTCAGGTGTGCGCCGATATTTTGCACGTCGGCATAACCTTTCAGTTCAGCAGGGTGATTCCATTCAAAATGACAGTGGACAGTAGCGTGCAGCCATTTCCAAAGTTTTGCAAAAGGATGTGTTGCGATTCCCCCACGAAGGACACTGGGGAATGGTTCGCACTAAACAGTTAGCGTGCCGGCACTGTACTTGGGAGGGCATGGACGCCCACATTGAACGGATGACGTCAGTGTGGCGCAAGCGTGAAAAACAATCCGCTCCGCCCCAGACATTCGCAGCTTGGCCTACGACTCAATCGCCATGGCAACGAGTGCACATAGACTTTGCAGGATCATTTTGGAACACTTGCCGGCCCATAGTGGTATGCTCTTTTAGCAAGTTTTCGTTTGTGGTGCCTATGGCTTCAACCACATCACTTAGCACAGTTTTAGCGTTGTCCTCTCTATTTTGTACAAAAGGTTTGCCAGAAGTACTTGTCAGACAATAGACCACAGTTCACTTAACGTGATTTTGAACAGTTTTGTGAACGAAATGGTATTCTTCATCTAACAAGCACTCCGTTTCACCTCCAGTCCAACAGAGAAGGAGAACAACGCTTCGTATGCACTTTTTAACAACAGAATGCGAAGCTTCGCACCACCCACACATTGAAACAGGCGCTGCAACTCTTTTTCTCCTCCTGTCGCTCCCACCTACGAGACAGACCATCACCGGCGGAACTTCTGCTTGGCCGCCGCCGCCGTCAGGCGCTGCTTCACTTGCTACAGCCACTGCAGCATCCGGGACCACCAATGGTCCGCAAGTATCGCTTTGCGCCGCGCCATCTTGTTCTTTTCAAGATTATTGGCAACTGTGGGCTCTGGGACAGAGGCGTGATCCAGGAACACATTGTCTCTTTTATGTACTTGATCGCAGGTTACGATGGTTTGCAGCGCCGCCTCCAGAATCAAATTCGTGTGCCATTTTCCCCGTGCTTCTGCTGCTTTTCTTCCCCCAGGTTCACGGCCTCTCAGGACCACGCGGCCTTCACAGGCGCCTGCCTGCTGCCGCCTCCACGGCACCCAGCAGGAGCGGATGGACGATGCACCCTCGCCTCCGCCGTCCCCGCTCGCCGACCCGATGGAGGTGGGCCTATCGTCGCTGTCGCCGTCGCACTCATGGCCCCTGGCCACGTCCTCATTCCTGGATCTGTGCCCAGGCAGCATTTTTCTAGAGGCTGTTCCTGTTGCCTCGCAAGCCAGATGGTGGGGTACGGTCAGAAGTACACCATCCTTCAGTCACGGCTCCTAGCTCACCTCTACATCCAGCATCCTGCCTCCCCCCACACCCCCACCATTGTCGTTCGCATCCTCCCTACACGACAATGGTGCTGCATTTCGGATTTCGGGCTGGGGGGGGGGGGGGGTGGAGAAATGTGCTGGAGTAAGCTGTTGCCGGCACGCTGGTCGGCAAAGATAAAGCGCGAAGATGTAGGCGCTGGGTCAAGCACACCTATCACGAGAGAAGCCAGAGACACACCCCCAAGCAACACGCCGCCAGTGCCCTTTCGACAGCATGTATTTAGGTCACCGCCGCTGACTGAAGGCACTCACTCACTCATCATCCAGTTTGGCGTCTGTCAGTTTAAATGCAGATTGGATTTAGTTCAGCAAAGGCTACGACAATATATAGCGACCAGATTAGTGACTATAGCAGGACTAGTTTTATCGACATTACATGAGTCTGCAAGAGGGCTATTACAGATGAGCTTTTACCACAAAACATGGACTCTATTCAGTTTAAGTAACAGCTTCCTGTCCATGTAAATAAAGAACCGTATTAATCCACGTGTGCATTTGTGTTGTAAAAAGAGGATACTGGCACCTGTAACAACATCCTCTCCCTTGTTTCCTTGTGGTACAAGAGTCTACATGATTTACTGCTATGGTTTAGCAGATGGAGTTTATCTGATAGCCTGCAACCTGTACACTGAACGATTTCCAGCATGCAGATTCTTGGGGAAACAGATCCCGTAGCACCCAAGAAAAGTAGACATTGGAAGGCCTCGTTCAGTTCACATGTGTGAAATGAGTAGCGTGTTCTAGGTACAGTGGACAACAATCCTGGAACCAGTGTGCACTGAATAGCAGCAGCTGAAGGTGTTAGTCATCCTCTGGGTGGTACCTCATGAGCAGTTGTTATATCTGTCCTATGTTCAGCACGTCCAGACCCTTAAGGAGCAAGTCCATCCTGCCAGAGTGCAGTTCTGTCAATGGTTCTTGCGGCAGTGTGGTGCATATCCACAGTTTGCTTCCAAGATTTTGTTTACTGATGACGTAGGGTTTACATGAGGTGCAATTGTCAATTTCTGTAATCAGTATGTGTGGGCTGATGAAAAGAAAAGGATGTGAGGATTGATTCTCAATCAATGTAACGTTAGGCATTCATGGCGATGGACTATTAGCCCATATGTGCTACCACAGAGATTTACCAGTGATTGTTATCACCGCTTTCTGAAGAATGTACTGCTTGTCTTGCTGGAGGATTAGCCTTGTCAGGACAGACTACAGATGTGCTTCATGCATTATGGTGCACCAGCATCGCGTCGGCATTGTGGACCGGCTGGGAAGTTTCATACCTTGGCCTGCTCGTTCCTTGGACCTACATACACTAGACTTCTTGTTAAGGGGTTGCATGGAGCAATTGGTTTGTGCCACTCCAATAAACGACGTGCAGACGCTACAAAATAGTGTCTTCCATGCATCTCAGCACATTCAGAACCAACCATGGAAATTTAAAATAGTGCATGAGTCCTTACACCGAAGGGCAGAGGCATGTATTGAGATGATTAACATCATGTTGAGCACCTCCTATGAACAAGTGATCATATGTTACCGTATGCTTTGTAGGTCTCATGGTTTCAGACTTTTTTTTGTTTTGATGCACAGACATTCCCTGAAATATTGTATATATTTTTTAACGCCCTGTATACATATAACTCGCATAAGTTGTAAGCTACAGCTAGCGCATCTGCAAAAGATAGTATTAACAGCTTATGTCAGTATGACCAATAATTTGACAACTACAGGGTGTAATGGGTGTATGCGCAGATATTTTATATGGCGTACATTAATATACACACAACAGTGTGTTGGTTACTTTTTCTCTGCATCAAACAGTCTTTCCACAAACATGTAACATAATTTACACCTAATGTCTTCTACATAGTCGTAACTGCACCACTAAGTGCATTGTGCCTGTCAGTATAAACTGTTTTGAGCCCACGTGTTCAGCCTTAAACATGACCTGTTGCCCAGAGGAAAATAAGCACTAATTACTTGTTCTTGCCACACATAGTTGGAGGTACTACTCAACCTAAAACATACTACTTGTAATAGTTACAATTATTAGTCTGCAGCTGACGTAAATAGTGATTTAATGTTGTACAGTGCGCAGTTCTTGCTCGTGCCCCTAACACTCTAACCTTCAAATAGAAATAGTTGTGAAAACGAAGGATCAAGCAAAGCGAGATCGACCCCATGCTGTCAGAAAGAAAAACGCTGACTATGACGAAGCGCCATGTGGAAGTTACGTGTGACAACACTTTCGACAATATTAATAAAAAATAAAATATTATTCGCCTTCTTCTGTATCTTCCGGAAATAGTGAAGCCTTGGGAAGTAGGGCTTACTAATAGTTATGCTTTATTTGCTTTATCGAGCGAATGGAATTGCTAGTAGGGTCTTGAAACCCTCTCTAGCACAACTTTTAATATGATTTTTGCTCTCTCGTTTACCTCTTCTCATTATAAAGAACCTTATAAGCGCCTATGGTGCACGAAGACTGCAGTGCCATATTATACTGCAAAGAAATAGTTATGAGAATACTTAAAATGTGCAGGTCGACAATTAGCTGAGGCGGCCGCACCGTCCCAAGAAAACGATGAACTCTCCTGGTGCTCACAACGAGTGTGTTCTGCGCACATCATTTTGTGCTAGCTCCAGAGGCGAGAGGCAGCCACGCATACTTTCAAACTACGGTGTGACTCTAAGTTCCGCTGTACTGAACATGTTATGCTGGCATCCATATCGTTTTACTTATCTGTTTGCATCATGGCAACTACACAAAATGCAGAAAAGTGCGATACTTCCTTTCAAAAACCGTATCGTTGAACATTTCCATACTACGATTGTATTGGTGGCGTATACATTAATGGAGATTCATTATGGTGAGGAAACTGCTAACAAACAAATCTGGTGTAATTAATAATTATTTTACCAATGGGGACACTCTAACAATCAAAGCATCAGATTAAAGAGCTTGGCCCCTCGCACGTCCTAATGTACCCACTTTTTTTAATATTACATTTCGCCGACGAAGCAGGTTTTATATAAATTTGATCAAAATCCTATTCAGTTAATAATACAAGACAGCTACACATAGTAGCAATGCAACATGTGCTAGAATACACACCAAAAATGGTTCAAATGGCTCTGAGCACTATGGGACTCAACTGCTGAGGTCATTAGTCCCCTAGAACTTAGAACTAGTTAAACCTAACTAACCTAAGGACAGCACACACATCCATGCCCGAGGCAGGATTCGAACCTGCGACCGTAGCGGTCTCGCGGTTCCAGACTGCAGCGCCAGAACCGCGCGGCCACTTCGGCCGGCAATACACACCACTCACCATTCGTATGATACACAGGGCGGTCAGAAACAGTCTGAAATCTTATAAGAGTAGGCTGTGGTGAGAAATAATTGTTAAGAAAAATATTCGATAGTCTGCGCCGCTTCCGATTTCTCGTTGAAGTCAGCCAATCAAGCAGTTGCGTTCACACACTCAAGTACTTGCATGCGCTACAGCGCGGTAATACACAGACGTCTGTGGGTCTGTCAGTTACCATTTGTGGCGATGCAAATTATCAGTTAAAAGTGCCTATTTTGTAAATGTTAAGCTTAAGCTACGTGGTTGAAAGCTATGTTTACATCTACGTCTACATAGATACTCCACAAACCACCGTATGGTGCGTGGCGGAGGGTACCCTGTACCATTAGCAGTCTTTTCCTTTCCTGTTCCACTCGCAAATAGAGCGAGTGCAAAATATTCCTCCATATGAGCCCTAATTTCTCGTATCTTAGCTTCGTGGTTCTTACACACAGTGTACGTTGGTGGCAGTAGAATCGTTAGAGAGTATAGAATATTGTCGACGTACTGCTGTGCTGTAAGGGTGCCGCCGATGACAACCAAACGGGTCCTGCTATGAAAATAAATGGCATCTACACCATCACTCCTGGCTGTCAGACTTTACGATGGACGACCGGCAGCTTGGTATCGCACTGCTGTCCCGGGCGTCACCAGACACGTCTTCGCTGGTCAGTGGGGCTCCGTTCAAAGTGGGACTCAGTTCAAAGTGGGACTCATCACTGAAGAAAAATCTATTCAAGTGAATGAGATCCCCTACCCGACATGCAGGGGTGATGGTCTGGGGTGCCATGTCATTTCATTTCATAACAGGACCCCTTTGGTTGTCATCCGTGACCCCCTTACAGCACAGCAGTGCGTCGACGATATTCTACTCTCAGTTTCGTTGCCGTTCGTGGTAAGGCGCCCAGTGCTTACATTTCAGTGAAATAATGCTCACTTGCACTCGGCGAGAATTTCTATTGCTTGTCTTCGTGCTTTTGAAACTTGGCCAGCAAGGTCGTCGGCTCTCTCCCCAATTGACAATATTTGGAGCATTATGGTCAGGGCCCCCCAACCATCTTGGTATTTTGACGATATGACGCGCCAATTGACAGAATTTGACATGATATCCGTCAGGAGAACATCCAACAAGTCTTATCAAACAATGGCAAGCTGAATAACTGGCCGCAAAAGGCCCGGAGGTGGACCAACGCGTAATTGACTTGTCCAATTTGTGGAGATCTATCTTATGAATGAATCATTCATTTTTTCCTGAAATTCTAATCGTTTCTTTGTACATATATATCACATTTACCGATTCCCGTCCCATTCGGATAATTCCTTCATGGTGCGATAGTTTTTTCTTTTTCTTTTTTTTCTTACAACGCATTTTCGAGCCAGGTTCATTTTTGCCATAGCCTCTAAATCGTCGCTACACAACTGTCACACAGTTCTCGTCGGTTACTGGTTCTTTATACACTCCTGGAAATGGAAAAAAGAACACATTGACACCGGTGTGTCAGACCCACCATACTTGCTCCGGACACTGCGAGAGGGCTGTACAAGCAATGATCACACGCACGGCACAGCGGACACACCAGGAACCGCGGTGTTGGCCGTCGAATGGCGCTAGCTGCGCAGCATTTGTGCACCGCCGCCGTCAGTGTCAGCCAGTTTGCCGTGGCATACGGAGCTCCATCGCAGTCTTTAACACTGGTAGCATGCCGCGACAGCGTGGACGTGAACCGTATGTGCAGTTGACGGACTTTGAGCGAGGGCGTATAGTGGGCATGCGGGAGGCCGGGTGGACGTACCGCCGAATTGCTCAACACGTGAGGCGTGAGGTCTCCACAGTACATCGATGTTGTCGCCAGTGGTCGGCGGAAGGTGCACGTGCCCGTCGACCTGGGACCGGACCGCAGCGACGCACGGATGCACGCCAAGACCGTAGGATCCTACGCAGTGCCGTAGGGGACCGCACCGCCACTTCCCAGCAAATTAGGGACACTGTTGCTCCTGGGGTATCGGCGAGGACCATTCGCAACCGTCTCCATGAAGTTGGGCTACGGTCCCGCACACCGTTAGGCCGTCTTCCGCTCACGCCCCAACATCGTGCAGCCCGCCTCCAGTGGTGTCGCGACAGGCGTGAATGGAGGGACGAATGGAGACGTGTCGTCTTCAGCGATGAGAGTCGCTTCTGCCTTGGTGCCAATGATGGTCGTATGCGTGTTTGGCGCCGTGCAGGTGAGCGACACAATCAGGACTGCATACGACCGAGGCACACAGGGCCAACACCCGGCATCATGGCGTGGGGAGCGATCTCCTACACTGGCCGTACACCACTGGTGATCGTCGAGGGGACACTGAATAGTGCACGGTACATCCAAACCGTCATCGAACCCATCGTTCTACCATTCCTAGACCGGCAAGGGAACTTGCTGTTCCAACAGGACAATGCACGTCCGCATGTATCCCGTGCCACCCAACGTGCTCTAGAAGGTGTAAGTCAACTACCCTGGCCAGCAAGATCTCTGGATCTGTCCCCCATTGAGCATGTTTGGGACTGGATGAAGCGTCGTCTCACGCGGTCTGCACGTCCAGCACGAACGCTGGTCCAACTGAGGCGCCAGGTGGAAATGGCATGGCAAGCCGTTCCACAGGACTACATCCAGCATCTCTACGATCGTCTCCATGGGAGAATAGCAGCCTGCATTGCTGCGAAAGGTGGATATACACTGTACTAGTGCCGACATTGTGCATGCTCTGTTGCCTGTGTCTATGTGCTTGTGGTTCTGTCGGTGTGATCATGTGATGTATCTGACCCCAGGAATGTGTCAATAAAGTTTCCCCTTCCTGGGACAATGAATTCACGGTGTTCTTATTTCAATTTCCAGGAGTGTAGTTACCCATCAGAGTTTAAGAAAACAATTTTCCCTTTCTCCTAAAGATTCCCGTTCACTAAAAATTTGCGGTACGCTTTTGTAAGCCATATACCAGCCTGTTATGATCCCAGCAGCATGGTTCTTGATTCATTTGATGTATGATTCCAAATGCTGAAGTAATAAGCAAGATTTTATCGCAAAAATGGTTCAAATGGCTCTGACCACTATGGGACTTAACATCTGAGGTCACCAATCCCCTAGAACTTAGAACTACTTAAACCTAACTAACCTAAGGACATCACACACATCCATACCCGAGGCAGGATTCGAACCTGCGACCGTAGCGGTCGCGCGGTTCTAGACTGAAGCGCCTAGAACCGCTCGGCCACAGCGACCAGCAAAGCGAATGTTCAGAAAGTTTAAACATATGTTACTTAAGCTAACAATTCCCTCCCCAGAAAAGAATGGCTTATAAACTTTGCTTTGCAATAAGGCACAAACACTAGCTTTATTGATTCATCCCACAAAAGTTATATGCTGTAGGACTTGTACAGCATACGGTGCCTCAAAAGTCGCCACACAGTTATCTACTAGTTCTGTTGAGTGAATGCGTGGTGTCTGTTATTTCGGGCATTTTCGAAAGAACAGACACCACGTCGAATCCGCAGCTATAATATATTATAAGTACATTGAAGGTACAGAGGGGGAGAAAGGAAAGGAAAGGAAGAGGATGGCTACTGTCGGCTGCATCGGGATATTACGCGGTATCAGCGGCGACGAGTGATAACGTGTACTGGACCGGGATTCGAAACCGGGATCTCCTGCTTACTAGGCAGGTGTGTTAACCACTACGCCATGCGGGAGACAGGAGTATAGCAATTGTGCGGACTATCTCGGCACACCTGACGGTCGATTGACATTCCCATCGAGCGTCACCTACATCATAACTCTCTCCATTTCCTCCATGGTCGCAACCCTGAGATTCCCACAGGAGGTCAGACGTATTTGTGCACCTGCAATGAAGAAGGTGGATCCATTGCCCAGCTAGGCGTATAAGTTGTATGAATGTACGGTGTCTGTTCTTTCGGAGAATATGTAGCGGACAGCAATGATCCCTTTCTTTCCCTTTCCTTTCTTCCCCTCTCTGCCTTCAATTTACATATTAGTTCTGGCTGGTTCAAATGGCTCTGAGCACTATGGGACTTAACAGCTGAGGTCATCAGTCCCCTAGAGCTTAGAACTACTTAAACCCAGCTAACCTAAGGACATCACACACATCCATGCCCGAGGCAGGATTAGAACCTGCGACCGTACATATTAGTTCTGTTGGTTGACTTACTTAGGCTAACTCTTACTCAATTCCTCTCATGTCCTCATCTGATATACATGGTTGGCTCTTATTTCGTGCCGGCCGCGGTGGTCTAGCGGTTCTAGGCGCTCAGTCCAGAACAGCGCGACTGCTACGGTCGAAGGTTCGAATCCTGCCTCGGGCATGGATGTGTGTGATGTTCTTAGGTTAGTTAGGTTTAAGTAGTTCTAGGGGACTGATGACCACAGATGTTAAGTCCCATAGTGCTCAGAGCCATTTGAACCATTTGAGCCATCTTATTTCGTCCTGTGCAAAAACACAGTTTGTTGAAATTGCTTACATCAACAGCTCAGCTCATGAATTTCTTCATTGTTTGTTTATTGCCAAATCGGAAACTAAATGCTCTCTGTGGTGGAACTGACAACTCACATCTTCCATACTAAAGATGCAGAAATCTTATACAACGTTGTAACCACAAAATTCACAACTGATGCAAACTGGCTATTGGCTCGAGCACTCTAGCAGTCAATTACACAACTGTCAGCACTCAAGCAGTGGCAAACGAAACTTTAGATCGCCTTCCTTCCACCGGTATGTAGATCATTCACATTCAGTCCACATATTAAAAAATAAAACATAATTAAATTGGGTCCACATGTTTGTTTAACAAGGTACTCGCTCGCGCTGACATGGGTGCTAGCAAACATACCTCTGAGCTTGGGAGTCGCGGCGTGTAGACGTTGAGGTAGAGGCAGTCTTCCTGCCCCACCACAACGGGCTGCTCTAGGAAGTAGTTCTTCTGCGTGCACATAGGTGCCTCCACCGTCGCATCGCGCTCACCCTGCCATGGCTCTGCTGGGACGGGCGCCTGCAACAATTTCACTTCTTACTTATTCGCATTTGGCCTGGCAGTAGGTGGACTTTGTTTGTTTGGCCACTGATTCAAAGTACTTAACTGATATATAAGTAATGTTTGTACGATAATACAGTGATTATGAGATGTCTGATATGATTTCGATGTTGTTCTCAGTTCTGTGATTTCTCGGGACTTCAGTGGTGTGGTCGCCTGGTAACGGTAGGAACTGGTTTCTAACAGAGTAAGATTGATTAAGGTGATATAGGATGGTGAGTCAAGAAATAAGTCGCAAACGTCAGAATATTGTACACAGTTTGAAATTTCGTGCATGTGTGATTATTGAAGGGGGCAGCACATGTCAGATATAAGACAACCCCTACACACTATTCTGCAATCAGAGGTTAGTAAACTACTACTTGTGCAAGACGGCAGATGAGCAAACTAGAACAGTGTACAGTTGAGCATATTTTGTGGCCAGAGAGCCGTCCATAGCGAGTGCTTAAACCGAAATGGCCCCAATACATAGAGAGAACTGTATTTTATGGAAATCTGTGCTTATTTGGCTCCACAAGTTCCAGAAGTACGGAAAAGATATACAAACAAGTAGTACCTCGTTGCCCTCTGTGATGTCACAGTGGTACAACAGTGTAACACATGGAAGAAACATACTCAAAGATCGTCATGTGACACTCGATGATGTAGTGTGCTCCCTAAATTGTTCTCAAGCAATCGTGTAAAAAATCATTGATTGTTCAGTGATCGAGTCTTGTGAAGTTTGTACACATGGTTTCTCCCACCAGTTAACTTCAGAGCACAGATGGAACAGAATGGGCCTATCCATGAATTACAGTGAAGCGGGATACAGTTTCCTAATGCTGAACATAACAGGTGACACGGCCCTCTTCCCCATGAGAATCAGGTTCTAAGCAGTTCCGTTGCTATGCAATGTCACCGCGACTGTGTTTCAGATCATGCAGGTTGCCAATATCTGAAAATCCCATCATTGGGGTGGACCCTGTAATGGTACTTGAATTTCGTAACCATTACGGCGCCTCACCTCAACCTCTTGATACCAGCAATATTCTACTGTGTTTCTGTAAAATAATTAACATATTTCTGTGACAACATTCAGATTTGATTTCATTAATGTAGAAGTACTTTGATACATCGATATGTTTATATTGCAATGATATTATTCTTATGTGTATTCTTTCTTTTGTCACTATGATCTTTGACGTACTTGTAACTCCTGGGCGCGTAAGCGGTTATTAGAGAGTCAAGTCTTGGTCGTCATGTTGAAAAGACGCAAATTGTAGTCAGTTTATGAAATGTGACCTTTAACGGTGAGGAAGATATTTTCAAGTATGTTTTATATAGTGAAGTGATGTTGCAACAAAAGTAATAAAAAAGTAGTGTAACTTAAATTCGGAGTGCTGATTACTTTTTTACATCACCATTGTCTTAACTTGCAAAAGTTTAATCTTCAAGAATGGTTTATGAAACACATCTATAAAACTTTTGAATATTGCAGAATAACACGTAGGCCTCTTTGCATCCGAGCTTGGAATCATCACTACCTAGATTTTCGACGATTGAGCCATGAGTTCACAACGAGACCAGCGTGGGAAACACGAAAAGACGAGTGCCTAGTTTATCCATTATTTCAAGAAATGACTTTATTAACTGTGCTTTAATGATACCTGCCACATATTATAACTTTATTGTTGCCCGAAAATGCAGTGTTTAGCAGCGTGAGCAATACAACAATCATAATTAATTTTTGACCTTTGTTGTGGTAGGGTTGTTAGAACCCGCTGATGACACATCCTACCACATCACTCTGCGGGAAGTGCAACATATTATATGCCACAAACCAGGTGGATCCCTGGTACCCTGTCAGCTCCTGTGTTTCTTGTAGATGACGACCTCTGGCCGTCAGGTGTGGCTCGTATGGGGGCCATGATTCCCACCAAAGACCACTTGACTAAAAACGTTTATATTTTTACATATACCAATTTCCAAATTTCTTAGATAATATTCAGGAAATAGTCTAAAATGGCTAGGTATTCTAGAAAATTACAACTTACACAGTACAGTTTTGAGATACTCTCTTGCAGACTCGCCAGCATCAGAGATCGTTCAAGCCAAGAAAAGGTTCAAATTGACAGGCTGGCTGTACCTACTGACAACAAATGCGACACAGTTTGTGAGCCACCAGGTAAGATCACCAAACCACAGGAAGTAAAATACAGCAAAACCGAAAGGGAGAGGCCATCCACTGAGAAAGAAACATAATTACTGGGCAATGCGAGTACTAGCCCACGTTGCATTGTTGCCAGATTTCTGATGACATCATCCAACATTGCCAGATTCCTCCTGCACTCCTCTCCCCACCCCTCTGTCATCACAGTGGATCTGTGCCAATTGCCATAAGTACAAAATGACAGGTAATTCAAAAACTGGCGGAAAATCCTCTAAGCACAATTTTGCCAAATGTAAAATATCAGAAAATTGAAAGTTCCAAGTTAGTAGGCGTAGCCCAACTGCCCTAAGTATAAAACCCAAGACAGTGTACATAGAACACGTCCTTCTAGATTTTCCCCAGCCCTCTGACATCAGAATCCAAGATGGCCACTTGTCAAATCCAAGATGACATGGTTGCCAGGTCATTTGTCCGAAGAATACAGTACAAGTACCCAGTAGTGCTAAGTGTAAAATGGGGGGGGGGGGGGGGTAGTTTGCATTCAAAAATCCGTTTGTCTTATCTATGAATCCACTTGTTCTATGCTCAGATGAAACAGTTTCTCACATCCCAGTTCCAGCCTACTTGTGCTGTTTAAACAAATGCCACCATGACTGGGACAATATAGAAACTATTTTATTTACTAAAACGAACACTAGTCACATTAGGAAGGGCAGCAGAGCTAAGAGCTTTTGCTGACGCCACCCAAGGGGACGGTGCATCCTGACAACCATCACTAGGCCAAATGTCAATAGTTGCCTGCAGGCTGCTGCTGCCAGCCAGGTAGGCTAAATGCAGCCACCACAACGTGCCTCACAGCCATCCAGTGGGAAACTGTATGCTGAACAATACCCAAGTGTGCTGCTGTCGCTCACCCAATGTCTCAAACAGAAAGACATCACTGGAGTATCGATGGCAACCCATCCTGAGACCAATCGCAAAAGCACACAATGCACCACTGCAATGTGAAAGTAATATATATACTGCCAATAAAGAACGATTCAGTTATCAATAAACTGTCAAAGAGTTAACACTGCCAACATGAAGCATCAGCCTGCATTATCATCATGGAAGTATCATCAATGTCTCTCTCTCTCTCTCTCTTTGTGTGTGAGTGTGTGTGTGTGTGTGTGTGTGTGTGTGTGTGTGTGTGTGTGTATGTGTGGGTGGGTGGGTGGGTTTGTGTGAGCGTGTGCGTATTGTTTTCAGATTTTTTTTATTACCAGATGAAGCACTGGTGTGGCCACTGATGAAGCTGGCACATACTAATATTCAGTACTTCATTTAGTTGAAATTCAAGCCAAAGTAAATCTGTCAGCATTGTAATGATCTCAGATCAAAAATTTACCCAGTTGTGATATTTGAACACTCATGGTATGAATTGTGGTAGTAAAGTGATATTGTCCACATCAGAGTGGTGTCAGTTGTGTAATAACTCAGTGGGTATCGTGGGCATGCTTGCTTGTAACACTCAAACACTTAAATTGTTAGTAGGCAATCACAAATCAGTGCAGGCGACTTCCCATGAATAATATGCAGAAGAAGACTTTTAAGATTTTAATGTATCCTAATTGTAGCTAGCAGCATACATTATGTGTATATTCATACACACATATAACAGTACGCCGTACACACTCGACAAGGCTTAAGGTGAAAGCCGTAAGTAAATAGCTTTTATGAAAATTTATGGACCAATTTAATGGAACTATCATGACAAACACTGCATGCTGCTGAGGAAAATGCGGCTTAATGTTTCCATATGTGCTTCACATTAATAATAGTATGAGCGTAGCACACGAGATGTGATAATATTGTTTTGCTCATAATCGAGCATGTGCAGTCGACAAAACAAAACTTTTTGCATGAGAAAAGTCTAAAACCCACATTGGGCATTCTCAGTGTGTACAGCCATATCACAAATTTTGCCCTGTTAAAGCGGCTATGTTGGGTTATGGCTGCATCATATTAACATACCAGTGACACATACTGCACATAGCATTGGAAATTAATACAATTTAAACATTATACGCAGAAGTATAATATATCAACCGTGGTCGCGAAATACATAATTATCTGAGTGGCAGCACTAGATTCCGTCTGAAGGTAGTGTGTGGTAGTGTCACTGTCACAGTCGAAGTGCCTGTGAGTCAGAGTTTGGGTCTGCATCCTACCAATACCTTTTATGTCCCCGTCGTAGTAGTTGCCAACTGCCTTTCATTAGTAGCTATCTTGTCTTGGTGAGTAGAAGACTGGGGCGTATTAATTGTAGTCTTTAAGAAAACTACTGTAGACTAGCAAAAACTTTATCACAAAACTCACAACATTTTAAACACAATTCATCAGGGTTACTGTAAGGGCATTCGTTTTATAGGAATGAGAACATATTAAAGCCTTGTGGAGTAAAGGATGTTAGATCAGATTTCTAGCAAAATGTTGTCTTTCACAAAATTCGTATTTCAAATGTAGAAGTTAGTAACCAACCAATTAAATATTCAGCTCTTTCACACGAATGAACTGGTAATTATGTACTTCCTTCCAAATTATGCACTCAAATGCAAGCGGCAAGCTCACCAGCAGTCCTTTTGCTCTTACATTCGGAACATTAAAATTCACTATCATTCTCAATTTCGAAAACTATCACGTCGAAATTAAGTTGCCGAAGAGAAAGTTTTCTCTGCATGCACGCAACTGTTCATAGACGTAACAGACAGAATGGGAAATCACATGCACAGAAAAAATCGTTGAGAAGAAGCTGAATGAGAAAAGATTATTTAACGATGATTTCATAAATGTTAGTTTGGAAATAAAATTACGAATATGCTGGGAGAAATAAGTTCAAGTATCCAGCGTAATGAGTCTGAGTAAGGCGTCTGAACTCCTTCAGATGGACAAAATCAGGTTGGGATGTGTGTAATGATATAAAAGAAATAAATACGTACGAAACTGCACGATCTTTCAACCGACAGAACAAGCGTATAATATGGTATTCCAACGGAAATCACGGTGAGTTTCTCCATGACTTTAAAGGAAAATAGAACTCAGTAAAGTCGGTGGTCTGTAGGTATAAAACTACACATGCAAGATGATGGAAAGCGCTACGCTTTGCCTTATTGCAAATAGAATTTATCTTGAAAACATAACTACGTTTGAATTGACATTGACTTAAATTTAACTAGAAGATAAAACAAATGTAGTGTGACTAGGGACTCTCGTCGGGTAGACCGTTTGCCGGATGCAAGTCTTTCGATTTGACACCACTTCGGCGACTTGCGCCTCGATGGTAATGAAATGATGATGTTTAGTACAACACAACACCCAGTCTCTAAGAGGAGAAAATCTCCAACCCAGCCAGGAATCGAACACGGGCTCCTAGGATTGACGTTCTGTCGCGCTGACCACTCAGCTACCGGGGGCGGACAAAGCAAAACATGATATTAATGAAAACGATTTTGAATATAATAGTAAGCTATCTGTTATGAGAGAGTTCGCTAATGTGAGACAGTTACATTCTGTTTAATGTTAGTGCTCAGCTCTGTTGGCAAGTATCAAAACTTATTTCTCACAGAAACTGCGGCGTAGAGCAGTAACGACGAGACAATTATGGAGCTGGACATTATTCAGAATCATTTATTTTAAAAATATTGAATTTAAAGTTTTTGGAGAGTATGTGCTTGAAGTACTTTAACGTCTGAAGCTGAGTAGCTGTTGCAGCAATATTCTTCACAAAGTACTGTTTCATTCGCTGTGGTGAACTGTCCTTCAAATTGAACAGCTAGGTTTCTAGTGCAAGATAGTTTATTAGTAATACACAGTACCATGTCTATCCTAATATATGACAGTATCGCAGATCACGTAGGACCATGCTATCTCATATTAGGATAACTTCAGCTTGCCAGTCTAGTAGCTGGATTCAGACTCATATTTTTATCAAGTGGTTTTGACAATTTCATACCCTCTGTAAAGCCATTTAGTGATGATCCTGTTGCGCTAATACTTGATGGGCTTCATACACACACACAAAAAAAAGTTTTGCATCACCCCGGTTCCCCGAACTCCTGAAGATAGACGTTGACTGTGGATATTCTATCATAGACACAATCCCTTTGATTGTACAGAGATGTCACTAAACTCACCCGAAGATGTAAACAGCAATGCAAGAGCAGCGCCTATTAAAAGGAGGGCGTCCGTCAGCCCATCAGTTCCGGTCATTCCATCAGGAAGGAGGTACACGGCTCGTGTTGTCTGTTCAACCATGCCTAGATGGTCAATACCGCTGTTCACTCGCGTACGCATTGTTACTTTGGGTCAGGAAGGGCTCTCAAAAAGGTAAGTGCCCAGGCGTCTCGGAGTGAACCAGAGCGACGTTGTTCGGACATGGAGAAGATACTGAGAGACAGGAGCTGTCGCTGACATGTCTCGCTCAGACCGCCCAAGGGCTACTACTGCAGTGGATGACCGGTACCTACGGATTATGGCTCGGAGGAACCCTGACAGCAACGCCACCATGTTGAATAACGCTTTTCGTGCAGCCACAGGACGTCGTATTACGACTCAAACTGCGCGCAACAGGCTGCATGATGCTCAACTTCAGTCCCGACGTCCATGGCGAGGTCCATCTTTGCAACCACGACACCATGCAGCGCGGTACAGATGGGCCCAACAACATGCCGAATGGACCGGTCAGAATTAGCATCACGTTCTCTTCACCGATCTGTGTCGCATATGCCTTCAACCAGACAATCGTCGGAGACATGTTTGGAGGCAACCTGGTCAGGCTGAACGCCTGTCCAGCGAGTGCAGCAAGGTGGAGGTTTCCTACTGTTTTGGGGTGGCATTATTTGGGGGCGACGTACCCCGCTAGTGGTCATGGAAGGCGCCATAACGGCTGTACGATACGTCATTGCTACCCTCCGACTGATAGTTCAACCATGTTGTTGTTGTGGTCTTCAGTCCTAAGAGTGGTTTGATGCAGCTCTCCATGCTACTCTATCCTGTGCAAACTTCTTCATCTCCCAGTACCTACTGCGGCCTACAGCTATCTGAATATGCTTAGTGTATTCACCTCTTGGTCTCCCTCTACGATTTTTACCCTCCACGCTGCCCTCCAGTACTAACCTTCTTATAGTCAAGTTGTGCCACAAACTCCTCTTCTCCCCAATTCTATTCAACGCCTCCTCATTAGTTATGTGATCTACCCATCTAATTTTCAGCATTCTTCTGTAGCACCACATTTCGAAAGCTTCTATTCTCTTCTTGTCCAAACTAGTTATCGTCCATGTTTCACTTTCATACATGGCTACACTCCATACAAATACTTTCAGAAACGACTTCCTGACACTTAAATCAATACTCGATGTCAACAAATTTCTCTTCTTCAGAAACGCTTTCCTTGCCATTGCCAGTCTACATTTTATATCCTCTCTACTTCGACCATCATCAGTTATTTTGCTCCCCAAATAGCAAAACTCCTTTACTACTTGAAGTGTCTCATTTCCTAATCTAATTCCCTCAGCATCACCCGACTTAATGCGACTACATTCCATTATCCTCGTTTTGCTTTTGTTGATGTTCATCTTATACCCTCCTTTCAAGACACTGTCTATTCCGTTGAACTGCTCTTCCAAGTCAATTACTCTCTCTGACAGAATTATGATGTCATCGGCGAACCTCGAAGTTTTTATTTCTTCTGGATGGATTTTAATACCTACTCCGAACTTTTCTTTTGTTTCCTTTACTGCTTGCTCAATTTACAGATTGAATAGTATCGGGGAGACGCTACAACCCTGTGTCACTCCCTTCCGAACCACTGCTTCTCTTTCATGTCCCTCGACTCTTATAACTGCCATCTGGTTTCTGTACGAATTGTAAATAGCCTTTCGTTCCTGTATTTTACCCCTGCCACCTTCAGAATTTTAAAGAGAGTATTCCAGTCAACATTGTCAAAAGCTTTCTCTAAGTCTACAAATGCTAGAAACGTAGGTTTGCCTTTCCTTAATCTTTCTTCTAAGATACGTCGTTGGGTCAGTATTGCCTCATGTGTTCCAACATTTCTACGGAATCCTAACTGATCTTCCCCGAGGTCGGCTTCTACCAGTTTTTCCATTCGTCTGTAAAGAATTCGCGTTAGTATTTTGCAGCTGTGACTTATTAAACTGGCCCGCATCTCGTGGTCGTGCGGTACGTTCTCGCTTCCCACGCCCGGGTTCCCGGGTTCGATTCCCGGCGGGGTCGGGGATTTTCTCTGCCTCGTGATGGCTGGGTGTTGTGTGCTGTCCTTAGGTTAGTTAGGTTTAAGTAGTTCTAAGTTCTAGGGGACTGATGACCATAGATGTTAAGTCCCATAGTGCTCAGAGCCATTTGAACTTATTAAACTGATAGTTCGGTAATTTTCACATCTGTCAACACCTGCTTTCTTTGGGATTGGAATTATTATATTCTTCTTGAAGTCTGAGTTTATTTCGCCTGTCTCATATATCTTGCTCAGCAGATGGTAGAGTTTTGTCAGGACTGGCTCTCCCAAGCCTGTCAGTAGTTCTAATGGAATGTTGTCTACTCCCGGGGCCTTGTTTCGACTTAGGTCTTCCAGTGCTCTGTCAAACTCTTCACGCAGTATCATATCTCCCATTTCATCTTCATCTACATCCTCTTCCATTTCCATTATATTGTCCTCAAGAACATCGCCCCTGTATAGACCCTCTATACACTCCTGCCACCTTTCTGCTTTCCCTTCTTTGCTTAGAACTGGGTTTCCATCTGAGCTCTTGATATTCATGCAAGTGGTTCTCTTTTCTCCAAATGTCTCTTTAATTTTTCTGTAGGCAGTATCTGTCTTAGCCCTCGTGAGATAAGCCTCTACATCCTTACATTTGTCCTCTAGCCATGTCTGCTTAGCCATTTTGCACGTCCTGTCGATCTCATTTTTGAGACGTTTGTATTTCTTTTTGCCTGCTTTCTCTTACTGCATTTTTATATTTTCTCCTTTCATCAATTCAATTCAATATTTCTTCTGTTACCCAAGGATTTCTACCAGCCCTCGTCTTTTTACCTACTTGATCCTCTGCTGCCTTCACTATTTCATCCCTCAAAGCTACCCATTTTTCTTCTACTGTATTTCTTTCTCCCATTCCTGTCAATTGTTCCCTTATGCTCTCCCTGAAACTCTGTACAACCTCTGGTTTAGTCAGTTTATCCAGGTCCCATCTCCTTAAATTCCCACCTTTTTGCAGTTTCTTCAGTTTTAATCTACTGTTCATAACCAATAGATAGTAGTCAGAGTCCACATCTGCCCCTGGAAATGTCTTACAATTTAAAACCTGGTTCCTAAATCTCTGTCGTACCATTATATAATCTATCTGAAACCTTTTAGTATCTCCAGGGTTCTTCCATGTATACAACCTTCTTTCATGATTCTTGAACCAAGTGTTAGCTATGGTTAAGTTATGCTCTGTACAAAATTGTACCAAGCGGCTTCCTCTTTCATTTCTTAGCCCTAATCCATATTCACCTACTACGTTTCCTTCTCTTCCTTTCCCTACTGTCGAATTCTAGTTCACCCATGACTATTAAATTTTCGTCTCCCTTCACTACCTGAATAATTCCTTTTATCTCATCATACATTTCATCAATTTCTTCATCATCTGCAGAGCTAGTTGGCATATAAACTTGTACTACTGCAGTAGGCGTGGGCTTCGTGTCTATCTTGGCCACAATAATGCGTTCACTATACTGTTTGTAGTAGCTTACCCGTACTCCTATTTTTTTATTCATTATTAAACCTACTCCTGCATTACCCCTATTTGATTTTGTATTTATAACCCTGTAATCACCTGACCAAAAGTCTTGTTCCTCCTGCCACCGAACTTCACTAATTCCCACTATATCTAACTTTAACCTATCCATTTCCCTTTTTAAGTTTTCTAACCTACCTGCCCGATTAAGGGATCTGACGTTCCACGCTCCGATGCATAGAACGCCAGTTTTCTTTCTCCTGGTAACAACGTCCTCTTGAGTAGTCCCCACCCAGAGATCGGAATGGGGGGCTATTTTACCTCCGGAATGTTTTACCTAAGGGGACGCCATGATCATTTAATCATACAGTAAAGCTGCATGCCCTCGGGAAAAATTACGGCTGTAGTTTCCCCTTGCTTTAAGCCGTTCGCAGTACCACAACAGCAAGGCGTTTTGGTTAGTGTTACAAGGCCAGATCAGTCAATCATCCAGACTGTTGACCCTGCAACTACAGAAAAGGCTGCTGCCCCTCTTCAGGAACCACACGTTTGTCTGGCCCCTCAACAGATACCCTTCCGTTGTGGTTGCGCCTACGGTACGGCTATCTGTATCGTTGAGATACGCAAGCCTTCCCACCAAAGGCAAGGTCCATGGTTCGTGGGGGGCGGGGGGGGGGGGAGTTCAACCATATCGGCAGCATATTGGCGAGGAATTCTTCTTCATGGACAATTCGCGCCCCAGTCGTGCGCATGTTGTGAATGACTTCCTTCAGGATAACGACATCACTCGACTAGAGTGGCCAGCATGTTCTCCAGACATGAACACTATCGATCATGCCTGGGATAGATTGAAAAGGGCTGTTTATGGACGATGGGACCCACCGAGGCTTAGCGCCGTAAAATGATCCTGCCTTGGAGGCGGTTAAATGGGAGATGTGTCTCAGAGCTGGATGGTGACAGATGGTGACGCTAGACTGGACTTGCACGTAGTTTATGTATCAGCCGATAGAGAACAATATTGGATAGGGGGACTGTGAATTTAGTTTCGATTGTGCCCAGTAGAGTTCACTAAAGTAATAGAATGTTTTTCATAAACTGTTCTAGTATTTTCATAAAGCGTTATTATGTCTTTTTGTGTATGTAAAATGTTATAAATGTGTTTTAGCAGTATGAATGATGGGTGAGTGTGGATTAATGCTGATATGAAGATCATTGTGTAACGAGTTATATAGTAGGATTTAGTGTGGAAACATTTCGAAGAAGTATGGATATGGACAAAGGGGATTTTTGTAGAATAGATTTGTACAGTAAGTTTATGGTAAAGGGAAAGTTAATTCAGGTACAAATAACAATAGTAAATAACTTTATGCATAGACAAAACTTCAGCATATTAGATAATTACATCGCTAAAAGGTGCAGTCGTTAGGTTTACTATTTTGCCACTGGTTATTGATGAGAAGCGCGGACTGACGTGGGAGAATGTGTTTTGCTATTGGCTGTTGTGTAAACTGACCAATGGTAAAGCAATATTCTTCGCGCGCATTTCTCTGGTGGTAGAGAAGACTTAGAGTATTCTAGAGAGGAGTCGAAGCCTAGCCATGAAAGAGATCTGACGTGTGCAGTAGTAGTTCCGATGAAAATTACAAATTGCCCCATTTAGCAGTGTTTCATACATCAAAAGTGTTGGAAAGTGACGGCATAATTATTCCGATGTGTGTGTAGAAATTTCGGAATTTTTAAGTGAATTTTGTAACGAGAAAAGACATATATTCCGTGTGGCGTATTGAGCAGGTCGGTGGCTAAAAACTGTGACTGCATTTGGTACCGACAGACTTAATATTTGACGAGTATTATCGATCTAAAACAATCAGTATTTTTGTAGCTATTACGTTTTCGGGAAATGCAACACCATAAACTTGCTAACGTGAGTGAAAGGGATTGTGAGTGACTGTGTTAAGACTAGCACGGGCTTGGCAGTGATGCTTGTTCACCTAAGTTTCAGAATATATTAATTGAGGACAAAATTTCCAACCTTTCATTTCATATGAAAACTTTCTCCCAAAACGTAGATTAGTGTCTTAAATTGCAGCCTGGTTCACGTCGAAGTACAGTAGGTTTCACTCGGCTTTCCTACTGAGATCTGCTGAGACAAAGTTCACAGGTAGGTGCAGGTCCGTCGTAAAGGGACGGAAAGAACCACGCCACCGCATCACCAACCACTCTGAGGGATCTACGCCGAATCGCCGTTGAGGACTGGGACAATCTGGACCAACAATTCCTTGATGAACTTGTGGATAGTATGTCACGACGAATAGAAGCACGCATCAATGCAAGAGAACGTGCTACTGGGTATTAGAGGTACCGATGTGTACAGCAATCCCGACCACCAGCTCTGAAGGTCTCTCTCTATGGTGGTACAACATGCAATGTGTGGTTTTCATGAGCAATAAAAGGGCAGAAATGAGGTGTATGTTGATCTCTATATCAATTTTCTGTACAGGTTCCGGAAATCTCGGAATACAGGTGATGAAAAACTTTTTTTTGATGTATGTATAATAGACAAAGCAAAACACCTTTTGTTTATCACTCTATTCCACACATAAAACGCAGCCTCTTGTGTGGGATTCATGGGTCTGTTTATAATGTATTATCCTCACGAAGTAGACACCTTGTGGAGAAATAACCCAGATCAAGTAGTAATCTCATTTACGAGTATGAGGTTATTTAGAGTGGCCTACGTGAGGGCACTAACGATAAAAAAATGCTATAAACGACCTCTGATAAAGAGGACTCTTCCCATGTAACAGACATATACTTAGAGACAATGACAAACCAGGAGATACATATACAAGATGCAGAAAACAGAATAAATGTGAGCGGAAATACACTGATGCGCTAAAGAAATTGGTGTAGGCACGAGTATTCAAATATAGAGATATGTAAAGAGGCAGCAGACGGCGCTGCTTTCGGCAACGGCTGTATAAGACAAGTGTCTGGCACAGTTGTTAGGTCGGTTACTGCTGCTAAAATGGCATTTTATCAAGATTTAAGTGGGTTTGAACGTCGGCACATGAGCGATGGGACACAGCAGCTCCGAGGTAGCGATGAAGTGGAGATTTCCCTGTACGACCATTTCATGGGTGTACCGTGAATATCAGGAATCTAATAAAATATCAAATCTCCGATATCATTGCGGCCGGAAAAAAATTATGCAAGAACGGGACCAACGACGACTGAAGAGGATCGTTCAACGTGACAGAAGTGCAACCCTTCTGCAAATTACTGCAGATTTCAATGTTGGGCCGTCAACAAGTGTCAGCATGTGAACCATGAAATGAAACATCACCGATATGGGCTTTCGGAGCCAAAGGCCCACTCGTGTACGCTTGATGACTGCACGACACAAAGTTTTACGCCTCGCCAGGGGCCGTCAATACTGAAATTCGGCTGTTGGTGACTGGAAATATGTTACCTGCTCGGACAAGTCTCGTTTCAAATTGTATCGAGCGGATGGACGTGTACTGGTATGGAGACAACCTGATAATCCATGGACCCTGCATGTCAGCAGTGGACTGTTCAAGCTGGTGGATGCTCTATAATGGTGTGGGGCGTGTACAGTTGATATGGGACCCCTGATACGTCTAGATACGACTCTGCTACTTCGACAGGTGACATGTACGTAAGCATCCCGTCTGATCATCTGCATCCACTCATGTCCATTGTGCATTCCGACGGATTTGGGCAATTTCAGCAGGACAGTGCGACACTTCCGCTGGCCACCAAACTTCCCAGACACGAACATTATTTAGCATATCTGGGATGCCTTGCAACGTGCTGTTCAGAAGAGATCTCCACCCCTCGTACTGTTACCGATTTATGGACAACCGACAGTCCTGCAGGATTCATGGTGCCAATTCCCTCAGGCACTACTTCAGACATTAGTCGAGTCCATGCCACTTCGTGTTGCGGCAGTTCTGCATGCTCACGGGGGCGCTACACGATATTAGGCAGGTGTACCAGTTTCTTTGGCTCTTCAGTGTGGATCCAGTCACTCCCAAAATCAGCAAGCAATGTCAAGAGCCACCAGCACAAGAAAAATCAGCACGTTCTGGATCTGTTAAGTAGCCAACATCCTCACCATACAGTGAGCACTTGAAACAATTCAAGAGAAGAAAGCTGTAGCGAAATCAAAGCAAACAGAAGCAAAGTTTTGTTCTTAAGGCTACTGCAGAGAATTGAACACAGTGAACGGAATGCTATCCTTGAGCTCCCGAAGAATTTTAACAGGAAGAAGAGCTTTCATATAACCTGGTTACAATTCTTTTCCACAATAAACGCAGAAAGTGTTGGACAGGGTAAGGAAGAGAATATTATTATTTTATGTGGATACTAAGTGTTTCTTTGATTGTCTCATGTTAGGACACCATTTATTTCTATTTCTTCAAATTTATTTGTTTTGCCTGTTAAACAGCACGAATACTATAAATCAAAGCTTATATACATGATTTGACATGGATTTCAAATTAACAGACATACTGTTATATCGAATGTTGTGATATAAAGTGGTATAATGGGAGACAAGGAAACTGTCACATCAAGGATGAAGTAGGCCAGTGTGGAGCTCATCTGTCATTGGTATCAACTACCTGCCTCATCTGACAATGCATGAAGGCAGTCAGCTTCTGGAAATAGGACTCATTACTTGCGAGAGTCTCCCATGTATCCGACATTAGGTCACACAGTTGGTTAGGTGTGTGTGGGACTGGTGTTGAAAGGTGTAAGTTCATGTGGCACTTCATTTTGGCCCACAAATTTTCAATGTGATTCAGGTCCTTCTCCCAAACAGGCCATTTGGTTAGAGCGACTTCAGTGTGTTGCAAAAGCCATTGCTAAACGACTCGACTCACATGAACCAGTGAATGGTACCACTGGAAATGGATCACACTAGGGTGACAATGCATGCTCATCCTCAGTTGCATAGTATCCTTCATCATGTGCATGTACTGATCCTTGGCAATATGACCATAAATTCGATGAAGTATCCCTGTCCCATCTGATGATACTCGCATTTTTTTTTTTACTTTTATGACAAGCCAGCTTGAGCTTACATTTCAACAAGATAATGCCCGCCCACACAGGGCGAGAGTTTCTACTGCTTGCCTTCGTGCTTGTCAAACACTACCACGGCCAGGAAGGTAGGTAGATTTCTTTACAAATGAGAATGTTAGGAGTATGGAGTATTATGGGCATGACCCTCCAGACGACTAAGGATTTTGCAGATCTAACAAGCCAACTGGGCAGAATTTGGCACGATGTCCTTCAGGATATCCGACAATTT
Organism: Schistocerca americana; assembly: GCF_021461395.2. NCBI lineage: Eukaryota > Metazoa > Arthropoda > Insecta > Orthoptera > Acrididae > Schistocerca > Schistocerca americana. The sequence goes on along the minus strand of NC_060122.1, from coordinate 714,786,546 downwards.
TTCTGAAATTATAATCAGTGGTTCATCTGTACATGTACATCATGTACACATAATTACGTCACATTGGGATAAATTCTTAGTGCTGCGTCTTTTTTCTGTCTTATAGAGAGTTTATCATAGTATATATTAGGGTTGAACAAAAATAAAACGAGTCCTTAGCTTTTCTAAATTACTGAAGTTGGGAAAGCCTGCAGAAAAATTTTAGTTCCGTCATACACAACGAAACCCAGACTCAAAGCTACCAAGTTTACACGAGATTAAAGAGTTTATACTACACAAATAGAAACTGAAATAACAGTGTTCAAAAATTAGGTAATTTGCCACTTTGCTCGAAATTTGAAAAATTGGTATTTTTTGACGCGCTGTAGCGCCTTAGGTACTGGGAGTAGAAAAAAATGGTTAGAATCAAATTTGTAGAGAATTTTGTGCTCTTTAAAAAAGAAAATAGACGTCAAAGCGGTAGGAGCAAATGAAACTGAGATATTTTGAAAAAAAAACTGAAAAAAGTCAGAAATTTTCGAAGTTTTTTGACTGCAGAAAGTTTTTGCAAGGTACAGGCTTTTTTTCTGACAGTTTCACTGGACTACTTGGGCTTTCCATCCAGAAAGCACAGGGTTAGAGTCCTGTAAACTCAACACAAAATTTAATTTCCTTCCAATCCCAGTGTAGGATCTGGGTGGGAATTCAGCGCACTGTGGAACAAAGAAATTCCCACCAAAATGCGAATTCCCGTCAAAATTCGAAATTACCGCCATAATTCGAAATTCCTGCCAGTAGGGTAGGTCAGGGAGGGGAGGGGGAGGAATATGGGTGGGGAGGGGTGGGGTGTGAGAACTCACGTGCAGGCTGAGGAAACCACGTGACATCATCTGGGGGTGAAGTTGGTGCGGGAATGGTCATGAGCTAATTTATTGATCAATTTAATTAATTTGCATATCAATTGAATATCAAAATTGGGGTTGGGACGCCATTACCCTGCTACTCATGACTGCACTCACCCACTCATTGAGGCGACTATTGATGACTGGTGCTTCATCACACTTGTGTCTTTTGAACTGACGTAAATTAAACTATGTAATTTTGTGAGTCAGTTTTGTTTCACTCCCTCTAAACGAACAAGATCCTACTTCTATCCCCGCTTTCCAACGCCGACGATGAAAGTATGGAGGTAGAAAACGTGCTTGAATTGTATAGCGCATCTAAACTCTGTTAAAAACATAGCCTGAGTCTTGCTAAATGTTGGAAAATCCCAGTATATGTCGAACACAGTAGTAACAGGAGTTCGTGAAAGCACGTTATATAGATAGCTACCCTCAAATCCGGCACTTAATTGTAGCAAAGAGTATCAAATTAAATTAAAGTTGTCGTAAAGCAACGCAATAAGTAGACCAAAAACGACAACTACCGCTAGTTTGCTGAGGATGTCAGCAGTGGCATGCACAACGAGAGTAAACACTATGTGTGGCCAACTGTACCTACATGCACCGAGCACCGATCATAACTAGGGCAGCGACGCTTAGCTTGCGATCGAAAAGCTGTGTGTTAGGGAAGTGGATCCCACATTATTACAATTAGAAATATCTTCACGAGAAGTTGCACTGGGTTTTTCGATAAAATTTTTGGGGTACTATCCAGAATTGTGATCGGAACTGTCATCAAAACACTAGTGCGATTCCGTATGTTTTTTGTAGTTCAGTTGTCTCATAAACTAAAACCTGCACAAAAAATATCATTAAGGTTTTCTGTACAACACTTGGGGAGCTCTTCAGAGCTGTGATCACAATTTTATTTTTGCAAATCAGCAAATAATTTTTTTCAACATTAAAATTTTCCCGATTACTAGTGTTTCTTGCGAAATTCTGAAGAACTATTCAAATTTATACAGAGAACTCTAGAATTTTAGCATATCTACTGAGAACTCTGAAAAAAATTGTATATTTCTCGAAAGTCGGTTGTCTATCTCACACGACTGTGAAAATGGGTCCCTTATTAGTGCAATTATCTCGTAAACTATTATCTGCAGAAAAAAATGTCTTTAGGGTTTTTTGTAGAACTCTTCGGGAGCTATTCAGAATTGTGATTATTAATTTTTTCCTAAATCTGGCAATTACTTTTTGTACAAGATTAAGATATTCCCAAGTATTATTGTTTTCTCTGGTAAATTCTCTAGAAGTGTTCCAATCTTGTTCAGAGAATTCTAGAATTGTGGCATACCTGCCAAGAACTCAAAAATATATATATATATATTTTTCGACTGTCGGGTGCCAACTTCATCTCACTGCATCCGGCCACTAACATCGCCGTATCCAGATTAACGTACCGACCCCGTGAATGCGTGGGATAAAGCCAAGAAAATATGATAATGACGATGATGATGGTTGGTGTTTTAGGGCGCTATACAGCGAACTCATCAGTGCCCTGAAAGAAAAAGAAGGGAATATAATTGACTGAGTAGTTGATTTTGTTCACGGCAGAGAATGAGACTGACCTTGAATCGCAGTGGGCCGATGGGCGGCTTGGCGTACGGGAGCCCCAGGAAGGCCGCGAAGGGCCGGCCGCCTCGTGACGTCATGAGCAGGCCGCGTGCAGCGCCGCACCCCGCCAGCTCCACCAGCGGTGTGGGTGGCAGGGGCGGCGGCGAAGAAGTGGAGGAGGCGGGGCCGGCGGGCAGCGACAGCAACAGCGCCACCAGCAGCATCTGCGGCGAAGGGGGCGACACTTCATAAAGCAGCTCAAAGGTCACGACACCTGACAGCAACTGCGCCTCCGACACAACTTCCAGCTCCCATCATAATGAAGGGTGGTTTTATCGAACATCAAGGTTGTATTGTATTGTATTGTATGTTAACCGGGGACCTAGAAACGACGGAGAGGCTCCGTCCCCGCCGCAGCCGCAGTGGTCCACAACCCCACGACGACTATGGCAGTCCACTTCACCCCCCGCCGCCCCACATCGAACCCAGGGTTATTGTTCGGTTCGGCCCCCGGTGGCCCCCCCCAGGGAACGTCTCACACCAGACGAGTGTAACCCCTGTGTTTGCGTGGTAGAGTAATGTTGGTGTACGCTTACGTGGAGAACTTGTTTGCGCAGCAATCGCCGACATAGTGTAACTGAGGCAGAATAAGGGGAACCAGCCCGCATTCGCCGAGGCAGATGGAAAACCGCCTAAAAACCATCCATCCATAGACTGGCCGGTTCACCGGACCTCGACACAAATCCGCCGGGTGGATTCGTGCCGGGGACCAGGCGCTCCTTCCTGCCCAGAATCAAGGTTCTAAGTTTGAATACATTTTTACACCAGAGTGAAAAGTGCTATCGTAGCACAAAAAAAGGTGAATATGTCCTGGACAGAGTTAGCGAACTAGCTTTTTGACTCATCTGGCAGCTTCAAAGACATTTAAATCAAAACATCTTGACCCATTCACGCTTTCTCGCCTATTACTATTAGTACCGATGTTATGAGATACACTGCATCGTGTAAAGTATCGTGTAAGGTAAACTAACATGATACATGATGTCGTGCCGTTTATACCGAGGTGATGAAAGTCACAGGATAGCGATATGCACAAATACAGATGCCTTTAGTATCGCGTACACAAGGTATAAAATGGCAATGCACTGGCTGCGCTGTCATATGTATTCATGTCATTCGTGAAATCATTTCCGATGTCATTATGGCCGCACGACGGGAATTAACAGACTTTAAAAGCGGAATTTAAGATGGAGCTAGACGCATGGGACATTCCATTTTGAGAATCCTCGTTGTTGTTGTTGTTGTTGTTGTTGTTGTTGTTGTCTTCAGTCCTGAGACTGGTTTGATGCAGCTCTCCATGCTACTCTATCCTGTGCAAGTTTCATCATCTCCCAGTACGTACTGCAGCCTACATCCTTCTGAATCTGCTTAGTGTATTCATCTCTTGGACTCCGTCTACGATTTTTACTCTCCGCGCTGCCCTCCAATACTAAATTGGTGATCCCTCGATGTCTCAGAACGTGTCCTACCAACCGATCCCTTCTTCTAGTCAAGTTGTGCCACAAGCTCCTCTTCTCCCCAATTCTGTTCAATACCTCCTCATTAGTTATGTGATCTACCCATCTAATCTTCAGCATTATTCTGTACCATCACATTTCGAAAGCTTCTATTCTCTTCTTGTCCAAACTATTTATCGTCCACATTCCACTTCCATACATGGCTACACTCCATACAAATACTTTCAGAAACGACTTCTGACATTTAAATCTATACTCGATGATAACAAATTTTTCTTCTTCAGAAATGCTTTCCTTGCCATTGCCAGTCTACATTTTATATCATCTCTACTTCGACCACCATCAGTTATATTGCTCCCCAAATAGCAAAACCCCTTTACTACTTTAAGTGTCTCATTTCCTAATCTAACTCCCTCAGCATCTACCGACTTAATTCGACTACATTCCATTATCCTCGTTTTGCTTTTGTTGATGTTCATCTTATATCCTCCTTTCTAGCACTGTCCATTCCGTTCAACTGCTCTTCCAAGTCCCTTAGAGAATTCAATATCCCGAGATCCAGAGAGAAAAGAGAGTGGCGAGAATACCACATCTCAGGCATTACCTCTGACCACGGACAAAGCTGTGAGCGACGGCCTTCTCTTAACGACAGACAGCAGCGGTGTTTAGCTAGAGTTGTCGCCGGCCGGAGTGGCCGAGCGGTTCTAGGCGCTACAGTGTGAAACCGCGCGACCACTAAGGTCGCAGGTTCGAATCCTGCCTCGGGCATGGATGTGTGTGATGTCCTTAGGTTAGTTAGGTTACGTAGTTCTAAGTTCTAGGGGACTGATGACCTCAGAAGTTAAGTCCCATAGTGCTCAGAGCCATTTGAACCATATTTGAACGTAGAGTTGACAGTGCCAACGGACAAGCAGCACTGCGTGAAATAACCGCAGAAATCAATTTAGGACGTATGGCTAACGCATTCGTTAAGACAGTTCGGCGAAATCTGGCAATAACGGGATATGGCAGTGGACGACCGACCCGAGTAGCATTGCTAAAAGCACGACTTCGCCGCAGCGCTTCTCCTGGGCTCCTGACCATATCAATGGGACCCTAGACGACTGAAAAACTGTAGCCTGGTCAGATGAGTCCCGATTTCGGTTGGTAAGAGCTGGTGGTAGTGTTCAAATATTTCGCAGACCCGACGAAGCTGTGGACCCAATTTGTCAACAAGGCACTGTGGAAGCTAGTGGTGGCTCCATAATGGTGTGGGCTGTATCTATATGGAATGGACTGGGTCCTCTGGTCCAACTGAACCTGGATGTAGTTAAGTTCAGCTACTTGGAAACAATTTGTAGACATTATGGACTCCATGTTCCCAAACAACGCGCCATGTCACCGAGCCACTACTGTGTGTCTGAAGAACATTCTGGACAATTTGCGCGAATGATTTGACCACCCAGATCGTCCGACATAAATCCCGTCGAAAATTTATGGGACATAATTGAGAGGTTAGTTCGTGCACAAAACCTTGCAGCGGCAACACTTTCGCAATTATGGACGGCAGCGTGGCCCAGTATTCCTGCAGGGGACTTCCAAAGACTTGTTGAGTCGATGGCACGTCCAGTTGCTGCAGCACGCCGGGCAAAAGGAGGTCCGACATGACATTAGGAGGTACCTCGTGGCCTTTCTCACCTCAGTGTAACGTGGCACATGCCGTCATATCATCCAACATGGCTTTTGTCATGTCGTGCAGTATGGCACAACGTGTCATTCAAGTTTAGGATGCATACATTCCCACTCTGGGATATTTCCTATTACAGATGCACTCCCACCCCCGGATACTTCGTATTGTAGATGCATTCTGCTCTCTAGAAGCACATAAATTTTTATATTAACAAAATCTTCCGTCGGTTCTTGGTAGAACAACATTATAATAATAAATGGAAAGCACCAGTTTGCTTTTACTCTACAATATTATTTTTATTGCTAACCGGTTTTCGGCTTACAAGGCCATCTTCAGGCATTTACTGAGTATTATCACCAAAGAAGTTAAATGTTAGCAGACAACATTGGAAGAGAAGTAACACATCTAGCGTGAAGTAGAAACATACAGTGAGTAACCTCTTTGCAATGAAATAGTAAAAACTGAACAGTACATAAATAACAATGGAGTTGACAGGAAAACCTTTAGCACAAAATAAGAATAGCATGCCTACATTAACAGTTTCTATTGATAAACAAAACTATTGAAATAAGATAAAATTAGTATTAGGCAAGGCTGCATCAAGAGGTATGAAACATGGAGAGTGATACACAACCAATTAAAAAAACTGTCTCTTCTTTTTGCCATGTTTCTACTTCACTCTAGATGTGTTACTTCTCTTCCAATGTTGTCTGCTAACATTTAACTTCTTTGGTGATAATACTCAGTAAATGCCTGAAGATGGCCTTGGAAGCCGAAAACCGGTTAGCTATAAAAATAATATTGTAGAACAAAAGCAAACTGGTGCTTTTCATTTATTACATAAATTTTTGTCTATTTGTTCTTACGCCCCTCATCATACATGTAACGGGGACTGGGTATAACAGATATAACTGCGCTGGGCAAGTAGAGTTAATTCGTAAAGCAGCGCTAATATGTCAAAAGTTTTGATTTGAATGTATTTGAAGGTACCAGATGAGTACAAAGGCTAGTTCCCTTCTTGTACATCTCTAACTCTACCCACGACATATTCACCTTTTTTATGCTACGTTAGGAACATTTTTCATCCTGGTCCCCAACATTTACTCTACCATAATTTCGACATTACACCGCCATAGCTTAACAACCGATGTATATATATATATATATATATATATATATATATATATATATATTTACTTTTTTTTTTTTTTTTTTTTTTTTTTTTTACTCGGGAGACGAGTGATCCGGTATAGGTTATTTTTTATTGTCTATCGAGTCATGTGAAAACAGATAAGCCTTTCACAGAACAACAGGAGCGACCATTAATGACACATATTTGTGGAGCTTTCTACAAAATCTGAACCGAGTCGCACAAATCTCAAAATTAGACTTAAAAATTTTTCTTGCACGTAAAATTCAAATGAAATTAGATTTTTGAAATCGAGCATTCTGTTTTATTGTAAGAATGCATTTTTATTTATTCGATTCACTTCAAACCGTTTCCGCGCATTCGATTGACGGAAGAACTAATTTTACGTGCTACGTTTAGCTCGGCTTTAAACCATCGTAATTCTACAACGTATAAAGATTACTGGATAAAAAAAATTATCTACCTTCGTGCAAAGTTGACCGAATCGTACAAGTTTAAAGTATAGAAGTAGCCTGCTTCAAAAACCTCCCAGAAAAACTTGTTTTTTTGCAGGTAAAACCCAGACGAAGTAAGACTTTTTAAAACGGTTAAAACTTTTTTTAGACTAAGCTCCGATACAGCGGTGGACGAAATATGAACTAATAGTCTCGCTCCAATCCTGAGTGATTTAAGGGAGACTGTTCTTTTTTTCATAAAATCCGAACGAGACTGACTGTTTTTGCACGTAAAATCCGAAAGGTGCAGATATAAATGGTGCCATTAGCTGAGCATTAATTTCAGCTTAATTAAAATCTTTTGAAAAGTTCTCACAATTTTCCAGGGTGACAGCTCCGGTTCGTCGTTCAAACCATGCTTAATACACTAACGAGCTGAAACATTATAATCAGCTGGTTTACTAGCCCGTTGGTCGATCTTTGAAACGCAGTACAGCACCGATTCGGTGTACTATCGATTCTACAATTTGTTGGTAGGTTTGTGAAGTTATGTGGCATCAGATGTCCACACACAAGTTATGTAATTCCCGTCAGTAACGGGCCGCTGATTTGTGTTCGTGGTGACAGCACCCAATAGCGACCCAAAACGGTTTCATCGGTTTCATATTAGGCGAATTTGTGACCAGGACGTCAACGTGATTTCACTATCACGCTCTTCAAACTACTGTAGCACGACTCTAGCTTCGAGACACGGACTATTATACCGCTCAAATATGACATCGCCATCAGGGGAGCCGTCAAGCACGGAGAGATGCAGGTGGTCCGGTAGCTGAAATGATGTCTTCGATTACTACCACAGATCCCACGCAAGCCCAGGAGAGTGTTTTCCGTAGCATAATACTGATCCCGCCAGACTGCGCTCGTGGCGCGGTACGTGTTCGGAGCCGCCGTTCGTCTCGATGACGGCTTTTATGGAGGCGACCGATGACGTGGTGTAGCAAGAAACATGATTCATTCGAAGAGCCGATACTTTTCCTATTATCCACGGTCGAATCCCGATGGTCCCGTACCACTGTAATCGTAATGGACGGTGTCACTGAGTCAACATGGAAACAGGCAAGGCTCGTCTGCGTTCAGCAGTGTACCATGAACAGTGTGTTCTGAAACATTTGTGCGTGCCCCAGCATTGTGCTCTTTCGGCAGAGATACCACAGATCACCATCTATCCCACTTTACAGGGCAGATAAACCTCCAAAGCCCATGTTCTGTGAAGATTCCTGGACGCAACATAACCAATCAGCGCCAAGTGGTGGTTTGACTGTTCTACCACTCTCAGTAGATGTTCACGATAGTAGCACGTGAACTTTCGACCAGTTTCGCCGTTTTCGAGATACTCGTTCACAGGTTGTGCCTGCCCTTTGTCATAGTCGCTCGCCTCAATGTATCTCCCCATTTGCAGCCCATATCTTCGCTAGGGTGATCCCCTATCGGTCTCTCTTCCGCTTACATTCTTTCCTTACCGCGTCACATTTCCGCAACGCCACCAGGTGGCATCCAACGTCGCGGTGAGGAGAGGTCGTAATGTTTTGGCTATTCAGTGAATACTGTAACATAGATTCAGTAAGACAGTTTTCGAATGGCTACGAGTGGCTATACAAATGGCTAGTGGTCCAGGCTAAAGGAACCGATCACCAAGGAACACCCCCCTCCCTCCCCCCGCAGCTACCCAAGAAAATATCAAGAACTGCAGGCGTGTCCGTGTAGTAGTCTTCTCTGGAGGAATACGTAACTGTAAGAAGACTACAGGCGTTTGGTCAGTGCGTTGGTCTTCAGTGGCTGCGGCGTGTGCCTATTAGAGAGAAAGAGAGAGAGAGAGAGAGAGAGAGAGAGAAAGTGCATGATACTTGCTTTCCGCAAAGCCTTGACAGGCATCCTCAACTTGAAAATGGCATCTGAATCTTTTGTGAAATACGACCGTTTGCATGCAATATTTCTGATTATTGGTTAACTTTAAGTTGAAAGTCTGAATAACTTAACTGGAATGGTAACGGAAATAAGACGTTGCTGTGAGACAAAGAATTTTATAAAACAACAACATTTTATTTAATAAAATCATGAAAATAACTCCTTGATCACTCACTTTGCTTAATGGTACGGTTATATGGAATGCTGGCCCGTCATCAGTGATAGCAAAATATGTATATATATATATATATATATATATTGGAATTTTATGAAACCTGACTATCTGTCCTAACTAAGATGACTATAGGAGCCATCACAAAGAGCGTCTATAATCAAATGGCTCTGAGCACTATGGGACTCAACTGCCGAGGTCATTAGTCCCCTAGAACTTAGAACTAGTTAAACCTAACTAACCTAAGGACATCACAAACATCCATGCCCGAGGCCGGTCTTGCGGTTCCAGACTGCAGCGCCTTTAACCGCACGGTCACTTCGGCCGGCGTCTATAATCACCAGAGTCTCAGCAGGGAATGCCTACCCATCTCCCCTCGTCCAGGGTCCACACACGGTGGCCGGAAGGGCTCAAAGAGTCTGCACAGCGGCTATTTGCCAACCTAACTAGGCCTGCTAATGGGCGGGGAACTTACACTACTGGCCATTAAAATTACTACACCAAGAAGAAATGCAGATGATAAACGGGTATTCATTGGACAAATATATTATACTAGAACTAACATGTGATTACATTTTCACGCAATTTGAGTGCATAGATCCTGAGAAATCAGTACCCAGAACAACCACCTCTGGCCGTAATAACGGCCTTGATACGCCTGGGCATTGAGTCAAACAGAGCTTGGATGGCGTCTACAGGTACAGCTGCCCACACAGCTTAAACACGATACCACAGTTCGTCAAGAGTAGTGACTGGCGTATTGTGACGAGCCAGGTGCTCGGCCACCATGGACCAGACGTTTTCAGTTGGTGAGAGATTTGGAGAATGTGCTGGCCAGAACAGCAGTCGATCATTTTCTGTATCCAGAAAGGCCCGTACAGGACCTGAAACATGCGGTCGTGCATTATCCTGCTGAAATGTAGGGTTTCGCAGGGATCGAATGATGGGTGGAGCCACGGGTCGTTGTTGTTGTTGTTGTGGTCTTCAGTCCTGAGACTGGTTTGATGCAGCTCTCCATGCTAATCTATCCTGTGCAAGCTTCTTCATCTCTCAGTACCTACTGCAGCCTACATCCTTCTGAATCTGCTTAGTGTATTCATCTCTTGGTCTCCCTCTACGATTTTTACCCTCCACGCTGCCCTCCAATGCTAAATTTGTGATCCCTTGATGCCTCAGAACATGTCCTACCAAACGGTCCCTTCTTCTTGTCAAGTTGTGCCACAAACTCCTCTTCTTCCCAATTCTATTCAATACTTCATCATTATTTACGTGATCTACCCATCTAATCTTCAGCATTCTTCTGTAGCACCACATTTCGAAAGCTTCTATTCTCTTCTTCTCCAAACTAGTTATCGCCCATGTTTCACTTCCATACCTGGCTACACTCCATACAAATACTTTCAGAAACGACTTCCTGACACTTAAATCTATACTCGATGTTAACAAATTTCTCTTCTTCAGAAACGATTTCCTTGCCATTGCCAGTCTACATTTTATATCTTCTCTACTTCGACCATCATCAGTTATTTTGCTCCCTAAATAGCAAAACTCTTTTACTACTTTAAGTGTCTCATTTCCTAATCTAATTCCCTCAGCATCACCCGACTTAATTCGATTATATTCCATTATCGTCGTTTTGCTTTTGTTGATGTTCACCTTATATCCTCCTTTCAAGATACTGTCCATTCCGTTCAACTGCTCTTCCAGGTCCTTTGCTGTCTCTGACAGAATTAAAATGTCATCTGCAAACCTCAAAGTTTTTATTTCTTCTCCATATATTTTAATACCTTATACGAATTTTTCTTTTGTCTCCTTCACTGCTTGCTCAATATACATATTGAATAACATCGGGGAGAGGTTGCAGCCCTGTCTCACTCCCTTCCCAACCACTGCTTCTCTTTCATGTCCCTCGACTCTTATAACTGCCATCTGGTTTCTGTACAAATTGTAAATAGCCTTTCGCTCCCTGTGTTTTACCCCTGCCACCTTCAGAATTTGAAAGAGAGTATTCCAGTCAATAATTATATTTGTTTCTTGTACCACTATTGAAATAAGCCCTTCATGTGACTATCGCCTATGTTCGACGTCAACGGGCAATAAACACTTAAAGACGGAAAGTGGCAACATTAGCAGCGGGGGGCACAGGAAGCACATCGGGAGAGGCGGAAAACAGTACTGTCGTTGTGGTAATGCGGAGACGCAATGATTTGTCTGAAGTGCAAACAGACATGATCACTGGCTTTCAGGTCGAGGGTAGAACTGCTTCCAAAACGGCTAAGTTTGTAAACTGTTCGACTGCCGTCATGGTTAAAGTACACCGTGTATGGCAAATGGAGCTATCCAAAAGCGGCGCCAAGGCACTTGTAGTGCACCACGACAGGGGTGAACGACGACTGCCGAGATGTGTACGGGTGTACAGACTAGCAGCTATTGAGCAACTGACACCCAAATGACCCAAGGCGCTACCAGAAGTGTCTCCTCAGTGACCTATCAGCGAACGTTGCTGCTTACGAGCTTTCGCAGCAGACGCCTGGGTCAAGTTCCTTGCTGACTGCTTTTCATTGGCGACGGAAGCTGGAATTTGCACGCATATATAGCAAGTGGACGTCCGCTGAGTGGTAGCAGGTGTTCTCAGATGAATCACGTTTTATGCTCCTTTGGACACACTGCGTTGGCTTGTACAGTGTGAAGCGTCTGAAAGTAAACACCCTCAACCAGGAGGGAACGTTATTGTCGGGGGATTTTCTTCGTGGCATTCCCTGCATGATCTCATCTTTCTGGCAGGTACAATGGGTCAACACAAGTATGCACCTATCTTTGGGAACGATGTCCTCCCTTACATCCAGGCTGCATCTACCAGGTGGACACTGCAGTGTGTCGCACACCTCGCAGTGTACGTGCGTCGTTCGAAGAGCACCAAGATGAGTTTATCGTTCCCCCCCGGCCCGAAACTCCCCGGATTTAAACCAAATAGAGAATATATGAAGATAGTAAGTGTCCTCGAAACAACAGTAACCATCGATGACAGTGCAGCTTCTCTAGAATAAATGATAATTAATTGAAACCCTCAGCTGCCGACTAGTGTTGTTGACATACCTTGATGACGACAGCTGAAAATGTGTGCCCCGACCGGGACTCGAACCCGGGATCTCCTGCTTACATGGCAGAAGCTCTATCCATCTGAGCCACCGAGAACAAAGATGAATAGCGCGACTGCAGGGACTTATCCCTTGCACGTTTCCCGTGAGACCCACATTCCCAACTGTCCACAATCTACACTCCTGGAAATTGAAATAAGAACACCGTGAATTCATTGTCCCAGGAAGGGGAAACTTTATTGACACATTCCTGGGGTCAGATACATCACATGATCACACTGACAAAACCACATGCACATAGACACAGGCAACAGAGCATGCACAATGTCGGCACTAGTACAGTGTATATCCACCTTTCGCAGCAATGCAGGCTGCTATTCTCCCATGGAGACGATCGTACAGATGCTGGATGTAGTCCTGTGGAACGGCTTGTCATGCCATTTCCACCTGGCGCCTCAGTTGGACCAGCGTTCGTGCTGGACGTGCAGACCGCGTGAGACGACGCTTCATCCAGTCCCAAACATGCTCAATGGGGGACAGATCCGGAGATCTTGCTGGCCAGGGTAGTTGACTTACACCTTCTAGAGCACGTTGGGTGGCACGGGATACATGCGGACGTGCATTCTCCTGTTGGAACAGCAAGTTCCCTTGCCGGTCTAGGAATGGTAGAACGATGGGTTCGATGACGGTTTGGATGTACCGTGCACTATTCAGTGTCCCCTCGACGATCACCAGTGGTGTACAGCCAGTGTAGGAGATCGCTCCCCACACCATGATGCCGGGTGTTGGCCCTGTGTGCCTCGGTCGTATGCAGTCCTGATTGTGGCGCTCACCTGCACGGCGCCAAACACGCATACGACCATCATTGGCACCAAGGCAGAAGCGACTCTCATCGCTGAAGACGACACGTCTCCATTCGTCCCTCCATTCACGCCTGTCGCGACACCACTGGAGGCGGGCTGCACGATGTTGAGGCGTGAGCGGTAGACGGCCTAACAGTGTGCGGGACCGTAGCCCAGCGTCATGGAGACGGTTGCGAATGGTCCTCGCCGATACCCCAGGAGCAACAGTGTCCCTAATTTGCTGGGAAGTGGCGGTGCGGTCCCCTACGGCACTGCGTAGGATCCTACGGTCTTGGCGTGCATCCGTGCGTCGCTGCGGTCCGGTCCCAGGTCGACGGGCACGTGCACCTTCCGCCGACCACTGGCGACAACATCGATGTACTGTGGAGATCTCACGCCCCACGTGTTGAGCAATTCGGCGGTACGTCCACCCGGCCTCCCGCATGCCCACTATACGCCCTCGCTCAAAGTCCGTCAACTGCACATACGGTTCACGTCCACGCTGTCGCGGCATGCTACCAGTGTTAAAGACTGCGATGGAGCTCCGTATGCCACGGCAAACTGGCTGACACTGACGGCGGCGGTGCACAAATGCTGCGCAGCTAGCGCCATTCGACGGCCAACACCGCGGTTCCTGGTGTGTCCGCTGTGCCGTGCGAGTGATCATTGCTTGTACAGCCCTCTCGCAGTGTCCGGAGCAAGTATGGTGGGTCTGACATACCGGTGTCAATGTGTTCTTTTTTCCATTTCCAGGAGTGTACATACGTAATGTTCCTTCGTCTGTGCGAGTGCGCACATGTTGCACGAATTCTTACGGGAATCGTCAACTTAAGTGGGCGCAAGTAACGAGTGGATGGGCAAAGTATATATTAGGAACATTACGTATGTAGATTGTGGGCAGTTGGGAATGTGGGTCTCACGGGAAGCGTGCAAGGGATAACTCCCTACAGTCGCGCTATTCATCTTCGTCCTCGGTGGCTCGGATAGATAGAGCGTCTGCCATGTAAGGAGGAGATCCCGGGTTCGAGCCCCTGTCGGGGCACACATTTTCAGCTGTTCCCATCAAAGTATGTGAACAACAACTGTCGGCAGCAGAGGGTTTCAATTAATTATCATTTATTGAAGTAGAGAATCTTTTTGTATGTGCATCCTTATTGACTGGAGGTCTTGGGATCCACTGCCGTTCAGTATTGCAAGAAAATGAAACGCATAGAGCCGTCCTTATGATCATATTTTCCTGTAGCAACCCGTTTCGGCGCTTCAATGCGCCGTCTTCAGGCCTTAGTTCATGCGTAAGGGGTTATCATGATCCATATATCTGCTGCATCAGTGGCCCACATAACTGGTTTATGTAGACTGTAACTCTGATGTCAGCACTCCAACCATCAACTGCCAACAGTTGTCCACTGATGCAGCGGATATATGGATTGTGTCAACCACTTTAGCATCAACTAAGGCCTGAAGATGGCGCATTGAAGCGTCGGAACTGGTTGCTACATATTAAATAACATCATAAGGATGGCTGTAGGCGTTCATTTTCTTAAAAATCGAGAATCAGTGGGACAACGACCATCAGGCAGTTCGCGCCACGGATCTTCAACCGAGAAACCTAGCTCAGCTGGCAACGGCTTTTGGAAACGGCATGGCTGCACATCCGTGTTGGCACCTTTCAGAACCTGACTGATTCTCTTCCTGCACGTCTGCGCTGCAAGAGGTTGTTTTACAGGCTTTCGACAGGCGATCACATTAATGTGACTGCCCCGTGTATCCCTCCAAATCTGCCTTGTTCACTAACACTAAACAGCAACCAGAATGGCACGTCTATCCACTCTAAACTATTCTTTCATGTCACAGGGTTCGGTCAGGTTACTGCAGACCGACAAGTGTTCGGAGTGCTGTCTCGTCCCACATCCACAACATTCATTGACACTGAAACCCTACTTCTTCAAATTAGACTAACACCTTGTTACCCCTGTTCGCAACCTGTTGAGGGTTTTCCAGGTCCCGTACTGGAGATGGTAGACTGGTGGTAGCTTCACTTTTGCAGTCCATAATCCTCCAGGAGACTTTGTTCTCCTCAGTTCAGTTCGGTGGGCCTCTGCTGAACATAGATTTGGTACAGTTGTAAGTAGAAAGCTATGGATTACCGTCGTGATATACAGGTGTGAGCTCTGCACAATGCAAGCCTTGGATCTGTTTCTTGCTTCTTCTTTTCATTCTCTGCTGCTACCTGCCTTCTTACATCTGGAAGTTTTATTTCCATGAGTGGAAAGATCTTATTGAATGGTGTTGGTCTTAGGCAGTCTGTCAATATGAGGTCTGTCTCAAGAAGAGCCACATTATCTAGATTAGCACGTGCAGAGTTCCTTCAGTTTTATGCGACGTT
This sequence comes from Schistocerca americana, assembly GCF_021461395.2. Taxonomy (NCBI): domain Eukaryota; kingdom Metazoa; phylum Arthropoda; class Insecta; order Orthoptera; family Acrididae; genus Schistocerca; species Schistocerca americana. Next base: position 714,770,839 of record NC_060122.1, on the reverse strand, counting down.
CGCTGCGAAAGAGAAAAACAGAGAAGTGGCGATTTGCGGAGGACACTGGACTGCGCTCCCGATGTGCTGTTTGTTAGCTCGTGGATAGGGTTGTTCCTGGAGCATACCTTCTGCCTAGTGTCTGTATACTGCTGTTTGTAGGTTAAAGCACAATCCAACTTTAACCCTAAGTACTGGGGATGGGCACAGTGATTTAGGTTCAAAATGGTTCAAATGGCTCTGAGCACTATGCGACTTAACTTCTGAGGTCATCAGTCGCCTAGAACTTAGAACTAATTAAACCTAACTAACCTAAGGACATCACACACATCCATGCCCGAGGCAGGATTCCAACCTGCGACCGTAGCGGTCGCTCGGCTCCAGACTGTAGCGCCTAGAACCGCACGGCCACTCCGGCCGGCTGACTTATCATTGGTATACCACTAAATTATTTTGTATTTTACTAAGGAGGAGAAAAAAGTACTACGGAGCCAAAGCAGTCACAAGATTTCTTCTGCCAGTCTCAGCAGAAGTAGTAACAGAGAAAAAAAAGGAGACGGAGTCGGTGTGTTATTCTTTATTTGTTAATGTTAGTGGTAAAGGGTGGTCGGATGCTCTTTCTGTCGCCAGTGTTGAAGATCTTTTGTATTTACCTTCAAGTGGGTGTACCTCCTTGGAACACACATGACCCGTTTCGTTCCTTCCCTCTCAGAATCGGCACCCATACCTCTAGCTGTCATATGTTTTTCTCTCAAGTAAATGGTTAAAAGTCGGTTTTTAACAGAGTCGGAACTGGAACTTTTGTATGACTACTTACAAGTCGCCATTCCAAACTATTAAGAATACTCCATTCCCCATGCCTACAAACGATCGCATGGGCGCCCTTGCCTCTCAGAGATCGTTTCCTGCAGTCTGGCGCCATTTAGCAAAACCCCCAGTACTTTACGTGTCCAATCTAAGTCTAATCAGTGTACGGTGCAAGCGATAGTACAAGTTGTGGCTCTTACAGAAGGTAAAAATTTCTTCTCTGGCGTGTTGTAGAGAAATCCTCCTAATCGGCGTCGGTGTTTTCAACCAGTGTCAGCGAAAAAAAAAAAAAAAAATGGTTCAAATAGCTCTGAGCACTACGGGACTTAACATCTGAGGTCATCAGTGCCCTAGAACTTAGAACTACTTAAACCTAACTAACCTAAGGACATCACACACATCCATGCCCGAGGCAGGTTTCCAACCTGCGACCATAGCGGTCGCGTGGTTCCAAACTGTACCGCCTAGAACCGCTCGGTACATCATTAAAACTTTTTTTTATTTTTCAATGTAGTCTCCTTGTAGATTAATGTACTTGATCCAACGATGTTCCAGTGCCTTGATCCCTTCTCTAAAATGAGTTTCCTCCAGGTCTGCAAAATAGTTGTCAACTCCGGCTATCAATTCTTCGTTTGACATGAACCTTCCTCCACCAAGAAAAATTTTCAGTTTAGGGAAGAGATGGAAGTCTTACAGAGCCATATCAGGTGAATAAGGCGGGTGTGGCAACATTTCGTACCTTAGTTCGTGTTATTTTGCCATGGTGACGGCACATGTGTGTGGACGCGCATTGTCTTGATGGAAGATGACTTTATTCCTTGCTAAACCTGACCCTTTTTCGCGTAACTTTTGTTGCAGTTTGTCTAGGAGGTTAGCATAGTGTTCTCCTGTAATTTTGTGCCCAGTGGGGAGATAATCTACAAACAGAATCCCCTTCACATCCCAGAACACTGGTGCCATGACCTTTCCCGCCGAAGGAATTGTCTTTGGTTTCTTTGATGGCAGAGAATCAGTATGTTTCCACTGCTTTTGACTGTTGTTTGTCTCGGAGGTATAGTAGTGCACCCAAGTTTCTTCTGCAGTCACAAACCGGTGCAAAATATCTCGTTCGTTTCTCCTAAAACGGGCAAAATATTGTTCCAATATGTCCGTTCTCAAGCGTTTTTGATCCAGCGTCAAGAGTAACGGCACCCTTCTTACGGATAATTTTTTTCATTTCTAATTCTTCTCTTAAAATGTGATACACACTGTCAGACGACATCTGGCAAGTGTGAGCAATTTCACGCACTTTCAATCGGCGATCCTCCGAAACCTTTTGTGCACTTCTGCAACGATTGCTAGAGTAGTGACACATCTTGGCCGACCACTGCGCGGATCATCATCTAAGCTCTCCCGACCAAATTTAAATTCATTTGTCCACTGGGCAACAGTTGAATATGAAGAAGCAAAGTACCCCAGTGAATTCTGGAAATTGGCATGAATGTCCTTTGCTTTCATGCCTTTCTTTACGAAGTACTTAGTCATTGCTCGAATCTCGATTTTTTTTCCATCTTCTAAAATCACTACGCGGGAACAACAACAGAGCCACGTCATTGTCACAGCTCTCTTCCAAGACCAGTGACGTGGCACGTGTTTACCGGCAACAGTCCAATGAATATCAGGTGAGCAACTCGTTGCGCTAGCGCTGATCTCTTGTGGCGACTCCGACAACTTTTCAAACTATCTTCGTATTAAATGTAAGCACCACAGAATGTCTGTAATCTCCCTGAGCATAAATTTCTGTTGTGTAAGGCTGAGTGTGTCCAGCATTAGCACTGATCCATTGCAGAATGTCAACTACACCCTATTCACAATAAAATATTGTCTAAATCTTGCAAAGAAATACTAATAATGATTTATTTTTTTATTTATCCGAGTCCAAAGGACACTAGAATACTATATAATAAAAACTACAATGTAATATTAATTACAGAGAATTTCACGCTTTATGAGTTTAATGTTCGGCAAGCAGAATGGCACGGTTATCCACTGCAAACAACCTAATTTGAGGTATAGCAAACTGGAAAAAACCTGAACAGAACTCCATGCCCACATATGGGGGATACACTTGTGGACTTTATTGATCATTATCACCCACTGCCGACTAGATATACTCAACACTTAAAACATTCGCTGCTCCCAACAGAGCAGACTACGTGCCCCCAACCTTCGTCAGGGATAGTGGATAAATCCTTGATTTCATGAAATATGCGCAGCTCCTCACTTTTTTTATCCAGTTCCTTCCGCCAATCAGCTGCAGGAGCCGAATATAGGCATTTCAAATGGCCGTTTCCTGCTGCCACTAAATGTTCTGCTCTATGCAGTACTGCTTCCCATGGACGTCGATCATCGCAGCCAAGGAGAGGGGGGAACTGTTTCCTCCCCCCTCCCCCCAAATCCCAATATTTTTTCAAAAGTAGTTTTAATTTTTCAAGTCTTAGTTGACAAAAAATGACACCGTTAAACGAAATAGTCAGGCTTAACGAATTACACATACTAAAAGCTCTTTTGCATTAAGAATTAATGATTTTCAGGATTTGTTAGGGTACCAGTAATTCAAATCCACTTGTATTTTTAACTAAAAAGGCAAAATGCAAAGTTTTAATGAATTGTGTCTGTACAGCTAGGAGTCATGATGAGGCGGGCTGGATAGTCACGAATCTGCTTGGTTTTGCAATAAATTTGTAGGACTGTGGCGAGGAGGGAGACGGCTAACAGTTTAACGTCACAACTTCCAGGAAAAAAAGGAGTTCCTTAGAGGTTGTCCGGGGCAGCAGATCCATGTGAATTTCTATTGCGTGAAGAACTTTACTGGCGGGAGTATTTTGAAATCATTGATATGGCTGTCCAAGGGCACAGATATCGAATACTTGACCAACCTGGAACGAAGAAACAGATTTCCATGGGGGAAGTGTAGTTGGAGAAAGAAGGATATGATCTGGTAGCTCCTTACCCGGAAATCCACACCCAATCTTTGAAAACAGAACTTGAGCATTTTCGTGTACGATACAGCGTAAAATGTCTGAAAGACAAAACAGATGTTTTGGTTTGTACGGAAAAAAGAATTTCGAGAATTATTTGCTTATGCTAAAGCTTTGTTTAAGACCTGCGCTTGTGTGCCCAGCTTCAAGCTACGAAGCAGAGTGCAGTTTTACTGCTCTGCGAAGACTGAAGAACTATCTGCATTCAACAATGACACAGAGGAGGCTCAATCACGTAGCAGTTTGCAGGGTGCACGAGTTTCTGTTGGAGCAAACAGACTTAAGAATATTTATATCCAGTTTTGACAACAGGAGAAATGTATTTGTACCACTAGAGTATGAACTTTGTACGATTATTTTACCTTATACTCTTGACATTGTATTTATCGTTTCAGATTTTTTAACTACTTACATTTTTATTCCTATTATTTATAGTTTTAGGTTTGTGTTTTTAAACGTATTTTTAATCTTAGAAAAATAAATTAAATCCTGTATGTAAATACTCCAGTTATTTATATTTCAAATAAAAATCTAGCAGAATTTAATTTGAAAGTCTATTTGATTTGAAATAGTTTCAATGGTTGTTTAGTACATGACAGTCATACACACACTGTCGATAAAATTAAATATTAATATTATATAACTTTTTTTACACTCGGTAATCACAAAATAAGTTTTAATCCAGGCTAAAATTGGCACGGTTTAGGATTTAAAGTGCCATTGCAATATATGGCATCCAGAATGCTCCAAAAAGTTTTCAAGGAGAACTCCCGTTTAGACCCCCTTGAGATCTGTACCCTAGCTATTGTGTCATAGTCTCCCGCCTCCTCCTCCCACGCTGGTGAAGACCCTGCTGCTTCTTGCCAAGAGTTTCAGAAGGTTCTTTCCAACAGATGCTAGCAAAACCTGCCACCCTTGGAAACTCAGAGGCTCTTAAGCCAGTTTCATAGTCCTTGACTGCAACCCTTTTAGAAGGATAAAAATGTCAAAGCAAGTCACCTTCAGCTGTCTAAATTTCCAGTTTTATTTTATTTGTGATACCAGTTTTAGCGTTACATTACGACATCTTCAGGCCTCTTGACCGACTTGTAGGAAGAATCCCACTTACGTAATCGAACAAGAAATGACATACAACCATCATTTGTAAAAGGGTCTGAATCACATTTATTAATTTATATAAGACGTGTTCTTCGTCACATTTATTAATTTATATAAGACGTGTACCCCCCTTGAACCATGGACCTTGCCGTTGGTGGGGAGGCTTGCGTGCCTCAGCGATACAGATGGCCGTACCGTAGGTGCAACCACAACGGAGGGGTATCTGTTGAGAGGCCAGACAAACATGTGGTTCCTGAAGAGGGGCAGCAGCCTTTTCAGTAGTTGCAGGGGCAACAGTCTGGATGATTGACTGATCTGGCCTTGTAACATTAACCAAAACGGCCTTGCTGTGCTGGTACTGCGAACGGCTGAAAGCAAAGGGAAACTACAGCCGTAATTTTTCCCGAGGACATCAGCTTTACTGTATGATTAAATGATAATGGCGTCCTCTTGGGTAAAATATTCCGGAAGTAAAATAGTCCCCCAGTCGGATCTCCGGGCGGGGACTACTCAAAAGGACGTCGTTATCAGGAGAAAGAAAACTGGTGTTCTACGGATCGGAGCGTGGAATGTCAGATCCCTTAATCGGGCAGGTAGGTTAGAAAATTTAAAAAGGGAAATGGATAGGTTAAAGTTAGATATAGTGGGAATTAGTGAAGTTCGGTGGCAGGAGGAACAAGACTTTTGGTCAGGTGATTACAGGGTTACAAATACAAATTCAAATAGGGGTAATACAGGAGTAGGTTTAATAATGAATAAGAAAATAGGAGTGCGCGTTAGCTACTACAAACAGCATAGTGAACGCATTATTGTGCCCAAGATAGACACAAAGCCCATGCCTACTACAGTAGTACAAGTTTATATGCCAACTAGCTCTGCAGATGATGAAGAAATAGATGAAATGTATGACGAGATAAAAGAAATTATTCAGGTGGTGAAGGGAGACGAAAATTTAATAGTCATGGGTGACTGGAATTCGTCAGTAGGAAAAGAGACAGAAGGAAACGTAGTAGGTGAATATGGATTGGGGGGAAGAAATGAAAGAGGAAGCCGCCTTGTAGAATTTTGCACAGAGCATGACTTAATCATAGCTAACACTTGGTTCAAGAATCATAAAAGAAGGTTGTATACCTGGAAGAATCCTGGAGATACTAAGAGGTATCAGATAGATTATATAATGGTAAGACAGAGATTTAGGAACCAGGTTTTAAATTGTAAGACATTTCCAGGGGCAGATGTGGATTCTGACCACAATCTATTGGTTATGAACTGCAGATTGAAAATGAAGAAACTGCAAAAAGGTGGGAATTTAAGGAGATGGGACCTGGATAAACTGAAAGAACCAGAGGTTGTAGAGAGTTTCAGGGAGAGCATAAGGGAACAATTGACAGGAATGGGCGAAAGAAATACAGTAGAAGAAGAATGGGTAGCTCTGAGGGATGAAGTAGTGAAGGCAGCAGACGATCAAGTAGGTAAAAAGACGAGGGCTAATAGAAATCCTTGGGTAACAGAAGAAATATTGAATTTAATTGATGAAAGGAGAAAATATAAAAATGCAGTAAATGAAGCAGGCAAAACGGAATACAAACGTCTCAAAAATGAGATCGACAGGAAGTGCAAAATGGCTAAGCAGGGGTGGCTAGAGGACAAATGTAAGGATGTAGAGGCTTGTCTCACTAGGGGTAAGATAGATACTGCCTACAGGAAAATTAAAGAGACTTTTGGAGAGAAGAGAACCACTTGTATGAATATCAAGAACTCAGATGGCAACCCAGTCCTAAGCAAAGAAGGGAAGGCAGAAAGGTGGAAGGAGTATATAGAGGGTTTATACAAGGGCGATGTGCTTGAGGACAATATTATGGAAATGGAAGAGGATGTAGATGAAGACGAAATGGGAGATAAGATACTGCGTGAAGAGTTTTACAGAGCACTGAAAGACCTGAGTCGAAACAAGGCCCCAGGAGTAGACAACATTCCATTAGATCTACTGATGGCCTTGGGAGAGCCAGTCATGACAAAACTCTACCATCTGGTGAGCATGATGAGACAGGCGAAATACCCTCAGACAATAATTTCAATCCCAAAGAAAGCAGGTGTTGACAGATGTGAAAATTACCGAACTATCAGTTTAATAAGTCACAGTTGCAAAATACTAACGCGAATTCTATACAGACGAATGGGAAAACTGGTAGAAGCGGACCTCGGGGAAGATCAGTTTGGATTCCGTAGAAAGGTTGGAACACGTGAGGAAATACTAACCTTACGACTTATCTTAGAAGAAAGATTAAGAAAAGGCAAACCTACGTTTCTAGCATTTGTAGACTTAGAGAAAGCTTTTGACAATGTTGACTGGAATACTCTCTTTCAAATTCTGAAGGTGGCAGGGGTAAAATACAGGGAGCGAAAGGCTTTTTACAATTTGCACAGAAACCAGATGGCAGTTATAAGAGTCGAGGGGCATGAAAGGGAAGCAGTGGTTGGGAAAGGAGTGAGACAGGGTTGTAGCCTCTCCCCGATGTTATTCAATCTGTATATTGAGCAAGCAGTAAAGGAAACAAAAGAAAAATTCGGAGTAGGTATTAAAATTCATGGAGAAGAAGTAAAAACTTTGAGGTTCGCCGATGACATTGTAATTCTGTCAGAGACAGCAAAGGACTTGGAAGAGCAGTTCAACGGAATGGACAGTGTCTTGAAAGGAGGATATAAGATGAACATCAACAAAAGCAAAACGAGGATAATGGAATGTAATCGAATTAAATCGGGTGATGCTGAGGGAATTAGATTAGGAAATGAGACACTTAAAGTAGTAAAAGAGTTTTGCTATTTAGGGAGTAAAATAACTGATGATGGTCGAAGTAGAGAGGATATAAAATGTAGACTGGCAATGGCAAGGAAATCGTTTCTGAAGAAGAGAAATTTGTTAACGTCGAGTATAGATTTAAATGTCAGGAAGTCGTTTCTGAAAGTATTTGTATGGAGTGTAGCCATGTATGGAAGTGAAACATGGACGATAACTAGTTTGGACAAGAAGAGAATAGAAGCTTTCGAAATGTGGTGCTACAGAAGAATGCTGAAGATAAGGTGGGTAGATCACGTAACTATTGAGGAGGTATTGAATAGGATTGGGGAGAAGAGAAGTTTGTGGCACAACTTGACTGGAAGAAGGGATCGGTTGGTAGGACATGTTTTGAGGCATCAAGGAATCACAAATTTAGCATTGGAGGGCAGCGTGGAGGGTAAAAATCGTAGAGGGAGACCAAGAGATGGATACACTAAGCAGATTCAGAAGGATGTAGGTTGCAGTAGGTACTGGGAGATGAAGAAGCTTGCACAGGATAGAGTAGCATGGAGAGCTGCATCAAACCAGTCTCAGGACTGAAGACCACAACAACAAGAACAACATAAGACGTGTCTTTCTATTCTTACATGTTGAACATCAAACACACCATTTATAGACACACATAATCAGGTAATCTTATTCCTACTATCACCCAATAGATACATATCATTTGTTTTAAAATACGAACGTGGATGTGAATCATTACCTCCTGCGAATTTCTCCTCCGTAACATAATATTCAGTAACGCGAAATCCGAAACTAACAAACGTCCTAAGTGTTCTTTACCACCGACATACATTGCATCAACTGTAACGAAAAACTATTTGCTTTCCCGTCTATAACGATCGTTCTTCGTCACAGTTGATGCACAGTCCGTCAGTGGTAAAGAACACTTCGGACGTTTGCTAGTTATAGATTTCGGTGTAGGGAATATTGTGTTAGAGAGGAGAAATTCAAAAGAAATAATGATTCACATCTACATGCACATTTTAAGAAAAATTAAATGTACCTAATGGATGGTGTTTGGAATAAGATTACCTGGTTATGTGGGTCTATAAATGGAGTGTTTGATGTTCAAACATGCAAGAATAGGAAGACACGTTTTATATACATAACTAAATGTGATACAGACTCGTTTACAGATTGTAAGGATAGTTGAATGTTATTTATTGTTCGATTACATAGGCGGGCTAGTGTGACGTATGAATTGGATTATACTGATCCTTTTCTTGTATCCAATTTGAATTGCTAAAACGTATGGCACAAATAAAATGAAACAGTAACTTTAGTCGGCTGAATGTGTTTTGATTTAACATCTTTATATAAGATGGACTTCCAGAGACTTGTAGAAGGATTGTGGAAAAAGTGTCCCATCATGTCTTGGCGGAACCAAAACGTCGGAAACTGCATCAGTGTTCCACAATAGTGAGCAGGACAAGCACACAGGAGCCGCTAGGAAATTATATATTACAACAGGGGCGGCCTTTCACTATCAGTAATTCTACCATTCGCTGCACAACTATTCTGCTGCGCAGCAGACTCATTTACTGCGACGTCTAAAAGTATGGGTATACAAGCATTAAGTTCGCTTTAATCAGATAAGAACTTAGACGTTCTGGTTTGGGGTCACTCATCAAACCCATGTAATCAGTAGGTGAGATTGCATTACTTCTTCAGACAGTGCCTAAAAAATTGTACAGGGTGACCTAAAAGTTCGTTCACATTTCAAAATTCAGTACTTCGCGGAATAGTGTAGGCATAGATATAAAAATTGACATACGTGTTTGAAATGACGTAGGGATATATTAAAACTAAACAAAGTGCTAAAAATCACCAACAGATGTCTTCAAATGATACAAAAGCAATAATTAGGATAACAATTGATTTTTAGCGAAAACAATGTTCTTCAGAACTAATGCTCAACATGTCGGTCGCCATTCATCAAAAATACCAGTAGTCGAGGGCCGATGTTGTGAACAGCAGTGCACAGCCTGTCAGTGTTTATGGTGAGAAACTGGTGTCGGGTGTTTTCTTTTATCATCCTGATGTCGTTGGACGATTGCGGTAGACTTGCGATTTCAGGTAATCCCACAACCAATTGTTGTGTCCTCGCCAACGGACGCAAACGGAACTGACACCCTGAGGCAATTTCCGACTGGCGCCACGGGCGACGCTTTGAAGTTCGCCTCCACGCACAAGCGCGATCCAATCAGCAACCTCCACACCACCGCCAATGAGATGGACTTCCATGTTGTGATAAGCGAATGCCGCAGGCAGCAGCTGGAAGAGGGGAGGGGGGGGGGGCGGTTCATGTTCGGTGCTGGCGTATAACAGTTCTTGTACGGAGTCCCAGGGTTGCTGTTCGTAGCTGCGGTATGTAGTGGACATCAGCCTCAGAGACCTACTCTACAAATGAAGCTGCCCATAGCTTTCTCATAGGACCAAGTGGTAACTATAGTGATTGATGTTGTATTCAGTAACGCATGCCTTGACAGGCCACTGCTTGGTTGTATCTGTCTGCAAGCTTAACCGACGAGTTGCTGTACAACTTTAGTTTTAAGTATGGCAGCACAATGAAGTGCATGTTTGTGTGTCCTAATTTGTCTGCACTGTCACAGTTCCTCTGTCCACTTCGGAGCACCTATGGTTAATATGACGTTGTAAGGTGTCAGGCAAATCCAACACCTTCCATGAAAACCCTGACATGATAAGCAAATCCAGTAGTATGTCACATAGCTCCGAATAAATCGTGACATTAAATTAACCAAAGTAATACGAGTAACGAGTGAGCAAATGGAATACCACAGACTAACACAAGAATGCCTAAATGCATGTCATACCTTCCCACCGTGAGACAGACGCAGTTCCGAGGGGAGAAACGAGAACAGAAGCCGAGAGCAGAACCGTGTTAAGTTAGAAGGCCCTACGATAAGGGACTGACACCCACGTCGCCAGCTAACCGTTAGGACCACCCCCCAGCCCATGTTAAAAGCTAGAGCCTTTGCGCGAGACTTTTTCGCGCCACTGTTACGTCAGGACCACCCCCCAGCCCATGTCAAAAGCTAGAGCCCTCCAGAAGAACAGTATAGATCTTACGATCACACAAAAAGGGCCACCCCAGCCGCATGTTTTAGCGTGAGACTTTTTCGCGTCTCTGTTACGTCAGGACCACCCCCCAGCCCATGTTAAAAGATAGAGCCCTCCAGAAGAACAGTATAGATCTTACGATAACATTAAAAGGACCACACCAGCTGCAAGTTTTAGCGTGAGACTTTTTCGCGTCTCTGTTACGTTGCAAACTTAAAAAACATTGCTCCACCACGAAAAGTATAACGTTTCTCATTGGATAGACAGAATTTTTGTAGGCGGAGCTTAAGATTAACATTGAGACCCTGATTGGTCAGATGAAAACACAGCCATATAGTTTTTTTAAACCAACTTTGGAAAACTGTAGTCAGGAGAAGTTGGGAGAGAGTTGCTACCGAGACGAAGAGGTGTGTGGAGCTGTGCTACCCGCCGTCCCCTGATGAACACAGACAAGGTAATGAACGCACGCGATGCCGCATAACAGCGCATAAAGCTTCACTCAGAACTGCAGAAGTTTCATCTGTTACACCCCCTTTTTGCGTAATACTAGTGTCGATCGTCAATTAAAGCTCATGTTGTTCACATTTGCCACTTGAAGTAAAAATCTGAAACGCGATGATTTTTCTGTTATATAGTTATTGAGAAGCCACATCAGCTACTGTAATTTACGACAAGTTAGAAAAGTAATTAAAGATAATTGAGGGTCACTGTAGACCATTTTGATAGTTTTCTCTTTTGTGAAACTCAATTTAAACCTAGATTATAGATGTGATATGGCATAGGCCATCCTTCGATCCATTGTAGAACTTGGAAACCCATTCAGGGAATATTCGTTCACATTTTTGTTGAACGCAGTTGGATTTTACCATCCTGTATTAAAACATTTCCTTTTATCAATAGTGCAATTTATAAACGATGTTTTGTGAGCAGAATAAAATTTCCAATGGTAAACTTTACTGCTTTTTCGACGTTATTTTACCAGCTAACTAAAAATAGGAAAGCCTTGAACCCCTTCCACTAAATTTAGTTAGAATTAAGATTCTTTTACAGGGAGTGCAATGGAGCTGACGCTGAAATCATTAAGTATTTGGTTATATCATCGCTAGTCTCACTGAACTCTTCTGAATTCTACATGTATGTGTGGTCTGGCGTCTCCTTACCAGCAACAGGTCCCAGGTTCAAACTAGTCAATTCCCTAAAAAACACGCTCAGAGCGTCGTTGCGTGAAAGTGGTAGGGAGACACGATATAGAACAAACAGACACCACGCAGAATGTTAGAACGTGTGCGAGCTTTCTTACCCAGACGACCATACAAATCATCAATAATCATAGGGATTGGGGTCTGAGTACTTGGCAAGGGGACCCATATGACAGTATGCGGTGGTGAGGGGGGGGGGGGGGGGGCAAACCGGAGAGTATGAAGTATTTTTAATATTCTGGAAGACGAATGGCGACTTTTAAGTAACCATAAAAAAGTACCATTACCTATCCTGTTAAAAACTTGCGTAATACCGGCTTTTAAATAATTTTCTTGAAAGAAAAACACTTTACACTATATTTTTTTCTTTCTCTGAGAACTATGAACTATCAGCCGGCCGCTGTGGCCGAGCGGTTCTAGGCGCTTCAGTCCGGAACCGCGCTGCTGCTACGGTCACAGGTTCGAATCCTGCCTCGGGCATAGATGTGTGTGATGTCCTTAGGTTACTTAGGTTTAAGTAGTTCTAAGTCTAGGGGACTGATGACCTCAGATGTTAAGTCCCATAGTGCTTAGATCCATTTGAACCATTTGAGAACTAGCAAAGTGCGCAAGAGATCTTTCACATATGCAGCAATGTGGGATGGAGCGCCATCCTGCATAAAAGTCGTACCTTCCAGCAGGAAGGCTAGGGATGATCTGACTACCTCTCTCATTACGGCTCATTTTACACACGATTCTCATGCGGCGTCACTGACGTGGTGCTGTCCAGCGCCATCTCTTAGGTCAGTTTTTGTTTTTGCACTCGTTTTCGATTTCAATAAAACCCAATTTCAGGCATGTGTTAAGTTTTATCTCTCCACCTACATTATCTCGCGAATCTCTGCTTTTTCCAGTGTTAACGGGTTTTTGGGTCATCCTGTAGTCTACATCCCTTCGCGCAACCTGGAAAAAAATATGTGACCTGTAGGATGTATGGCCACTCACACTGTCTGCCTGGGCTCTCCAGTCAAAGCTAAAGTTCCGTACAGGGACACGGAGCTTTAGGCGTAGCTACTTGAGCCACTGTCAGCCTGCGCAGACGCCGTAGTTACAGGATGAGTGTCTCAGCTGCTGTGACGTCATCCTCCAAGGCCAGGAGGATCCGCGCCCGGCCCAAACTAGTTTTCGTTTTGTCGTGCTGTCTGCGAAATGTGAGAGCGGCCTACCTCCTTAACTGCATCTGTTTACATCTAGCGATGTGCATCTACTGCAAATCATTTTTGCAGGGAACAAGTAACGAAAACATTATCTAATAGTAAATTTCAACAACATATTAAACCTTAAAGTTACTTCCTTCACCATGAATATCACATATATCATGAGTACCGGTACTGCAATTCAGATGGAACAGCAAAAATAAAAGAAACTTCCTGGCAGATTAAAACTGTGTACCGGATCGAGATTCGAACTCGGGACTTTTGCGGCTATTCCAGGGTACGAGTATTTATCCGGAGCACAGCTTTAATCTGCCAGAAAGTTTAATATCGAAGTACACTCCGCTGCAGGATGAAAATTTCATTATGGAAATATCCCCTAGGCTGTGGCTAAGCTATGTGTCCTCAATATCCATTCTTTCAGGAGTGCTATTCTTGCAAGTTTCGCAGGAAAGCTTCCGTGAAGTTAGGAAGATAGGTGAGGCACTGGCGGAAGTAAAGCTGTGAGGGCGGGTCGTCGGTCCTGCTTCGGTAGCTGTCGGTAGAACACTTGCTCACAGAAAGCAAAGGTCCCGAGTTTTAATCTCGATCCTGCACACAGTTTTAATCTACCAGGAAGTTTTCTATCTGTGCACGCTCCGCCGCAGAGTGAAAATTTCATTCTAAAAAGATAAGACCTTACAAACACCGAGTTGGAGAATTTTTTTTAGCATAAAGACAGTTCTGCTGTTACTGCTACTTCAAAATGTGTTAATTGTGTTCGAAAACAGACATCCGTCCGACAACATTTTTTTACTGGAGAGCCAGGCTTCAGACTTCTAAGAAGCTTTACAGCAAAAATCGTGGACCTCTCACAACACAGTGCAAGTTTACGAAATGTGTGACATCATGGAAGTAATGTTTGTCAATGTCTTATACAATTATGCTAGCAACCTGCAATACGTAATATTTGTAAGGGTTGCACACAAATTCGAATCTAAGACGTGTTAAATACAGTAACCACATAAAAGCACTCCGTCATCAGGCCATATGTGGCCAACTGGACCATCCGACCGCCGTGTCATCCTCAGTAGAGGATGCGGATAGGAGGGGCGTGTGGTCAGCACACCGCTCTCCTGGTCGTTATGATGGTTTTGTTTGACTGGAGCCGCTACTATTCGGTCGATTAGCTCCTCAATTGGCATCACGAGGCTGAGTGCACCCCAAAAAATAGCAACAGCGCGTGGCGGCCCTGATGGTCACCCATCCAAGTGCCGGCCACGCCCGACAGCGCTTAACTTCGGTGATCTGACGGGAACCGGTGTATCCACTGCAGCAAGGCCGTTGCCATAGCAACCACATAGCTACATATAATAATAGTCATAAAAAAGACTTGCACCCAGGCGGACTCGACCCATCCACTGCTTACGGGATGGGTATGTTGCACACCATCAGCTATGCCAATGACGACTCTTGCACGGTCGGCTGTGCACTCAGGTAGCATGGGTGGGATTGTAACGAGCCCATCAATTGATATAAGAGGACCCAAACGACCGTGCCGGCAAGTACGACAGCGGGTAGCGTCACCAGAGCATCCCCCGCACGTGCACTATGTCCAAGCGACAAGTACGACGGCGGCTTGCCCAGCAAGACGTGTTGGAGAGGGGCATCATCGTGGGCTGCGGAAGGCTGGTTGGTCCTATAGTCGTGCTGCACACCACACCACCCATATAGACACCACCACTGTCCCATGTTGGCGGCTAAGGGTACAGCATAGCACAAATGAACGACATGTAGGATCTGGTCATCACACATGCATCACAAAGAGGGTAGAGCTCCGGATTGTCTGATACGCAAGAACATATCCAACGGCAGAGATATAGGGACCATTCGGCGGGGTGTCCTGCCTTCTAATGCATCATCCTGTAAGTGCAAATGCCACTGGCGAGCGGTCGCACGGCCTCCAGCCCGCCGCACCGCGACTTACGACGTCTACACCTACATCTACATCTACGTCTACATGCTTACTCCGCAATTCACATTTAGGTGCCTGGCAGAGGTTTCATCGAGCCATTTCCACTCTCGAATGGCGCGCGGGAAAAAGGAACACCTAAATCTTTCCGTTTGAGCTCTGATTTCTCTCATTTTATTATGATGATCATTTCTCCCTACATAGGTGGGTGTCAACAAAATATTTTCGCATTCGGAAGAGAAAGTTGGTGAGTCAAATTTAGTAAATAGATCTCGCTGCAAAGAAAACCGCCTTTGTTTCAGTGACTGCCACCCCAACTCGCGTATCATATTAGTGACACTCACCCGTATTGCGCGATAACACGAAATGGGCTGCCCTTCTTTTTCTTTTTCGATGTCCTCCGTCAATCACACCTGGTAAGGATCCCACACTGCACAGCAATATTCCAGCAGAGGGCGGACAAGTGTAATGTAGGCTGTCTCTTTAGTAGGTTTGGCGCATCTTCTAAGTGTTCAGCCAACAAAGCGCAGTCTTTGTCTACACTTCCCCACAATATTATCTATGTGGTCTTTTAAATTTAAGTTGCTCGTAATTCCTAGGTATTTAGTCGAATTGACAGCCCTTAGATTTGTGCGATTTATCGTATGCCCAAAATTTATCGGATTTCTTTTAGTACCCATGTTAATGACCACGAACTTTTCTTTGTTTAGTGCGAATTGCCACTTTTCGCACCATACAGAAATTCTCTCTAGATCATTTTGTAATTTGAATTGATCGTCTGATGATTTTACTAGATGGTAAATTACAGCATCATCTGCAAACAATCTAAGCGGGCTGTTCAGATTATCACCTACATCATTTATGTAAATCGGGAACAGCAGAGGGCCTATACACTACCTTGCGGAACGCCAGATATCACTTCTGTTCTACTCACAGCCCGGCAGCGTCGTGCCCGACTCGCTTGGTGTCAGCAACGAGTGTCACGGGAGTTCCGCTTCTGTGTCGGAGGCGACGACCACCGGGGTTCGTGTCTGGAGACTCAGTGGAGAGCACAACCAAGAGCGGTTTGTGGTCTCCCACAACTCGGGCCGCCAGACCGGTGCGATGGTACGGGAAGCGATATCCTACGGTGCCCGTTCACGGTGAGTATTCCTAACGAACTCTGTGACAGCCGCAGGATACCTTCTGCAGGATTATTGGAAAGTTATTTACGAAAGGTACGGAACGAGACCTTTATGGATAAAATACGGGGGGCAGGCATTATATCAACAGCTCCATGAAGCGAGGCGCGATACCAAGGGAATGGAAAGAGTGTATTACAATTCCAGTGTATAAAAAAGGAGATAAGCAAGAATTAGGTAATTACTAGGGAATCACCCTGCTTGATTCCACTTTAAAACTGTTAAAATCGATAATCAGAGACAGAGTTCAGAATCCTGCAGAAATAGCAGAAGAACAGAAACTATTCAGGAAAAACGGGAATACAGTATATGATATTTTCGCTTTAAGGCAATGGAGAAATTCATAGCGTTTAATAACAGAGCCTACCTGTGCTTTGTTGACTTGTGAAAAGCCTTTGATTAGAAAAAAGGATATAATTCAAACGTTAATCGCAAGAGAATAACAATAGCTTCAGTGAAAATCGTAGAAGATATATATAAAAGTAATAAATCGACAATTAAAAAACAGAGAATTCACAGATGCAATTATGCCGGATAAAGAAATTATCTTGTCTAAGCACACCCCTGTTCAGCTTAATAATTGACACATCATTCATGATGTAAGAAAGAAACCAGGCTGTAAAATGGGAAATAAACCGGAAAATTATATCTCTTAGGCTGATAATACTGTACTGATAGTAAAGAATGAGGATAATTTACACCCATTTCATAAAACAGCTAAGCAATAAAACATGGAAAATCTCCTCTAAAAAAACTATAGTATGGTAATATCAAATGCTCCTGAACGATGTAAACTAGAAGTAGGTGGTCTGTAAATTGAACAAGTGATGATCTTTAACTGCCTAAGGACTGTTATCACCAGCTATAAAAATTAACCATGGAAGAGAAAAATCAAGTGACAAAGGTAGTAACGGTAGCCAGATGCGTGCAAACTACTGTATGGAGAAACAAACTTATGACAGCTGAGGGAAAATAAGAACATAGAAAACAATGGTGCGTCCTGTTTTGACATGCCGGCCACGGTGGTCTAGCGGTTCTAGGCGCTCAGTCCGGAGCCGCGCGACTGCTACGGTCGCAGGTTCGAATCCTGCCTCGGGTATGGATGTGTGTGATGTCCTTAGGTTAGTTAGGTTTAAGTAGTTCTAAGTTCTAGGGGACTGATGACCACAGATGTTAAGTCCCATAGTGCTCAGATCCATTTGAACCATTTTTTGTTTTGACATACGCATCAGAAACTAGAGCAGAAACGAAAAAGATAAAATAAAAATTAACGGCAATGGAAATGAAAATAAAGACAGACCCAAGGAGTAGCCATGTGGGACAAATGAACAACTTTGTCTATAAGGGAACAGCGTGGAACACAAAATATAAATAAATAGATGAAGACAAGAAAAATAACTCGTAAGTATTACGTGGAAAGAATGCGTCCTTTAAAGGTAGCTAGAATTTGAAAGCACGGACGACCGTAAGGGAAACAACCACATGGACGACCACCAAGGGAATGGGACAGCAGTATATCCACGGAAAGAGGCACACAAACAGGGGCAGCTCGAGTCAGCAGAAAAAGAAACCGGTGGTCCTGCCGTTCGTAAAAGCCCAGCCAGTGCCCTATTTCAACAGGACAATGCTCGTCCTCATAACCGATATAACCTCAAGAGCGTGCCTTCAAGCTGTGGATACTCTGCCATGGCCAGCTGCGTCGCCCAATCTCTTCCCAGTTGAGAAAGTGTGGGGGTGCCACGGAGCTTGTCACCAGCAGTCCGAGTGGCATAAAGTGGAGTACGACAGGATTACATCCGAGACTTGTATAACTCCATAATGTCTGCACGCTTATATTCCTAATCATGAAGTCCGACTCCATACTAACAAGTACGATTCGTACCCATGTATCGCAATAAATGTTGGTCCTTCAAAGTTGTAAGTGCAATCATTTCGTATGTGTGGTACCGTCTACCTGCCTGCCAACAATGATCACAGTCCGTCTTGTCTTTTTGGGTGCAGCTCTTTTTATGACAATTAGCAGAATTCGAGGAAATCGAAAAAAACGGAGGAAACAAAGAAGTGCCCTGCTGCCGAGAAATTTACTGTTTCCCAGTTTTTCAGTGCCTGATACAATACCGCAGTATGTTTGAAAACGTTGTAAAATTTCGTGCGCTGATTTTCACAGTTGTTGTCGACGCTGATCATTTTTGTCAATGCGTCACCAGGCAGCACAGACCTTTAAAAGTATCTTCTGGTGAAAAGCGCTCAAGCTCGATACTGTTGTTGAAACGCGAAAATAATCTGCGATATATATGTAAAGGCAATACACAAATAAACAACTGAATTAGAGATTACTGTCTCATCAGACAGGTAACATTCCTGTCGTTTTAGCAAATGGAATATAGGATGACATTTTTGGAGACCGAAAATCTACTCTGTAGGAAGCAATATGGGTTCTGAAACGACGATCGTGTGAAACTGATTCTGTTCGTCTACGAGACCAAGAAAGCAGCAGATACAGGCGTCCAGGTAGCGCCGTGTTCCTTGACTTCCGAAAGGGAGTCAATAGTTTCACACTGCCGCCTAAAGAACAAAAAACAAGCGTACGGAATATCAGACCAGCTGTGTGACTGGACTGAAGAGTTTCTCGCAAATAGCATTCATTTTCAATTGAGAGAGGCCTTTAGACGGGAAAGCGATTTCAGAGTATTATGTATCCATTATTTTTCACAATTAATATAAATGGCATAGTAGGCAACATCGGAAGTTCGATGAAGTTTTTCGGAGATGTTGCTGTTTTATATAGAGCAATCGTACCAGAAGAAAATTGTAGCGATGTGCAGGAAATGAAAGTCCGAGGGAGCCAGGTCAGGGTTGTGGGGTGGATGGAGAAGCTGTGTCCAACCCTGTTTCGTTATGTGTTTAGAGGTCTTCAAATTATCTGTGTGACACACTGCGTTTTCGTGTTCATTCAAAGCACCTCCTCGGTTGTTACGGTGCCGAAGGCTTCTTGAGTGTAATTAATGTGTCCACGTACGCCTCCGAATTAATACTACTGCCTCTTGGCATCAAATCGATGAGAATCACACCCTTACACTCCCACAGACATCACGATCTTAGCGGCGGAAGTAGTTGCTTTGAATTTTTGCTTCCGTGAAGACTGAGAATGACCCAGCTCCGTACGCGGCGTTATGGTTCCAGGCTCAATACGATGCACTCAGGTTTCCTCACATGTCAAAATCCGTCACATTAAGGCCTCCAACCTCATCTTCAAAACGTTGCAACAAATCAGAACGCTACGGTCGCAGGTTCGAATCCTGCCTCGGGAATGGATGTGTGTGATGTCCTTAGGTTAGTTAGATTTAAGTAGTTCTAAGTTCTAGGGGACTTATGACCTCAGAAGTTGAGTCCCATAGTGCTCAGAGCCATGTGAACCATTTTTTTGAACAAATCAGAACAAATGTTTTTTCTGTGAGATTTGTGTACCACCGTAAGACAATGCAGAACCCATCTTGCACACACTTTTCAGTACCCAAGAGCGCTGATAATTGCATCCACACTTCCTTTGATGACTAGCAGCAGCAGCACCAACTGCAGAGTCGTACCGCGTCGATCTTCACGAATGAAAACATCAGCATGCTGGAGCACATCGGGTGTGACCGCTGGCGATGGTCTACCCAGTCGCTGCAAATAGTTGGGTTCCGTCAAACCGCCTTCTGACGGCCTCAGCCTCTGTGACCAGCGACCAACCGTACTCCTATCGACTGCAGATGCTCCATAGGCTCCAAACGAACGTTTTTGGATAGTTTCTTTCTCCACAGTGAGAAATTCCATGACGATACGCTGCTTGTTACGTACATCACTTACGAACTCCATTTCGAAACATTGCCGCAGCTACGCTAAGTAAACGGAAATTTTGCACTCGTATTCAGGAAACAGAAAAGAACTCATTTATAGCATTTCGCATTCAAAAAAGTGTTATCAGTTGAGAACAAGTGTGTGACATTGCTCTGTGGGCGACACTCATGTCTTTCTCGCTCGGATCAGTCCGAAACCGCGCGACTGCTACGGTCGCAGGTTCGAATCCTGCCTCGGGCATGGATGTGTGTGATGTCCATAGGTTAGTTAGGTTTATGAATTTCTACGTTCTAGGGGACTGATGACATAAGATGTTAAGTCCCACAGGGCTCAGAGCCATTTGAACCATTTTTTTTTCTCGCTTGGAGTCCGTTGGCGGCCGAAACAACACATTCCGAGCCTACAACCACGCATGGAGGAGCAGCCTCCAAGGTATGTTACCTGTCTGATGAGACAGTAATCTCTGATTCAGTTGTGTATAGCTCTTGAAGATAAGTGCACAAGACTCATCGAACTGCTTGGTTTTGCCAGACTCATAACGATGCTGCGTCACTGCCGATACATTTGTCCGCGCCGTTTGTGCTGTGTCCAGACCTGCAAACCTGCACCATACTCGCGTCCCACGGGTGGCTACGTTGCCGCAATAGGGACAAAGGCCTGCAAGCTGAATACCGATCCGTGATCGTCTTGCACATTGGTAAACGTTCCGAGCAATGCAACCTTAACAACAACAGCACGCCGATTTGTTGTCCACCGAGCCTCTGGCTGCCAGTAGAGCGCGCTTCCACGACCACGGCGCTGCGATCGCTGGCACCACTTCCCTACAATATGTCACATGCCCACGAGCAGTTGGCGCTATATCCCTGCACCGCGACAATACTTAGGCCGGAACTCAGCCACAGATCGACAGTTCGGCCTCAGATACCGAACCATTCATTCGAGTTCTCTGCAGCCATAGCCCATCAGTCAGAACTCTCGCTAGGAACTATCTTCGGACAGTCACCGTGCAGTGTTTAGTTTCTAATCTCTGTCGAGCTTAGGACAGTAACTTTACTTCTTCAGACTCTGGGCTTACGCCAATAAGTACTGATTGTGTTGTTAACTTCAAAACAGTCCACCTGAACACGGAGTTGAAACTTTTCATTACTCGTTATGGCCTTCGGTCACTTAATCCTTATTTGCTTTCCTTGTTGGACCTCAAAGTACAAGCCACATTTTCATTGTAAACCACTTACTTCAAGAAAGAGCTTTTGTTTACTTTCTTATTAGCAAACTTGTTCTACGTTGTTTACCTGGACAATGCTCTCTTTATGCCTCCACCGCCGCACAAAAGTCAGTTTGCGCGTTTCGTGTTCCGTTACGAGTGTGCTAACTGGACGCTCTGCCTCACCAATGCACTGTTTTGCACTCGCAGCCGACAGTAAACTCCAAGCGCGTGCCGTTTATGGGCAGCACCCTTCGTGGAGCTTAGCACATCTCCGATTTATTAGCCGCCTCGGCAGGTCGCTATGGTGGCTACGCGGCAGAGACCTCCTTCCTCCATACACGAACGGCACGAGAGTGACGTACTTGTATTCTGTCTTCTCCTCGCTGCTGGTTTTATTTTGTGTTGTCACAGTGCTCGGTACTGCCTTGTTATCATACTTCATTACCTCTGAAAGTGGTTCTCACTTCCAACAGCTCTGTCTTCAAGTCTTCTGCTTGCTATCTCTTGTGCCATTGCGGAGACATGGCTTAGCCACAGCCTGGGGGATGTTTCAGCAATATCCTTTCTTTCAGGGGTGCTACTTCTGCAAGGTTCGCAGGAGAGCTTCTGTTAAGTTTGGAAGGTAGGAGACGAGGTTCTGGCAGAAGTAAAGCTGTGAGGACGGAGCGTGAGTCGTGCTTGGGTAGCTCAGTTGGTAGAGCACTTGCCCGCGAAAGGCAAAGGTCCCGAGTTCGAGTCTCGGTCCGGCACACACTTTTAATCTGCCAGGAAGTTTCATAGCAGCGCACACTCCGCTGCAGAGTGAAAATCTCATTCTGAAAACTCATCACTCGACACACTCTGCGGCTGCTGCATCCACCTTTCTCCTACAGATTATGTAGGCTGTGGAACCTAATACCCTACTGCAAAGACGATGATAGCTACTCCTGATACCAGATGAAGTTGCCAGAGGCACGGGTATGCTGAAATGGAGGTTGTGCGCGGGGTACAGGGCAGCTCACGGCTGCAGAGAGACGCTGCGACAATCTGCAAACATTGTTTTTCCTTTGCCTCCGCGGGACAGGGGTCCGTCAGCCCGCTCGCGTCGAATTCCGCTCACCTCGAATTCTGCGCTCTCGGCGGTTTGGTCACTCTGCTTGGCTAGGACGCAGACCCGTCGCCGATGGCCCAATTGCGGCGGCCACAGCGGCAGCGAACTCTTCGATGACGGCCGCTCCCTGCCTCCGGGGTCAAGCGGCGTTCGCGCTAAAGCCGTCGCCACATGAACAGTTTTGTTTTGGAATGTGTAGGAGGTATGGGGGATGCAGACTTATATTTGTGGATTTTTTTAAAGTGATGCATTTGCTATTAAGGAAAGGTGCCAAGAAGCATTTAAGTATCGTCTTTTTGTGAAGTTTAGCGAGAATAGTAGCATGAGGAACCTCTTGTTGTTTCGCAGTCTCGTGGGGGTAAGAATTAAGATTCTTTGGTATCTGTAAGATGCAACCAGTGTAGTTTGTGGGCCATCTGCGCCTTGTACTGAGTTTGGGGCACTAGAGTATTATATTTGTCGATGTTTCGGCCACAATGCGAATTAATGTTTCAAGTGTAAGTGGTAAGACGTTGGAATTAAGCTTGTTCTGTTCTATGTTGTATTTGATTGGTTTACTGTAGCACGAAAGTTCCGAACCCAAAGACTGGAATTTTGCACAGGTCACATCAACATTCAAGAAAGGTAGTAGAAGTAATCCACTAAATTACAGGCCCATATCATTAACGTCGATATGCAGCAGGATTTTAGAACATATATTGTGTTCGAACATTATGAATTACCTCGAAGAAAACGGTCTATCGACACACAATCAACATGGGTTTAGAAAGCATCGTTCCTGTGAAACACAACTAGCTCTTTATTCACATGAAGTGTTGAGCGCTATTGGCAAGGGATTTCAGATCGAGTCTGTATTTCTGGATTTCCGGAAGTGTTTTGACACTGTACCACACAAGCGGCTCGTAGTGAAATTGCGTGCTTATGGAATATCGTCTCAGTTATGTGACTGGATTTGTGATTTCCTGTCAGAGAGGTCACAGTTTGTAGTAATTGACGGAAAGTCACCGAGTAAAACAGAAGTGATTTCTGCCGTTCCCCAAGATAGTGTTATAGTCCCTTTGCTGTTCCTTATATATACAAACGATTTTGGAGACAATCTCAGCAGCCGTCTTCGGTTGTTTGCGGATGACGCTGTCGTTTATCGACTAATAAAGTCATCAGAAAATCAAAACAAACTGCAAAACGATTTAGAAAAGATATCTGAATGGTGCTAAAAGTGGCAGTTGACTCTAAATAACGAAGAGTGTGAGGTCATCCACATGAGTGCTAAAAGGAACTCAAACTTCGGTTACACGATAAATCAGTCTAATCTAAAAGCCGTAAATTCAACTAAATACCTAGGTATTACAATTGCGAACAGCTTAAATTGGAAGGAACACATAGAAAATGTTGTGGGGAAGGCTAACCAAAGACTGCGTATTACTGGCAGGACACTTCTAAAATGTAACAGACCTACTAAGGAGACTGCCTACACTACGCTTGTCCTTCCTCTTTTAAAATACTGCTGCGCGGTGTGGGATTCTTACCAGATAGGACTGACGGAGTACATTGCAAAAGTTCAAAGAAAGGCAGCACGTTTTGTATTACCGCGAGATATGGCAGAGAGTGTCACAGAAACGATACAGAATTTGGGCTGGACATCATTAAAAGAAAGGCGTTTCTCGTTGTGATGGAATCTCCTCACGAAATTCCAATCACCAGCTTTCTCCTCCGAATGCGAAAATATTTTGTTGACACCGACCTACATGGGGAGGAACGATCACCAGATAAGATAAGGGAAATCTGAGCTCGTACAGAAAGATATAGGTGTACATTCTTTCCGTGCGCTATACGAGATTGGAATAATGGAGAATTGTGAAGGTGGTTCGATGAACCCTCTGCCAGGCACTTAAATGTGATTTGCAGAGTATCCGTGTAAATGAAGTGCTAGGAATGGTGGCACGAGCAGGTCGGGGACTTTTTCTTTTTGTGGTTGTGCCGTTTGTGATTTGGGACGTTGAAGGATGAATGCAGCACAGTGGCAGAGTCATGTACGCAAGGCATGTTTAAATCTGAAGCGGTGTGGAAGTTATTGGAAAAGGTAGCTCAACCAGCAGCGAATACAACACTTATAAGTAGTCAGTGAGCAGCCAGGGGTGAGCAGTTGTCGTTGCCTCAAGTGCCACAGCAGGAGATAGCTCCGGCTGCCACAGTGTTGATTGTGCCATTTTCGGGTCGACAATCTGAGAATGTGTGTTCTTTTGTAGAGGATCTGGAGATGTCGGCTGTGATAAACGACTGAACCAATAATCAGTTGTTGCACTTGGCTAAGCTGAGGTTAGTGGGAGAAGCTAAAACGTATCTGAGGCTTTCTGAAGCCTCGAGGAAGGCGACTGAGTTTGAACAGTTGAGGGAAGGGTTGTTACCGAGGTACAGCATAAGAAGCAGAACAACGCAGGGTACTTTCTGGAGAGGTTGAGTATGACGGTAAAAAGGCACGGGCAAACGGTGGAGAATTTCTCAGATGGGATAAGAGAGTTGAACGAGCACACTTATGAACTGGGACAAAGTGAGGCATTTAAGGTTCTGGTACAAGAGGCCGAGCAGGGGGCACTGGAGGTCTTTTTGAGGGGGTTGCCAGTGAATACGTCTAGAAAGGTGTGCGAGAGGACACCGAGGGATTTGTACTTTGCTGTTCAGTTGGCGACTCAGAATGAGGAAACAGACATAACAACGGGCGTACATGATAGGCGAGCTGTGTTGGCAGCTATCAGGGAATACAGGTAGAGACGGTAATCAGCAATGTGGAAGTTGGAGGGGTGAACGTGCTAATGTTAAGCAGTCGTTAAACGGCAGCAGAGCCCATGGTCCACCTAAAGGAGTTCCCCTTTGATTTCAACGCTACAACTACGTATAAAGAAGTATAACTTTCAGTGGTAAGGTTTATGAGAAACAGCAAATTTAGGTTTTTATTGGACAGAGAGGCGCATGTGTTCGTGGCTAGTAAGAGCCTAGTGGGTCAAAAGAAATTGAAGTCACCACGATATAGGTTCCGTGGATTAGGGGTCATGAGATCACCACACTGTTGAGGTCAGTGCTCGTGGATTTTCGAATAGGGAAAGTTTCATTCGGTCAGTGCGTGGAGGTTGTATTGCTTGTGAGCGAAGGCTATGAGAAGGGATAGACACCTTGTTTCGGAATACTATTTCAGCTAGGGGAAATTGTTGTCAGTGTGGAACTGGCGCAAGGAGCGTTCAACGTAATGAACAAACCGATTGAACTACATTCATCAGCATTAAGGCTCACTTCGCTTAATTGTGTGTCTACTGGCACCAGGAAGTCACTTGGGGTGAACATGGAGTCGAGACTACCTGTGAATACGATGTGTGTTGTCGAAGCATTACAAGAGAATTATCCGTTAGGTTGTTTTGTGAAATGTAGAATTGTACTTGTACAGGAGGGGAACGGTAGGCGAGTAGCACCCAAGAACGTAGATAATTATAGTACCATGGAAGTGAATCTGAGGAAAGGGATGTTGATAGCGAATTTAGATGTTCCTAACAAGAAGGATTGGTGCACGAGGCGTGCCCGAAGAGAACAACCACAAGCTGCTGATAGAACTGCATTACATAAGAAAATCGAACATTTGAAAGGAGTGGAGAGGGAGCAGGTGGAAGAATTGTTATCGGAATTTGAGGATTTGTTTTTCCCGCAAGGGCCATTGCCAGTCATCCCGATAGTTCAGCACAGAATACCAACGGGGAACGAAGCTCCAATTTACCGTAAACTCTATCATATACCAAAGTATTTCCAACCAACAGTGGAGGAGCTAATTCCCCAGCAGATAGCTGACAGTATAACAGAACATGGTATAGTGCTTGGAGAGCCAGGATCGTAGTTGTACGAAAAAAGTCAATGGACGGGACAAGGAAATACAGATTCTGCTGTGATTATCATTATGTCAACAGCAAGACGGTAATGAACGCGTAGTATTCCAAATATATCGGAGATTATTGTGGCACGAGCATCGCTCTTCCATCGCTCGCTGCTCCCCGTTGGGTGGCGCCGTGCATACACGCCAGCAGAGGACGCCAAAATTGCAAGACTTAACTGCATGCTAGTCTGTCTGGCGCGTCTTTTTAAGCGGCTACACTCGAAGCTTCACCCCCAGATCCAGTGCAGCTGTAGACTTATCAACATTGGCACAGAAGATTGCAGTAAGAACATTACATCGACGTAGAAGGACATTATTGATCATTACTAAGAGTCAGTGGCGCATATAAGTTTATCAGTATTTAAGATAGTTTGTTACAGTCAAGAAATTTATTGTCTTTATACACAATTCAAGATCACAGAAGAGCCTACAACATTACAAGTTATGTATAACTCAATTATTAAGAGTACCAAGTATAAGTAAGTTATTAATGAGTTACGTTTTTGTAGAAGTCTGATTGTATTTATTAGACACCTCTGCTACCGACGGCCGGCCGCGGTGGCCATGCGATTCTAGGCGCTGCAGTCCGGAAGCGCGGGACTGCTACGGTCGCAGGTTCGAATCCTGCCTCGGGCATGGATGTGTGTGATGTCCTTAGGTTAGTTAGGTTTAAGTAGTTCTAAGTTATAAGGGACTGATGACCACACATGTTAAGTCCCATAGTGCTCAGAGCCATTTGAACCATTTTTACTACCGACACAACAGGAGTAATACTCTGAGCAGTAACACAACGTGAGTCTTTCCAGAAGCAGCTCATTAGATGAAAAATGTGACAAATAACGAACACAATCTTAAAAGTGTTCATATTGGTTTTTAGGTCGATAATATATTACGCCTAATTGTAATTATTTCGGGGTTTTCTGTTTTATGCTTCACTCTACGTGCAAAATTTTTATCACGGTTCATTGTTGGTTATAATATATTTTGGTTTCGGTTTTGACTAAATTATATTCACAAGTTTTCAATGTATTTTTCGTAATGACAATGTATTTTACGTAATATACACTAAAACTGTCTAACACTGAAAGATATCAAAGTGGTATTCTTTGGTTGGTTCAAATGGCTCTGAGCACTATGGAACTCAACTGCTGTGGTCATAAGTCCCCTAGAACTTAGAACTACTTAAACCTAACTAACCTAAGGACAGCACACAACACCCAGCCATCACGAGGCAGAGAAAATCACTGACCCCGCCGGGAATCGAACCCGGGAACCCGGGCGTGGGAAGCGATTCTTTGGTAATTTCCTATTTGTTTTATTTTGAAAGGGTACAGTACCGCCCGACATTCAAAATAGGTACAACATTCTTCGTTATTCTTGTCAGAACAACATATTTTTTCTAATAATAACTCAATTTCAATTAATACAGCGAAGCTGGATACCAGTGTGGGAAAGAATGACAATTTATTTAATTGATCACATGTGCACTCCCACAAAATAAATCCCTACATCCAATTTGGTGAGATCTGCGAAATGAATGAATGTATGGTCGTCTGCTAACCACAAATAGTGAATGTGAAATATGTGATCATCTTTGAGACGGTACTTTGTTCAACTTTGGTGGAACCAAAGAGATGAAATTTACCTGAGCTTTGAGCACCTGAAATGTGGCTGACCAATACGGTAGCAAGGTGCTCCCCCACTTCGACAGAGGTGCGAGATGACCTGAAGAACGGCCATGTTTCAGCAGTCTGCCGCTGGATCTAGTGTTGGTAAGACCTGTCTTAGGTGTGCTCCGTAAAGACAAAAGAGTGGAGACATGGTATGCATGTGAAATACTTAAGAGTAGTTTGGAATAATAATTTCTCTATTTCAGGAACTTTTGTGGGGAGGATTAGATGTCAGGCAGGTAATATTAAGGGGATCGTAGTAATCTTCGGAAGTGACCAACGGCCACAATGAAACCACGTGTAGCAATAAGTTGAAATACTTCCGAGTGCTAAAGTTAAGCTGAATTACTAGCATGTGTACTATAAATTGGAAATATTTAAGAAATGGCGTGTGCAGGACTTGAAATTAGAGACGAGTACTTCCACGTGGTGAGTACTGTGTGAGTCTCAATCTGTGTATGAGACAAAGCATAAAGAGAGGTACTCGTCCATGGTATCAGTTGAGGACTCGCGTGTGTGATGAATATGTTCTTAATATTACTTTGCGTGTTATGTTTCCGTGTGACGCTTGGTTCAAACTATAACACTCTAGAGAGAAGCAAGGTGAGTCAGCCGTCTATCCAGCAACGCCACTTGGCCTGCATTGCACAGGAAGGCGTGCATATATCCTCCAGAGTTCATAGTAGGAAAGAAAAGTTACGAAGTGGGGCAGTGTCGTGTGTAACTAGGATAAATACTAATTGAAGTGGGAAAGCTGAAAGTGATGTGATTATAACGTTGTGACTATTCTTTGTATTGTATGCTGCCAGTGTGATGTATTTCATGAAATTTAAGTATGTGCGGTTGGCATGGGAGAGTAACAAGATAGTTTCAGAGGCAATGGGTTGTGCATGTTCCTTTTTGTACCACTCGGTCTGGAGGAAATTTTTGTGATGATGGGTGTGAGAGTCGAAGTGTGAGATATGACAAAAGATCCACCATCCAATCCAGAAAGTTCACTGTAGCGTTAAACAGTTACGAGACCATAAGATAGAGAATCACCAATGTAAAGCCATGCCCACTGGGCGGAATTTCTCATGTGTTATTGTTGTAGGTTATAGAATTTATCGGAATAAATAAGATAGTGAAAAGAAAAAGATTGGTGGCCTTTTCCTTCGAATAGTATGTTGTCATGATACCCAGAATTTATAATGTGTGCGCCATTCATATTCAGTACGATGGCCACGTGTTGATCAAAGCCGTTAAATAAGGAAGAAAATGTGGTATTGCCAGTGGGTAGTGAACAGTCAGAGTTGTGTAAATTACTAATAGTCAGATGTGCGTTTCCGTTTCCATTGCGTAATATTCATACAGGAGAATAATTTGTAACTTAATTGTGAGTACTAGAGTTCATGTTACTCGATAAATGAGAATGAATCCACTCGCTTGGCAGACCACTCATCTTGCAGGCCTGACTGCTTGATGCCACAGTATGGGCAAGGCATGTGGGTGCCTCTCAATTTGATGTTAGAGAGTGTAATTTATTTTTGTTTGAGACAGCTTACATCCTTTTTTATTCTTATCATCGATTGCTTCTACATATTCAACTGTTTTCCTTATTAATGGCATTTTAATTATGCTTAAATTCCTTTTGTAGTATTTGGTTGTATGCTTCAACATATTCATCTGTTTCCCTTATTAACGGCATTATGTGGAGAATGAACAGCATTTTTGGGTTCAAAGAGTTTTACTCGGACCTGAGTTTCTTGGCTGATAGATTGCTGTGTGTAGACAAATTTTGTTTTCACAGGGTTTCATCTTCAATCCGTATACGACAGTTTAGGCCTGATGTTTCAATCTCTTGGGTTTATCAGGAATTAAGCATGCTTTCCAGTTAACATGTATCGTTTTTAACACGTGCTCTTTTCATTAATTTAACAATAATACATTTAATACATAATCTACCAGGAAGTTTCATTTAACACATTGTTATCTGAAACAAGAGTACAGTAGAGTTCAATAACACTGTATAGATAGACCCTTTGTTCGCTCAGGTTTTATTAGTGATTAGTTCTTGTGTATCACTTTAAATATTTCTTCAAGTGAGTTTCTATTTTTCCTTCTTCCATACATGAGTCCTTGGCGTGGCTTACTGCATTCGGAAGAGCCACTTTCGATTCTTGCAGCGATATTTGTTTGGTGGGGCGACTGGAACGGTGTGCAAGTTACGAGTATTTGACCAAGCTGTAACGGTTCAGAGCACAAAACCTGACAAAGACCGGGAGAGCGGTCTGCTGACCCCGCTCTCTTCCATACCGCATCCAACAACGCCGTTGGTGGAGGATGATACGGCGGTCGATCGGTATCCCGCTGGCCTTGCAGGTCCTGTGCCGGAAGTTCACATGTTAATATGGTCATATTACTAGTATCTTTCATGTATGGAAGTCAGAGTCGTAAGCCAAGTTTTCGTTGCCGAAAATACTTCGAGAGAGGCGTCTTTGTGGACTCTGTGAACTATCATTTGATCCATCATATTACGTAATTGTTTCGACCCAAAACTTTTATCACCCTGATTGGGATTAATTTCATCTGTTGTCTAAATATAGGGAGCTGTGGAACATATCAAGCCCGGTCTGGCCGATGGGACGACCTCTTGGCTGTTTGGGAACGCCAAAGCCGGTTTCCAGCTTATGGTGGTAGACGGGGCCAAGAGTGGGGGGACGGCGGGCGGGCAGCTCTGTCTAGCATGGAGATGAAGGGTCGGATTTCATAACGTATACCAGTAGTCTGTGATCGTAACTGCCTGTGCTGGCTTAAGAGCTAGTGACTTTCTCACAATGACAGGCATTTACCAACACTTTGCAGAGGAGTGTTACTGCAGCTATCAGGAAATTGCTAATAAAAGTACAGTAAAAGATAATCTGATCGATAAAGTCTTTAAAGGAAAGTACTACAACCACTAATATCATTTGTGCGAATTGCAAGTGAGAAAAAGGATTTAAACCAAAAGGCAGGAAATTAGTTTCAGTATACGTTATTTAAAAAAAGGTCAAGCTAGATTCTTTGTTTCCGTTCATTTGTCATAAATACTGCAATACCTTTAGAATGCAGTTCTCTGTATGTGTGGTGGCTCGCTGCTGGGTGCAAGTCTTTATGTGACGCTGTCTAAACGCCTTGAGCGTCGGTGATGATGAAATGAAGGCAACGCAACACGCAGTCTCTGAGCGGAAAAAATCTCCAACGCGGCTGGTAGTCGAACTTGGGCCCCTTCGGTTTACATTCAAATGGCTCTGAGCACTATGGGACTTAACATCTGAGGTCATCAGTCCCCTAGAACTTAGAACTACTCAAACCCAACTAACCTAAGGACATCACACATATCCATGCCCGAGGCAGGATTCGAACCTGCGACCGTAGCAGTCGCGCGGTTCCGGACTGAAGCACCTAGAACCGCTCGGCCAACGCGGCTGGCTTTTGCATTCAACCACGCTGACACTGCAGCTACCGAGGTGGACAGACTGCAATTGATTCTAGTACAAAGAAAAAGAAATATCTCTGCAATAATAAAATTTCTAACAGCACAGTCTAGAGTATCTCAGATTTAGTATTCCTCAATAATTATATTTTCATGAGTCAGATGCACTCAGTTTAGGTTAAGTGGGATTAAATTCATAAAATAGTTTACGTGACAGGACCAGTTCGCTAGCAGCATCGTTGGTATCAAAATTGAAAAAATAAAGAAGAAACGAGTAGCAGTATTAGTACCGGCAAAAATAATAACTTATGCTTGTTGCTATATCTAGAAACAATTGATTTACTAATAAAACAGTTTAATGAACTACACATCTGAACTACACATCTGTAGCTAAGGGCTTCTTTTAGTTGTTGTATTTAGTGTTCTAAATTGTATGCTATGAAAACTGCTGTAGCACAGTAATAATTTATCAAAAGCGCGTCCATTTGGTACAGATTGCATATTAAGTATCAGATAATAAGATCTGTAGGTAGATACTCTCTTTAGACAGTGTGTACCACATATGATCTGCCTGCGATGTCGAACTTGTAGCATAGTTTATAGCTTCGTGAGCTCCTTCCAAACCTTTTTTCGCATTTTTTCTAAAAGATTCTGTGTCTTTCGTATTAATATAATAGTAGTATTATCTGAAAAGGTCAGTGTGATTTATTATAAATAATGTATTAGCTGAAATTCTTTTTGCAAACGCCAACGACTGATATGTTTCCCCCGTGGCCAGTAATCTTAACGTAACTGCCAGTCCATGTCACACAAAACTGCAAGTTTCTACTTTTACGAGGCTTAGTGGAAACAGTATACTCTATCTCTGGGTTTTATGGACTGCCTCATGCTTATATCTTTCCGTTGAATATCTTTATCAATTATGACGAGCAGCTTCGAAAAAAATCTCCTCTTTCATTCAAATGAAATTACTAAACGAATCTCGATCTTCAAACCTATGTGATGAAGCACTTTGCTCCAGATTGCTTGTAGTCATAGAAGAATCGAGAATATGGATATCACGCATCCGCAAACTGACATTAGACACTATACTTTAACTGTATTGAATTTAAAACCGACAATAGGATGAAGATTAAACTGAGTTAACGAATAACTTCTACTGTTATGTATCTCAGATCGTTGCACAGGTTTCTGTAGTGTTCCTCTCTCAGCATTTCAATGTTCAACACACCGACGACTCCAGATTCTTCTTCGCGATTTTCTGCGCTCTTCTTCGGCAGCCGCTAACCGAGCTAACGCAGCTATTTTACGCGCGTCCATTTTTGTAAAGAAACTGGGTGATTTACGCGCTAGATGGATCCTGGAACCGTTGCTGGAGGCAAACCGCAATGAGGAGCACGTTCCGTGAGATGTAGCAGGTCTTTGCAGAGCGTGCAACAACCACGACGGGAAACACGTACGGCGTGCTTCGCAATAACGACGCGAAAGCTGAAAGCGTTCTCTGGTGTTCCAGGCGAGTGTCCAAGTCTAATGAGCTTACAGTCGCTCTGTAGGAGACGTACTCGTATCAGAGTGTCGAGGCAGTAGCCAGCTGTAGGTGACGCTCAACACAGGCAACAGACTTGGCGATTTTTGCTTCTGCGATAACTTGAAGTGTCGTGTTTTTGTATGACTGAAGTGTTTCATTTCATATAATAGACAGAGGGTTGTGGTAGCTCTTCTCCTAATGGCGGGGTAGTGATTTTGGCTGCTGTTATCTTGTTACTGTTTGTTCCAAGTTCCACGCAATATCTCACTGAAGTCCTCAACGAACGCGCTTTCCAGTGGCACAGAAGTCTGTTTTTTTTTTGTTTTTTTTTTTTGTTTTGTTTTTTTTTTTTTTTTAAAAAAAAGGATGTCTTAGGTTGTCAGCTATAAATATTAAAGATTACTGGCGCACCACAGAAAATTCGACCCTGCACAAGCATTAGAGACGTGGAAACGCAGTCAGCATATTGGCGAGAGCCCCGGGGCACGCAGTTGGCGCGTGTCTGTCCCGGCAGACGACGCATGCACCAGTCGCAAGGCCAGCCACAGGCGAGCAGTTATTCTGGGCGGACGCGTCGTTCGTCGTTATCGCAAGCTGAAACGGCGGACGCATTTGCAGAGGAGAACTACTCCAAACAGAAGGAAACCGAAAACTGCGCTATCCGCATTTTCTCCGTCAACTGCGCGCCGTTATAGCTTGGACGCTGGAAACTGTAAACAGAGCTGTCGTAAGTAAAATACTTCCTGTGAGAGCAGCAGCGTCGCCACGATCTCTGAACACATGACCCTGGACAAATCAGTGGTTACCAGGCACAACTTCGTAACGACGTTAAAGGAAACCATAAGGTAAATATCTATGAAGTGAGCATTCTGATGCGCCAACATACAGGGTGTTTCAAAAAGGACTTTACAACTTTGAAAATTCATAGAAATTAATTCGAAGTACCTAGAGATGTAGGGAAATACACCAAGTTTTGTCTCGCGTAGTTCGTTAGTGTCGAATCGCACCGTAAGGAGTTCTAGTAGCAGTTGCGTTAAAGATGGCTGCATTCACTGGACCCAAGCGTGCGTTTTGGTTTGATGAATCAAAGTCGGCGGCAACAGTTCAGCGTAATTTCCGTACCAAGTACACTAAAGATCCTCCTAGTAGGCCTACAGTTTATGAGTGGCACATGCCAAACGTTTTGTAGAAAGACTTGGGAAATTATCAGGACATCCACGCACATCTCACGACGTCGTTAAGGGAGCGAGACAACGTTTAGTCAACAGACCTACGAAATCGACCCGACGTGCATCTCGCGAACTGCATATCCCACATACGACTGTTTGGCGGGTGCAGAGAGACAGTTTCCACTTGAAACTATACAGATTGACGATCGTACAAGCAATAAAAGACCCAGATAAAATTGCTCGCAAGAACTTCTGTGTGGATATTTTAAATCGTGCGGTAGGTGGTGTAGCAATTAGCAGCCCCATCAGACAAACAAATCAGTAACAGCTTGCACTGTACGCGCTTGAGCATTGTCCTGCAAAATGATGGTCAAGTCCTGCAGAAAGTGTCTTCACTTCTGCCTCTAAGCTAGTCGCAGGTTGTGTTCCAAAAATGAACAGCATAGAGACAGAAGTGATGAGACTTTTTGCAGGACCGGACCATCATTGTGCGGCACAATGATCAAGCACGTACAGTGCAAGCTGTTACTGATTTCTTTGACTGATGGGGCTGCTACGTTCTATACCACCTACTGCGCCCCCCTGACTTAAGCCCTCGTTTAAGTTCAACTAGATTTCTAAGCTGAAGGAAACACTTCACGGCATTCGCTTCAGAACTGCTACAAATTCGTCGGGCAATAGACCGCGCCGCTCGAACTGTCAGCACAACTGCCACTGCTAAGAGTATCCTACGGCTTCCACATCGCTGGCAACGGGTTATACACAATGCTGGTGACTACTTTGAAGGTCAGCAAAACTTTGAAAAACGTATCTATTTTGTACGAGCTGCAAATAAATAGTTACCACTATTAAAGTTCCAACCCTCGTATATAAATCTTATCGCAAGTTGAACATAGTTCGAAATGTGTACACTTTCAACGGATTGACTGGTAGAACACTACAGAATTTTAGGCACCACTTCTCTCTTAAATATACGGCCATTCCAATGTATAACTAAGCCTTCCAGTATTAACTTTTATCACTGTGGCTCGATATTTTTCAGTACATGAAGTGCTTCTTACTGGTGTGACAACAGTAATCAAACCTTAGTGGTGTTTACCTACGAAACGCAATTTTTCCTCCTTTGATATTTAAGTTTCGTCTTAACGCTAAATATAAACAAACAACGCTGAACAAATCGCGAAACATTCCAAGTTTGCTGTTGGCGACTTGCACACTACACCATGCACACTCCATAGTCATTCCTACTTTATGCCCTTAGCAGACGCTGTACAGTCAGAGAAACATGCAGGGCTGTTTGCTATCTAACGGGGTCGATGGAGCTATTAGCGTCCCCCCGTCGGAGAAGGGTTAATCACTGTTAGCATTAGCAAATTCTGCCTGAAGCACAACGGTTCACCATAATTTGGATGACTATTAAGTGCTGTTGATGATGACGACGTAGGATGCCCTCCTTGAAGCGTGGCGCGACAAAATATCCGAGAATACAGGGTGTTTAAAAAGATTCATCTCATTTCACAAGAGCATATCTTCTACATTAATGAGGAAAGATACTTCGGGTGAGTTATAACTTAAGCATCGAACCTGGAAGTTTACATTGCCGCCAGTTGTAAGTCTCGGTGCGGTTTTCATACAGAGTTTGGCATTCCACTTTCAGATTAAAGCTTTCAATGCTGGCACGAATAGTTTCAGTACATTGGTTGCTTATGCAAGCCTACGGTCGCCCAGCGTGCCCGCTCAAGTCGCAGAGCGTAATCAACAGTTTTTTGTAGGCAGCCTGCAGTAATCTGCTTGTCGTGCCAGCCAAGAATTCGACATTCCTCACGTGTTGTCTGGCGTATTTTGTGGTGAAGGCTCAACAGCTACAAAGCCTTCATGCCGATGGTAAATGACAAAGAAAAAACTTTGACCCTAAACGTAACTGCAATAGATACCGTAGTCTGTCAATGTATGCGAAAGATATACTCACGGAAAAATTGGTTAGTTCTTTTGAAATAAAAAGCGTTGTAGTCCTATCCATACGTTATAATTCACCTCAAGTTTCTATTTTCATTTGTGTAAAAAATTAGTTTTGTGAAATTGGATGAATCATTTTGAACACCTTGTATTTTATTGGTTCACGATGCGGTCGAAGCAGAATGTGTTCAACGATACTAGGTGTGATGTCACTGTA
Source organism: Schistocerca americana (assembly GCF_021461395.2). Classification (NCBI taxonomy): domain Eukaryota; kingdom Metazoa; phylum Arthropoda; class Insecta; order Orthoptera; family Acrididae; genus Schistocerca; species Schistocerca americana. The sequence goes on along the minus strand of NC_060122.1, from coordinate 714,734,441 downwards.
GGCAGATTTTTGTAGTAGTACGTGATGTTTACACCGCAAGGAAACTGCCTTGCGTTCTCCTACATTACGAGGAGTTGCGCCGAATTCATGTGCAGTCTTTTTAGTAAGGAGGGATCTACCCACCTCTGAGGTTTCACCGAACAAACAGCCATGTCAATTGTTTTCTATCCATTCTATTTTAGGAGTCAAGGTAATATGCCTTCTGACGATTTGTTCCTTGCGATACTGGTTTTGAAAGAACGAAGACCGAGGTAGAACGCCCCGTCGACTACGATGTCAACAGTGCAAACTCGAACTGGTGAAGAATGGGTTAGACTGTCGGCACTGTTGTAGTCAACGAAACTATTCCGGTATTTGCCTTAACCTATTTAGGAAAATTGTACGTTGCTGGTAAGTTAGTACCTGTAAATATCCTGCGAAAATGGGCACGTTTACAAGCGTTGAGAGTGCGCTGTACAGTCTATTTCAGCTTTGTCTCATTTTGATCTTGTCCATGTTGAATAGCGCTGAAGTGAGTCCAGCAATTCTTGTTCTCGTAATCATTCTTCGAGCTCTTATTATTCTAGAAAGTGGTGCCGGAGCGTAGAATCCGATAAAATTAATATTCCTTCCGCATAGAGTCGTTCATATTTACAATTCTCATTCCCGTACTAGTCTCTCCTGTAGCATTTCAGTTACTTGGAATTAGCATGATGTTTGCAAACAGGCATCTACAATTAAAATAATGTGTATATCACGATTTTAAAAATACTTGGTTCCGCCCGGGATCGAACCGGGGACCTTCTGCGTGTAAAGCAGACGTGATAACCACTACACCACGAAACCACGTCCTGTCCGGGGGTGAAAGATATGAGTCACATCATAAGTGGATTCCGTTATTATTTTGACTGCAGAGTAGTCATTGTTAGGACAAGCCTATACATTTTTCGAAAGAGAACGACCTTGACATCGTAATTATTTATTAAATGTTTGTTTTCAAGACTAATTCGCTCGGTGCCGAAGCTAGACTGTGAGAACAAGACGAGTACGACAAGCAGTTTCTGATGGAGTTCCTCTTCGGAACGATGTGTCACTGTTTCAGGAAGGTCGTGCTTTCTCAATGGGCAGGCGGGCGTCATCGGGGTATTTCTCCCCGGCAGCTCTACAAGCACTTCCTGTAGGAAAGCGCAGAGATGATTACGGCGCTCGTTAAACAAATCGTCGAGTCAAGTGGCACAGGATTTAAGATTTAGATGTTTGGTATTCGGTATGAGCGGGACTGAAATCACTCTAATCTAAATTTTTTGCGTTTTTCGAAATACTTAACGGTGAACGCTATAAGCATTCCGTCGCTTGGCTACTAGCGTTGCGCTCCCCGTAACTGTTCGCTTAAGATCGTGTTCTGGTTGAAACACCCGTAGTATTCCTGAGGGAACGGGGTATGAGTCACAGCAAGACAGATGTGGTCGAGGCAGCTCCGCACTCGTGTTTCTTCTGGGATGCACAAAAGCGTGTAAGCAAAAATAACAGCTGTAGGTCAACCAAGATCACCTTGCAGACATTTATATAAGGACTTCGTGATATTCACAGTACCTTCGCTACACATATTCATTTATGAAATTTGTTAATAATAACCCATCGCAATTCAAAAATAATAGCGAAGTACTTAGCTACAACACTAGAAAAAAGGATGAATTCCACTATTTTGGATGAAATCTGACTTTGGCACAGAAAGGGGTGAACTATGCTGCCACAAAGATCATTGGCCATTTCCCAAATAGTATTAAAGTGTGACAGATAGCCAACCAACACTTAAAATCAAATTAAAAGAATTTTAGAATGTAAACTACTTCTATTCAGTAGACGAATTTTTAGATATGAGGTAGTAACTCTCTCTCTCTCTCTCTCTCTCTCTCTCTCTCTCTCTCTCTCTCCTCTCCCTCCCACTCCCCCCCCCCCTTCTCTCTCTCTCTCTCTCTCTCTCTCTCTCTCTGTCTCTCTCTGAAAGGCCTCCGCGAGCACGCAGAAGTGCCGCAACACGACTTGCCGTGTTTGAAGTAGTGTTGGAGGGAACTGACACCATGAATCCTGCAGGGCTGTCCCTAAATTCGTAAGAGTGCGAGGGGGTGGAGGAACGCACTTTGCAGGGCATCACAGATACGCTCAATAATGTTCATGTCTGGGGAGTGTGGTGGCCACCGGGAGTGTTTAAACTCAGAAGAGTGTTCCTGGAGCTTCTCCGTAGTAATTGAAAAAAATGTTCAAATGTGTGTGAAATCATGGGACTTAACTGCTAAGGTCATCAGTCCCTAAGCTTACACACTACTTAACCTAAATTATCCTAAGGACAAACACACACACACACACACACCCATGCCCGAGGGAGGACTCGAACCTCCGCCGGGACCAGCCGCACGGTCCATGACTGCAGCGCCTGAGACCGCTCGGCTAATCCCGCGCGGCCTGTAGTAATTCTGGACGCGTGGAGTGCATTGTTCTGCTGTAATTGCCAAAGTCCATCGGTATGCACAATGGACATGAATGGACGCAGGTCATCAGACAGGATGCTTACGTACGTGTCACATGTCAGAGTCGTATCTAAACGAATCAGAGGTCCCATATCACACCAACTGCACACACCCCACATCTTTACAGAGGCTATACCAGCCTGAACAGTCGCCTGCTGATATGCAGGGTCCATGGATTCATGAGGTTGTCTCCATGCCCATACACGCCCGTCCGCTCGAAACAATTTGAAACGAGACTTGTCGGACCAGGCAACGTGTTTCCAGTCATCAACAGACCACTGTCTGTGTTGACAGGCCCAGGCGAGGCGTAAAGCTTTGTGTCGTGCAGTCATCAAGAGTACAAGAATGGACCTTCGGCTCCAAAAGCCCATACTGATGATGTTTCGTTGAATGATTCGCACTCTGACACTTGTTGATGGCCCAGCATTGAAATCTGCAGCGATTTGAGGAGGGGTCCCACTTCTGTCATGTTGAACGATTCTCTTCAGTCGTCGGTGGTCCCGTTCTCGATGGATCTTTTTCAGGCCGAAGTGATGTCGGAGATTTGATGTTTTACCGGATTCCTGATATTCACAATACACTCGTCGTACGAGAAAATCCGCACTTCATCTCTACGTCGGAGATGCTTTTTCCCATCGTTCGTGCGCCAACTATAACACCACGTTCAAACTCACTTAAATCTTGATAAACTGCCATTGTAGCAGCTGTAACCGATCTAATAACTGCGCCAGTCACTTGTCTTATATAGGCGTTGCCGACTGCAGCGCCGAATCCTGCCTGTTTACATATCTCTGTATTTGAATGTATACAGGGTGTTACAAAATGGTACGGCCAAACTTTCAGGAAACATTCCGCACGAACAAAGAAAGAAAATATGTTATGTGGACATGTGTCCGGAAACGCTTACTTTCCATGTTAGAGCTCATTTTATTACTTCTCTTCAAATCGCATTAATCATGGAATGGAAACACACAGCAACAGAACGTACCAGCGTGACTTCAAACACTTTGTTACAGGAAATGTTCAAAATGTCCTCCGTTAGCGAGGATACATGCATCCACCCCCCGTCGTATGGAATCCCTGATGCGCTGATGCAGCCCTGGAGAATGGCGTATTGTATCACAGCCGTCCACAATACGAGCACGAAGAGTCTCTACATTTGGTACTGGGGTTGCGTAGACAAGAGCTTTCAAATGCCCCCATAAATGAAAGTCAAGAGGGTTGAGGTCAGGAGAGCGTGGAGGCCATGGATTTGGTCCGCCTCTACCAATCCATCGGTCACCGAATCTGTTGTTGAGAAGCGTACGAACACTTCGACTGAAATGTGCAGCAGCTTCACCGTGCATGAACCACATGTTGTGTCGCACTTGTAAAGGCACATGTTCTAGCAGCACAGGTAGAGTATCCCGTATGAAATCATGGTAACGTCCTCCATTGAGCGTAGGTGGAAGAACATGGGGCCCAATCAAGACATCACCAACAATGCCTGCCCAAACGTTCACAGAAAATCTGTGTTGATGACGTGATTGCACAATTGCGTGCGGATTCTCGTCAGCCCACACATGTTGATTGTGAAAATTTACAATTTGATCACGCTGGAATGAAGCCTCATCCGTAGAGAGAACATTTGCACTGAAATGAGGATTGACACATTGTTGGATGAACCATTCGCAGAAGTGTACCCGTGGAGGCCAATCAGCTGCTGACAGTGCCTGCACAAGCTGTACATGGTACGGAAACAACTGGTTCTCCCGTAGCACTCTCCATCCACTGACGTGGTCAATGTTACCTTGTACAGCAGCAACTTCTCTGACGCTGACATTAGGGTTATCGTCAACTGCACGAAGAATTGCCTCGTCCATTGCAGGTGTCCTCGTCGTTCTAGGTCTTCCCCAGTCGCGAGTCATAGGCTGGAATGTTCCGTGCTCCCTAAGAAGCCGATCAATTGCTTCGAACATCTTCCTGTCGGGACACCTTCGTTCTGGAAATCTGTCACGATACAAACGTACCGCGCCACGGCTATTGCCCCGTGCTAATCCATACATCAAATGGGCATCTGCCAACTACGCATTTGTAAACATTGCACTGACTGCAAAACCACGTTTGTGATGAACACTAACCTGTTGATGCTACGTACTGATGTGCCTGATGCTAGTACTGTAGAGCAATGAGTCGCATGTCAACACAAGCACCGAAGTCAACATTACCTTCCTTCAATTGGGCCAACTGGCGGTGAATCGAGGAAGTACAGTACATACTGACGAAGCTAAAATGAACTCTAACATGGAAATTAAGCGATTCCGGACACATGTCCACATAACATCTTTTCTTTATTTGTGTGTGAGGAATGTTTCCTGAAAGTTTGGCCGTACCTTTTTGTAATATATATGAGTAATCGACGAAAAAAATATTTCAGAATTTCGCGTGATTGTCTGTAGCCTTAAAAAGAGTTACTTTAATTAGACTGTTGGTCGTGCGCAACATACCGACACAGTAGCTCAGCGTGTTCTGTCAAGGGTTAGCTGCCCTCTATAATAAAAAAAAATTGAGTGAATGGTTTAATGGTGAACTAAAGCGGATGAATTGGGACATCCGTCCCGAACAATTGCAAGGAACAATAACGAACAAAGTGGGTTGAAAAAATAAAAGAAGAAAACCAGCTATCGCTCGGGGTTTTCTCCTCCAAAAGGTTTTTCAGTTTTAAGTCTTTATCGAAATGACTTTGATAGTTATTTTTATTAAGTTAACTGGCTTAAAAGTATTTTATTTTTATTTTTATTCCTCTGTCACATAATTTTAATCAGCGTATTAACTTTTTCATCTGCTCTCAATTCTTCTTCCTGACGTTGTTTTTCCACTTGGCATCTTTGTGCACGTCAATTTCATTATTTTTAAAATGTCGATTTATCGGTTAAAAAACAAAGATGAAATAATCTTTTCATTTTGACTGTGTAATATGTGAAAACTTTGTTTTTCGCTACAATATATAGATTTTTTTGCATAGCAATTGTCGTGTAAATATTTAAAAGATAAGTTCTCATTGAACTATGCACAAAATAACGCGGATGAAGGTTTAAATGAAAGATGGGATTCTAAGTAAAACTAAATACCGGCAAAATGAGGAAAGAAAATAACGGATGCAATAACAAGGATGAAAATGTAATATGATAAAAGGGAAGAAATTATATCGAAAGATATAAACAACAGTAATGAAATTCACATGCACAAAAATTCCAAGTGGAAAAATAATGTCAGGAAGAAGGAAAATAACGTAAAAAGGAACAGAAACAAAAAAATAAATTTTTACCAGTTAACTGAATAAAAATAACGATCAAAGTCATTTCGACAAAGATTTAAGAAATTTTCAGTGTACCTGAGGAGATTCGAGCTCCAAATATTTCACAAATGCGGACCGCAAGTTAACCGTTACGCTGTGGTAACATCCTGTTTACTTTACTATTTTTAAAGCTGTAGAGCATCACGTAAAATATCAAAATATATTTTTTGTCCGTTACTCAAAAACAATGGTCCACCAGGGCGAATGACTGCAAGGTGTGATATCTTGGACCTTAACTTACATCACCCTATACATTGTTTCAAAACGTCAATCTCACCACTTAGGGATCTCACTTGTAAGACAAGGTCAGCCTGATTACAGTCCACACCGACAGCGCTCTACGTTTGTCCCGGAGCCCACGAAACAGGCATCACTGAGAGAAGACGGCGCCGGAGAGAAACGTATGATTGAGTGGCGGCTGACCCCTACCGCTCGACTCGCTGAAATGTCAGAGTTATGATAATGGAGACATAGATGACCTTTTCACTTTAATTTTTTTGTTGAATTATGCAAAGCTATTGTACTTGAAATCTGTGCCTTAATCGAGGGTTTCTTTCTGAGTAAGCTACTCAGATCGAGCTATATTGAGCCACAGAAGCTATAATTAATTATTTAATGGAAAGCTTCTTAATACAACACATTCTTAAAACGGATTAAGAGGGAGAAAATAATTTCTCCAAGCCCCATATAGATTCCTAACCCCATTAGAGATAGTCCTGAAAATTTCTGTTTGTGAGTTTTTAATATCTATGAAAATACTTGTAGAATTGGAAAAGCAAAACTTGGTGCACATAGATAAGGAAATGAAGTGAACTTTTCATGCATCAGTTATACAATGCATGCGTCCCACGTTCTTTATTTTAAATTCTGCAAGTATTTTCATAACTATTAAAATTTCACAACCACAAATTTTCAGGATTATCTATATAGTGCTAGGAATCTGTAGGAGGGTAGAAGAAGTTATTTTATAGTTTTTAGTCTCTTTTAAAAACGTGTTATATTAAGAAGGTTTTCAATTAAATGATTATTAGAAAATAATCACTTAATTTCTAATGTTGCCTGAGTGTAGAATTTTTTCATTTCATTGCAAACATTTCGAATAGATTACAATAGATACATGTGGTGAATCTCAGGATTACTTCAATCTCTCTTCTACCTGAATCAACCAATTCGTTGTTTTTCCTACGATTACCTCACCACGACTTCGAATGTAAAAATTAGAGAGACTTGAGCTCACACGGGGACTTCCCAGCAGCCGTTCTAACCACGAAACATTCGCACGAGGGACAGTAGGTAGGGAAAATAGCAGTGGCACACAAAGCACCCTAAGCCACATACCAGACTCGGAAACGATTTAATATTTCATTGTCGTTGAGTCCTGAGCAATGTTGAAATTTTCAAGTCTGTAACTCATCAGAGAGTAATTGTGGTAAACAAAGTACCCTCCGCCACACATCACATAAGAAAACGAGCTAAAATTCGATTGTCATTAAGTTTTTGAGCTATGTTGAAACTTCCACGCCTCTAGCTCAACGGGAAGTTAGTTTAAAATCAATTGCAAAATTTTTTGTGGAACAAACCGACAAGAAAGCGACCTAATAAAAACGTATTAAGTAGCTGTGCTATTCGCTGTGCTTCATAGAAAAGTTTCTTATCGAGCTGTTCAAACTGAAATTTTCCATGGTTTCCCTAACTGAGTTAATGCGAATGCAGGAATAGTTCCTTTGAAAAGGACACTTCGATTTCTTTCCCTTCCTCTTTTTTATCTGTACTTATGCTTCGTCTCTAAATTCATCGTCGACGAGACGTTAAACCTTTTCGAAAAACACGTTAGCTCGCGAACTGTAGCAAAAGGAAACAGCATTAATCACTTCATCCTCCCATACGATACATACAGGATTCGCTCCCTGCTGTGAAGTGTGGAGTGATTGCGGTGTAAGTAGGCTGTTTAGGTTTTTATGTTGCTAACGCCACGTAACGCTCTGAATGAAAATCACTGACTGCGCTGTGTGCAGTCTGCGACTGATTTGCATTGCTGGAATATTCTAGTGTTGGGCAGTCGGACGTTAACAGCGCGTAGCGTTGCGCAGTTGGAGGTGAGCTGCCAGCAGTGGTGGATGTGGGGAGAGAGATGGCAGAGTTTTGAGAGCGGATGATCTGGACGTGTGTCCATCAGAGAGAGTAAATTTGTAAGACTGGATGTCATGAACTGATATATATACATTATGGCTTTTGAACACTATTAAGGTAAATACATCGTCTGTTCTCTATCAAAATCTTTTATTTGCTAACTATGCCTATCAGTAGTTAGTGCTTCAGAAGTTAGAATCTTTTATTCAGCTGCAGTAGTTCGAGTAACGAAGATTTTTGTGAGGTAAGTGATTCAGGAAAGATGTAGGTTATTGTTAGTCAGGGCCATTCGTTTGTAGGGATTTTTGAAAGTCAGATTGCGTTGCGCCAAAAATACTGTGCGTCAGTTTAGTGTTGATCAGAATAAGTAAAGAGAGAAATGTCTGAGTACGTTCAGTTTTGCTCAGCTGTTTGAAAATCAAATAACGTAAGGGGTTTACCAGCCCAGTAATTCACTCATTTTGCTAATAGGACGTTTCAACGGGGGGAGGGGGGGGGGGGGAATGTGGGGTGATACTGATACATTGGGCGTGTCCCTCTCAGACTCAGCAGGTTGGCAACACACCCACTGGCACCTACTCACCTTTATTGGGAAGAATTTCAAAACTATACACTTACAGAGAGAACCTGCAGACTAGTCCTATGGACCTGCAGGCAGGCAATTGTACTCGGTCTCAGTAAAGATGTGCGGCTACCACAGAGAGTGTTGCAAAAATGGAATCCCCTCGCCCCCTCCCCATCCGCCACAGGAGAGCCCGAAACAGGGGGGCTGAGGAAACATAAGCATGCGTTGCTGCTTCGGGTCACGTTCAAATTTAGTCGAATGGTCTTGAACGATCCCTAGTGACTTCATCCTACATACGAGAGCAAAAATTGTGGTCACCCTCCATGTCAGCGGGGTCGACCACTTACTATGGTAACGCTACCCCACAGTGTTCTTAAAGAGATGTTGAAACGTCCGTGGATATCAGCCGTGTCACAGGTTGTCATGGACGTCAACCTGTTCCCCATCGCCCTGACAACTGTTGTTTTTGGCCGTGAAATTTGTGGGAACCACGCCAGTAGGAAAGGGGTGGTTACATTCACACCCTTTATGACTCCTCCTGAGGTAATTTCGTATCGTCTTCGAAATCTTTTACTCGGCACCTACAAGAAAACTACATCATTTCAACATTGGATGTCGCTGTTCATCGCAGAGGCGTCAAAAGAAGGGGTGCAGTTTTGGTAAGGGAGGGTGGGGGGGGGGGGGGGGGGGGGGGAACACGTCCATTGTGGTGTTGGGCAGAATTGTGTGAAATCTGGTGCCAATGTGGCATCATTAACCTACCTTACGTGTCACCCGAACTTGTGAGCTCTGGCCTTTCTTTCTTTATATATATATAGAGACGAAATTTATAGGCACTTATAAGCCAAATTTCGAACTTAAACATCGCAGTGGGAGGCAATAAAAGAGCTTCAATTCTGTAATTGTGTTGAGTAGCTTAGTATACTGTTCTATTCCAGTTTCAGAATATACAGTATATCTTTTTCTTATTAGTACTAGGTCCTTTTCTTATTACAATTGCCAATTCCTACTACCTTTCCCCCATATCGCAACACATCAGGGGCCCGCTGCTAGCTGGGACGTAGTCGATGCCTTCCACGGTCTGATACTGGATCGGAAATATACCTGAAATACCGACGGCCTGTTAATATTTGTCTCGCCTAGAAACTGGGGTAAGTTTCCTTTCATTTACGTCGCCTGCGATTGCAAAGTCCGTGCTAGACAGCTTAGTTGTCTCAGCACATAGTGAAGTACGTAGGAGATTGTGTTACAGTACGGGATGTTAGGATCTGGTCCCCTTGTTGCGCTTTAGAAAATGCTAAATGCAGAAGAATATGAACACATTTTACAGCATTGTGTATTGCATACAGCAGAAGAGAGAATGATTTTCTGTATCAGAATGGCTATACACCGTGTTATAAAGCAACATTTGTGAGGCAATGCTTTGTGGACAGTAACATTGCTGAAATGGAGCAGCCTGTCTAGAATGCCAACCTCAACCCAGTGAAACCCCTGTGTGGTGGGTTAGAATGTCGACTTTGCTCCAGACCCAAGCGTTCAGCATTACTACATTCTCTGGTTTCGGCTCAGGTAAAATAGGACAAAATTCGTCCACAGACATTGAGACTAACCACTGAAGTGTGTTGTCGTCCGAAGAGCGAGGTGCCAAAGCAAATTAGGTACCTAGCAACGCAACAGCAAGAAAAGATAATCGCAGAAGCCTCATCAACGAGTCAGCAGCCCCGCCCAGAAACTTCTCGCTACACCCCTCAACCGCACTTCTACACTACTGGCCATTAAAATTGCTACACCAAGAAGAAATGCAGATGATAAACGGGTATTCATTGGACAAATATATTATACTAGAACTGACATGTGATTACATTTTCACGCAGTTTGGGTGCATAGATGCTGAGAAATCAGTACCCAGAACAACCACCTCTGGCTGTAATAACGGCCTTGATACGCCTGGGCATTGAGTCAAACAGAGCTTGGATGGCGTGTACACGTACAGCTGCCCATGCAGCTTCAACACGATACTACATTTCATCAAGAGTAGTGACTGGCGTATTGTGACGAGCCAGTTGCTCAGCCCCCATTGACCAAACGTTTTCAATTGGTGAGAGATCTGGAGAATGTGCTGGCCAGGGCAGCAGTCGAACATTTTCTGCATCCAGAAAGGCCCGTAAAGGACCTGCAACAGGCGGTCGTGGATTATCCTGCTGAAATGCAGGGTTTCGCAGGGATCGAATGAAGGGTAGAGCTACGGGTTGTAACACATCTGAAATGTAACGTCCACTATTCAAAGTGCCGTCAATGCGAACAAGAGGTGACCGAGACGTGTAACCAATGGCACCCCATACCATCACGCAGGCCAGCACGCCAGGCCAGTATCGCCAGTATGGCGATGACGAATACACGCTTTCAATGTGCGTTCACCGCGATGTCACCAAACACGGATGCGACCATCACGATGCTGTTGATTCATCCGAAAAAATTACGTTTTGCCATTCGTGCACCCAGGTTCGTCGTCGAGTACACCATCGCGGGCGCTCCTGTCTGTGATGTAGCGTCAAGGGTAACCGCAGCCATGGTCTCCGAGCTGAGAGTCCATGCTGCTGCAAACGTCGTCGAACTGTTCGTGCAGATGGTTGTTGTCTTGCAAACGACCCCATCTGTGACTCAGGGATCGAGACGTGGCTGCACGATCCGTTACAACCATGCGGGTAAGATGCCTGTCATCTCGACTGCTAGTGATACGAAGCCTTTGGGATCCAGCACGGCGTTTCGTATTACCCTCCTGAACCCACCGATTCCATATTCTGCTAGCAGTCATTGGATCTCGACCGACGCGAGCAGCACTGTCGCGATACGATAAACCGCAACGGCGATAGGCTACAATCTGACCTTTATCAAAGTCGGAAACGTGATGGTACGCATTTCTCCTCCTTACACGAGGCATCACAACAATATTTCACCAGGCAACGCCGGTCAACTGCTGTTTGTGTATGAGTAATCGGTTGGAAAGTTTCCTCATGTTTGGACGTTGTAGGTGTCGCCACCGGCGCCAACCTTGTGTGAATGCTCTGAAAAGCTAATCATTTGCATATCACAGCATCTTCTTCCTGTCGGTTAAATTTCGCGTCTGTAGGATGTCATCGTCTTGGTGTAGCAATTTTAATGGCCAGTAGTGTACTTAACGGACCGAGCACAGCACTGCTCAGTCCAGTCCGTGATCATCGACTAAGACAGTAGCATCGGGTTGTAGCCATCTATGTGAGCATTGTATCAGGCAGAATACCAAGTAAAAGTAATTGTTAAATGTACTCAGAACGAGAGAGTTGTATTTTGTGTGTCTCAAGTGGTACGTTAATGTTCAAAGAGAGTTGTAAATACTCAGTCCTGAGGAAATGGATTGTACCACATTAGGTACGGGGGCATTCAGTAAATAACGCTAAACTTTTTTTCTCAGCCAATTTCGGTTGAAAAAATGCGGAATTTGTTGGGGACATTGTTTCACGAAGTTCCAATAGATGCGGGCTCTATATGTAGCCCTCAAAATGACGTCTGTAACGGAAGTGCGCTCCAAGCAAAGAGCTGTGACTGAATTCTCTTGGCGGAAATTAAGAGCATCGCAGATATTCATAGGAGCTCGCCGAATGATTACGGAGAACTGACTGTGAACAAAAGCACGGTGAGTTGTTGAGCAATGCGTCTGTCATCATCACACCGAGATTGCGCAAACTTTTCTGATTTCCCGCTTGTCGGCGAGCCACACGCAGCTGTGACTCCTACAGTGCTGAAACGTGAGGACACTCTCATTCGAAGTGATCGACACATCACAATCAAACAACTCGCTGCACAAGTGGACGCCTCTGTTGGCAGTGCTGACACACTCGTCCACCAGCTGTGATACTCGAAGCTGTGTGCCCTCTGGGTTACTCCCCGTCTAATAGATTTTATTTATTTATTTAATCGTGTGGCTAGGGCCCCCGTCAGGCAGGCCGTTCGCCGGATGCTGGTCTTTCAATTTGACGCCACTTCGGCGACCTGCAGTCGATGAGGATGATAGGATGATAATGAGGACAGCACAACACCCAGTCCCTGGGCGGAGAAAATTCCCCGACCCAGCCGGGAATCGAACCCGGACCCAGAGAACTGACAATCCGCCACGTTGATCATTCAGCTACCGGGGGCGGACTAAGAGATTATAAAGAGTAATGGAGGACCATCTGTGCGGAATTGATTGCGCGTTAGCGAGGCTGATCGAGGCAATTTTTTGTCGAACATCGTCACAGTCGATGAAATATGGGTTCATCACTTCGAATCAGAAACAAAACGACAAGTACGGAGTGGCGCACACCACTTCTCCTCCGAAAACAAAGTTCAGAGCCGCACTATGAGCCGGTAAATTCGTGGTGACCGTCTTCTGCGACTCTGAAGGGGCTGTTCTGATTGATGTGCTCCCCTCACGGTGCAACGACCAACTCTAAAGTTTACTGAGCTACCCTCAGGCAAGGCCTCACACAAGTTTCCGCACCCGAGAGGAGCCCACTAAACTTCACTGGACTGCTCTTCCTTATCCACAGTACAGCCCGGATTTCGCACCTTCCGACTGCCATCTGTTTGGCCCAATGAAGGATGGACTCAGTACGCGGATGATGGGGAGGTTATTGATGCAGCAAAACGTCGACCGTTAGAGTGGTACCAGGCAGGCATACAGCCCCTCCCAGTAAAATGGCGTAAGGCCGTCGCATTGAACTGAGATTATGTTGAAAAATTGGGTTTTGTAACCGAAAGAGTGGAGAATAATGTACTGTACTGGAATCCTGAATGACACCAACTTGTTTTCAGGAAAAAATGTCACATTACCTATAGAAAGCCGGTCGTATATTGTTGTAATAATGTGAACAACATAAGGAACTCACCGTTGTCCTGATGAGTGTATTTTCGTCTGGTACAACACAATGCGTCCCCAGTAGTTGTACAGGCGAAGAGTGGAAACACCCGTTGATGTCTGCTGACAGGCATCCGTTTGCTTTCGAGCACATAGTGTATTTGTTCGTCCAAGAGGCGAAATATTTTTTAAACGAATTCTGTTTCGGTTTACAAGAGAAAAAAAGTATGAAATTACATCAGTACTGCAATAATATTTCGTGGTAACGGTTATCTAGTGACAGTGTTTTACGTTAAAAGTTTTTCACTGCAAATCCATCTGAATTACCACTGTCACAGTCATTTTTATTGCACATCCTTCTGAGTGTCATATACTGGTTGGTTATAATTACGGTGCAGCTACTCACATAGGTCCAGTGCGAGGTATAATTATCGTATGGTAGTGAAACTTCGTAGATATTCTAATGAGTTAACGCGGAACCGATTTACGCTGGAAAAAATTAGTTCCAATTTTTGGCCACCATGTGCAGGCTCAGACATGGTAATTGGATGTCTCTATAGGCCCCCTGGCTCAGCAGCTGCTGTGGCTGAGCACCTGAAGGATAATTTGGAAAATATTTCGAGTAGATTTCCCCACCATGTTACAGTTCTGGGTGGAGATTTTAATTTGCCGGATATAGACTGGGAGACTCAAACGTTCATAACGGGCGGCAGGGACAAAGAATCCAGTGAAATTTTTTTAAGTGCTTTATCTGAAAACTACCTTGAGCAGTTAAACAGAGAACCGACTCGTGGCGATAACATATTAGACCTTCTGGTGACAAACAGACCCGAACTATTTGAAACAGTTAACGCAGAACAGGGAATCAGCGATCATAAAGCGGTTACTGCATCGGTGATTTCAGCCGTAAATAGAAATATTAAAAAAGGCAGGAAGATTTTTCTGTTTAGCAAAAGTGACAAAAAGCAGATTACAGAGTACCTGACGACTAAACACAAAAGTTTTGTCTCAAGTACAGATAGTGTTGAGGATCAGTGGACAAAGTTCAAAACCATCGTACAACATGCGTTAGATGAGTATGTACCAAGCAAGATCGTAAGAGATGGAAAAGAGCCACCGTGGTACAACAACCGAGTTAGAAAACTGCTGCGGAAGCAAAAGGAACTTCACAGCAAACATAAACATAGCCAAAGCCTTGGAGCAAACAAAAATTAAGCGAACCGAAATGTAGTGTGATGAGGGCTATGCGAAAGGCGTTCAATGAATTCGAAAGTAAAGTTCTATGTACTGACTTGGCAGAAAATCCTAAGAAATTTTGGTCTTATGTCAAAGCGGTAGGTGGATCCAGACACTCTGTGACCAAAATGGTACTGAAACAGAGGATGGCAGACTAAAGGCCGAAATACTAAATGTCTTTTTCGAAAGCTGTTTCTCAGAGGAAGACTGCACTGTAGTTCCTTCTCTAGATTGTCGTGCAGATGACAAAATGGTAGATATCGAAATAAACGACAGAGGGATAGAGAAACATTTAAAATCGCTCGATTTTACACAGAGTACGCGAAGGAACTTGCCCCCCTTCTCGCAGCGGTGTACCGTAGGTCTCTAGAAGAGCGTAGCGTTCCAAAGGATTGGAAAAGGGCACAGGTCATCCCCGTTTTCAAGAAGGGACGTCGAACAGATGTGCAAAACTATAGACCTATATCTCTAACGTCGATCAGTTGTAGAATTTTGGAACACGTATTATGTTCGAGTATAATGACTTTTCTGGAGACTAGAAATGTATTCTGTAGGAATCAGCATGGGTTTCGGGTAGATGCCGTGTTTCTTGACTTCCGCAAGGCGTTCGATACAGTTCCCCACAGTCGTTTAATGAACAAAGTAAGAGCATATGGACTATCAGACCAGTTGTGTGATTGGATTGAAGAGTTCCTAGATAACAGAACGCAGCATGTCATTCTCAGTGGAGAGAAGTCTTCCGAAGCAAGAGTGATTTCAGGTATGCCGCAGGGGAGTGTCGTAGGACCGTTGCTAATCACAATATATATAAATGACCTTGGGGATAACATCGGAAGTTCACCCAGGCTTTTTGCAGATGATGCTGTGGTGTATCGAGAGGTTGTAACAATGGAAAATCGTACTGAAATGCAGGAGGATCTGCAGCGAATTGACGCATGGTGCAGGGAATGGCAATTGAATCTCAATGTAGACAAGTTTAAAGTGCTGCGAATACACAGAAAGATAGATCCCTTATCATTTAGCTACAAAATAGCAGGTCAGCAATTGGAAGCAGTTAATTCCATAAATTATCTGGGAGTACGCATTAGGAGTGATTTAAAATTGAATGATCATATAAAGTTGATCGTTGGTAAAGCAGATGCCAGACTGAGATTCATTGGAAGAATCCTAAGGGAGTGCAATCCGAAAACAAAGGAAGTAGGTTACAAAAAATGGCTCTGAGCTCTATGGGACTCAACTTTTGAGGTCATTAGTCCCCTAGAACTTAGAACTAGTTAAACCTAACTAACCTAAGGACATCACACACCTCCATGCCCGAGGCAGGATTCGAACCTGCGACCGTAGCGGTCTCGCGGTTCCAGACTGCAGCGCCTACAACCGCACGACCACTGCGGCCGGCAAAGTAGGTTATAGTACGCTTGTTCGCCCACTGCTTGAATACTGCTCACCAGTGTGGGATCCGTACCAAATAGGGTTGATAGAAGAGATAGAGAAGATCCGAAGGAGAGCAGCGCGCTTCGTTACAGGATGATTTAGTAATAGCGAAAGCGTTATGGAGATGGTAGATAAACTCCAGTGGAAGACTCTGCAGGAGAGACGCTCAGTAGCTCGGTACGGGCTTTTGTTGAAGTTTCGAGAACATACCTTCACCGAAGAGTCAAGAAGTATATTGCTCCTTAATACGTATATCTCGGGAAGAGACCACGAGGATAAAATCAGAGAGATTGGAGCCCACACAGAAGCATACCGACAATCCTTCTTTCCACGAACAGTACGAGACTGGAATAGAAGGGAGAACCGATAGAGGTACTCAAGGTACCTTCCGTCACACACCGTCAGGTGGCTTGCGGAGTATGGATGTAGATGTAGATCTGGCGTTGTGAATGCAAGACACGTATAGAAATTTTTCCATATGAGATGGGTCAGGAACGGGACGTGGCTAGAAAATGTCAAACAGTCGACACAGGCACAACGTTGATTTCATTATTAATAGCCAGTTATACAATTGATTCAATACGAGCATTGGAGATGTCAACGGGATGCTGTGCAGCGCCACATTTGCACATGGTGGCCAAAATTGGAGCTAATTTTTTTTTCCAGCGTAAAGCATTAGTACGAGGGTTGACTGAAAAGTAATGCCTCCACTTGCGTAACTCTTCAACAGCTGGCAGCATTGGTATGTGGCAGATACTGGCTTGTTCCGTAGCGTCTTCTCTACATTTCCAGTTGGCGGGAAGTCTTAGCACTGAACGGTTGTGTTGTTACAGGGTAAAGTATGGAATCCGGCGCAGACAGTTGGTCAACGCGATTCAAGCAATGTGAAGTCATTGAATTCTTGACAGCAGAAAGTGTCACCCCAAAGGAGATTCATCAGAGAATGAAATCAGTTTAGGATGATTGTGTTGATGTGAGTACTGTGCGTCGGTGGGAGAGTAAGTTTAAAGATGTTGAGGCGGGAACATCTGACCTGCGTGAGAAACAAAGAGTTGGACGTCCTGTGACAGCAACCACCGAGTTTGGCTCTGAGCACTATGGGACTTAACATTTGTGATCATCAGTCCCCTATAACTTAGAACTATTTAAACCTAACTAACCTAAGGACATCACGCAACACCCAGTCATCACGAGGCAGAGAAAATCCCTGACCCCGCCGGGAATCGAACCCGGGAACCCGGGTGCGGGAAGCGAGAACGCTACCGCACGACCACGAGCTGCGGCCAACCACCGAGTTTCACAATCAAAATGTCAAGATATTGATTCAGGACGATCGTCGTATCACCCAGAGAGAAATTGCAAGCATGATCGGCATTTCACAAGAACATGTAGGTCACATTATTGCTTTGCTTGGCTATCGGAAGATCTGTGCACGATGGGTACAGCAGAACTTAAGAGACTGCATCCACCACCGTACGGCGTCCTCCATACAGTCCAGATGTAGCAACGTCTGACTTCCACCCGTTCCCGATAATCACAGACCATCTGCAGGGACATCATTATGCTTCTGATGAAGACGTTGAGAGAACTGTGAGACTGTGGTTGGGGAAACAGAGTGTCGACTTCTTCCGTGACGGCTTCCGAAAACTTGTTCATTGTTGGCAGAAATGTATCCAATTGACTGGTGATTATGTTGAAAAGTGAATATTGATAATTAAAGATCACATTCTAAGGGTTATTTCTGCGTTTGATTTATTAAAATATTCCCATCCAAACCCAATTAACGAAGGTGCAGGCATTACTTTTGATTCAACTCTCGTGTATCTATCAAGTTACACTGCCATACGATAGTTACAGGTCACACTGGATCTCCGTGAGAAGGAGCATTTTAATTACAAGGGGCGTTCAATAAGTAATGCAACAGTTTCTTCTCTGAAAGCACATTAGTCTTATTCAGGATTCCGGTACACCATGCCATTCCCCATACTATTGGCTACAAAACCCTATTTCTCAACATATGTCCATTCAATGCGATGGCCTTACGCCACGTTACTGTGGTCGACGTAGGAGCCCACGTCTTGACTGTATCAGTAACCTACCTCCCCGATATCCACATACTGCTTCCCGCAGAGTTCATCCTTCATTGGGCCAAACAGATCGGAAGGTGCGAGGTCTGGGCTGTAGGGTTGGTCCCAGCGGGCACACATCTTTGAATATCCCAGCTGATGGACGAATATGTCAGCATTAGCAACCGCGCTGCTGCTACAGTCGCAGGTTCGAATCCTGCCTCGGGCATGGATATGTGTGATGTCCTTAGGTTAGTTAGGTTTAAGTAGTTCTAAGTCTAGGGGACTGATGCCCTCAAATGTTAAGTCCCACAGGGTTTCCTTAGAGCCACAGCTGTGTGCTGCGGCCGGCTCGCGGGATATCGGACAGGTTTGGGCAATCTTGTTGCAGTGATGACAGGCGACTCATCCAACGACTCAACTTGCTTTTGTTCACTGCCAGGTCTCCAAATACATTTTTCAAACTCCTATGAATATCCACGATGCTCTGGTTTTCCGCCAGCAGAGACTCAATGACAGCTCTTTGCTTGGAACACACCTCCTTTATAGGTACCGTTTTCAAGGCTACATTAGCGCCGCCAATCATAGGATCTTTATGAAACTATAGGGCCTGAACGGGAATATTCCACGATGTCCCACAGCAAATTTCGCATTTTTTGGACCGAAATTGGCCGAGAAAAAAAACTGTGCTGCGCTGTCCCCTTTGTATAACCACCCGGTACGATTAAAGCAGACAGTATTGTTATACCAAGACATAACCTCAGAGAGTCCTTTTGTGCACTGTTGTAATTCGTCGTTGTTGCGGTGTTGCTACGGCAGTCAGCGCGCCTCTGTGTTGTCCCGCGCAGCTCGGCGCGACCTTGACTGCGGCCGGCGGGGGTCATCGCCCCTCCCCTGACCTGCGCCACGCGGCGCTGCGTGAGGCAGGTCAGGGCGCTGCGGCGCGGCGTGGAGGGGGGCGGCCGACCTCTCCTTGGCGCGCTGCGGCTGTGACGTCATCTGCGCGCCGCGCCGCTCCTGCTGAATAGAGACATGGGCGCGGCTGCTCGCTGCATCTGACGCTTGATTCACAAAAACAGCGTCGTAGAACACGATTTATCGCGCTCTGTTTTCAGAGTCTCACGTCTCAATCGGTAAAAAGGGGACTCTTACAGGATCGCTTTGTTGTCTGTGTTCCCGTCCGTACGTCCCACTGTTACGGACTATTCCTCTCAGGAACGAGAAAGCGTATCAAGTTGACATTTATATTGACATTTGGCGGTGTGAAAAAAAATAAATTAAGTTTCTAAGTCAAAGCAATCATAAGATGCGGTCACTTACGTCACACATTTTGATACTCGCGAACTCACCCATCAAAACCTGTAGGGTACTTCCCGTTGACGTGGAACTCGAGAAGAACCAAGGTTTCACAGAAGAATTCGAAAACAGTTAATTTGTAATTAAATCACTGGAAAAAATATTTTTGTCACCTTTTATTTGTTCGTCTGTCTGTCTGTTGAGATCATTCTCTCAGGACCTGGGTAACGTATCAAGTTAAAATTATTAAAGCGTACGGCCCCTTGACTGTGTAAAACATTTAAGCTTCTAAATCAACGCAATAAAAAGATACACCCATTTATGTCACATATTTTGATACAAAGTCACTCGTCAAATCTATAGGGTGCTTCGTCTTGACCTAGAATCATGAAATTTGGCAAGAAGCAAGGTTTCGCTGTACAAGTAAAGGAAAAAAAAAAAATCAGAAAATTTTCAATTTGTAATTATATCACGAAAATTATTTTTTGCCATTAGAACTTCCATTTCATTCATCATGCGTCGAAAGCACAATAGAAACAAGTTACTGCCTGCAAACATAAAATGTAAGTTGTATTTCATTAAATTTACTCTCTCTACATACACTCATGCTCAGAAAAAACAGAACACCTTGAACGATTAAAGATGACGTTCACATTCACAGGACTTGTACGTCAGTATGTTCTCCAGAAATATTAGCATTTGAACCCTGTCGGCCTACATATTCAAGGTCTACATCTACATCTACATCCATACTGACGGTGTCTGGCGGAGGGTGCCTTGAGTACCTCCATCGGTTCTCCCTTCTATCCCAGTCTCGTGTTGTTCGTGGAAAGAAAGATTGTCGGTATGCCGGTGTGTGGGCTCTAATCTCTCTGATTTTATCCTCCTGGTCTCTTCGCGAGATATACGTAGGAGGGAGAAATATACTGCTTGACTCCTCGGTGAAGGTATGTTCTCGAAACTTCAACAAAAGCCCGTACCGAGCTACTGAGCTACTCTTGCAGAGTCTTACACTGGAGTTTATCTGTCATCTCCGTAACACTTTCGCGATTACTGAATGATCCTGTAACGAAGCGCGCTGCTCTCCGTTGGATCTTCTCTAACTCTTCTATCAACCCTATCTGGTACTGATACCACACCGGTGAGCAGTGTTCAAGTAGTGGGCGAACAAGTGTACTGTAACCTACTTCCTTTGTTTTCGGACTGAATTTCCTTAGGATTCTTCCAACGAATCTCAGTCTGGCATCTGCTTTACCGACGATTAATTTTATATGGTCATTCCATTTTAAATCACTGCTAATGCCTACTCCCAGATAATTTATGGAATTAACTGCTTCCAGTTGCTGACCTGCTATATTGTAGCTAAATGATAAAGGATCTCTCTTTCTATGTATTCGCAGCACATTACACTTGTCTTCATTGAGAATCAATTGCCATTCCCTGCACCATGCGTCAATTCGTAGCAGATACTCCTGCATTTCAGTACAATTTTCCATTGTTACAACCTCTCGATATACTACAGCATCATCCGCAAAAAGCCTGAGTGAACTTCCGATGTTATCTACAAGGTCATTTATATATATTGTGAATAGCAACGGTCCTACGACACTCCCCTGCGCCACGCCTGAAATCACTCTTACTTCAGAAAATTTCTCTCCATTGAGAATGACATGCTGCATTCTGTTATCTAGGAACTCTTCAATCCAATCACACAATCGGTCTGATGGTCCATATGTTCTTACTTTGTTCATTAAACGACTGTGGGGAACTGTATCATCGATATCGAGGCGCAACATGGTTCCATGTGACTCGAGCAGACATGCAGGGTGCCTCGCAGACGTACGCACGAGCCGTACCATCAAAACAGCGAGTTTGCAAGAGGGCGCATTATTGGCATGAGAGAACGTGATGCATCCATCCGAGAAATTGCTGCTCGTGTGGGACGAAGTGTTTCGACAGTGTAACGGGTGTGTGAAGAATGGTTGTCGGATGACCGTAGAACACGACGAGGTGGGTCAGGTCGCACTACCCAGACCCCCCCCCCCCCCCAACACCCCACCCGAGAAGATTGACACCTCATCCGAATGGCATTGTAGGACAGATCTGCGTCCTCCCCGGCTCTGGCGCAAGAGTGGAACAGCGTAAAACATCGTACACTACGAGGGGTAGCAGTCTGTCGCTGTTTATTACGGCATGGGTTAAGTGCGCGTCGTCCACTTCTCCGACTACCTTTGATGGGTGTGCAGAAACATGCTAGACGGCAATGGTGTATGGAACGATGTCAATGGTGAAAGGAATGGCATTAGATAGCGTTTTCGGACAAATCCAGGTTCTGTTTGTTTGAAAATGATGGCTGAATTTTGGTTTGCTGCAGACAGAGGGAGCGGCATCACAGTGATTGCATTCGCACAGCGCTAACCCAAGGCCTTACGGTGCTGGATACAATCACAACTCACAGTTGTTGAGTGTCCAGGGCATTGTGACCGGTGTGACTTATGGGAATGACATCCTGCGGTCTGTAGCCACACTCTTTCTGTACTACATCCCAGACTCCATTTTTCAGCAAGACAACGGACAACCATATGTTGTTGCATGAACAAATGCCTTCTTGGTCAGCCTTTTGTACTAGTCCGCCAGGTCATGAGACTTGTCGCCAATTGGAAATGTCTGGGATGTGGTGAAACAACAGGTGTAGCGCTGTGACCCAATGCCAACCACCACAGACGAACTTCGGAACTGGGTGAATGCAGCGTGGATGGCAGTACCACGGGACGCCATTCGCGCCTTGTACTCGTCCTTGCCATCACGTATGGAACAAGCTATCAGGGCCCATGGCGGACACTGTGCCTACTAGGCAACATGACACTTACTGAACCGAGGTGTCTGAAGTGCTAATCACTTCTGCAGAACATACTGTGAACATGAACTTACTATCTCTAGTCGTTCAAGTGTTCTGTTTTTCAATTTATGAACATGAGTATATATAAAATTAAAACCCCTGCTCGCTTTTATTTGTATTTCCAGGACAGTTTCAGGACCTTCCGAGGAGCATTTAATTCGGTCTGGAATTCTTGGTACCGAATTCTTGCCAGTATCGATACCCATTACAGGCAAAAATCTTTTATATTCTGAGTTCCAGTAATGGATAAACTGTCTGTTTTGATAATTAAGTTTGTACAGAACCTTCAATGCACAAGTCATACTCGCACTTGGCCATTTTTCTTTTTATTATTATTTAGAACTGTCATCGTCCATTGCGAATGGAAAAGAGTAGTGTTAATAACGTCTGTACCAGCTGTTATTAGTTCAGTTTTCTTATTACTTGTTATACGGGAACTATACCTAAGGTGCAGAAGAATATTCGTGGATTCCATAGTGAGAACAGGTCCTGCCAATTTTCGAAGTGGTTTCTCGAGAGACATGTTTCTTCCGTTTTCAACCAGTTAAGTTTTCCAGAGGTTCTGTTACACTCCACTGGTACTCAAACAAGCCAACAACTATTTATTTTACCCTTTGCCTATTATTCATGTCCTCTGTCAATCGAATCTGATGTGGGTCCCAGAAGCTTGAGTATCATTGCACTGCAGGTACTGCAAACATTTTGTAGGTGAAACGGTCGTAGAAAGACGAGTTTCCCAAAATCTCATACAGAATCTGAGCCTGCCATTCACTTTACCTACAAGTCATCTACACTGATGACAGAAAACATCATGATCACCGGCTTAACCCTCGTTTGACACACTGGATTGTAGTGCACCACAAGCTCACTTTTCGTTGATTTGAAGTATGTAAACCTCAGAAACTAGGGTCCTTGGTGTTATGAGTTGGATAGTAGAGTACTAGTACTGCTGGAAGCGTCAATCCGTCAACGGCACCCATCCACAGTCGACTGGGGTTTCCTATACCCCAGTGCGTCATTAAAGGCCGAGTGTGTGAAATTTAAATGCGCTTAATTTGAAGTACATTTTTGCGTCAGCGTGAAACAGAAAGTGATTGTTCTATGTTTTATCACGCCTAATTTTGTTGTACGATAGGTAAAATTTAATTCAAATAATTAGATGGCGTGTAGTTTGCAAACTCGACGTATATGCGAGGAGTCGCTTGAAGTGGGCGATAATCGTTGTCTGCGACGAATGTGATCGTTAAAGATATGTAAATTTGAGTGAAATACTATCATTCCATTATTAAGAATATATCCTACTTTCTAATCGAAATCGTATGATTATTGTGTTTAAACAATAAACATTTTGGTTATTCTGATAATAACAGTATTTTCACTTTTTCACGATTTTCCTGCCTTTTATTTTTCAGAATAGATGTCATTCCTAGATACTACACTAGCATACAATTTTTTTTTCTAATACTATATCTTGAGCGAGTTCAGTTAAATGTTTGGCTGTTTATCTGAAAGTATAAAAAGTTATGATTTTTTAAAGAACTGTAACAGTTCTCAATTGTTCTAACACTTGAATTTTTTGTTCCTGATTCTTGGTTGTATGATCCATTTAACTTAAAAAAGTAAATTCTCTAGAAGTTACAAAAAATTATTCAAGTCATTCAATAGATTATTAGTTACAATAATTGCTGTCGCTAAGGTGCGATCCAACTCGTGTGTCAAGCGCGTCACAGGTTGTTCGTGTCATGGATTCGATAAGTGCTGTTAAGTTTCAAGAGCTTTGTGAACCAGGTGTCTGCGCAGTTCCGTAAATTATGTGTAGGTATTGGCTCCCGATAGCAGATGGTTCATATCAGTCGAATTCGGTGGCCAAGAATCGACGTGAGTTCATCATGCTTCTTAGACCACTGTTGCGCGATTCTGACTTTGTGAGACATACAGTTATTTAGCTGCAAATTGTCATCGGCATCAGGAAGGTATCAAGTATGAGGGGATGCAATGTTGTGAACAGACAAACTACTTTCGACCGGCCGTAACTGTGGGTTCTTTGATTACTCGATGAAGTGGCACATAAAACTGTAACTCATGAAACATTAATTCACTTCATTACATAAATGAATAAAATATTTACTTAACTCTGACACACTTCTTTGGCAAACGATTGTTGTATAATTTACAACCGTCATTGTCTAGTAAAGTATCACGTGATGCACTTATAACAAACTATTCTCCTGCAGCACAAGACGCAAAACTTACGAAGTACATTTCACCAGAAACTTTAACAGTTGTCTCTGGCCTACGCTATGGTTTTGACTGCTGTACTTGAGGTCTCGAACTGGGGCAGAGCTCTTGCATGCGCGACGCAATATTTACCTCGGCGTCCGGGAGCTGTGCTGAGCGCGAGGCGTGCGGATTACAGCGAACCCTCACTAATGTCTGTGGTGTATAACACACTGAAGTATACCGGAATAATGTTCACGTATCAGTTGTCGTGATGCATTCGATTACTACAAAAGATCTCACGGAAGCCCAGATGAATGTTCCCCGTAGCATAAAACTGCTCCCAACGGCCTGCGCCCGCGGCTTAGTGGATGTTTCGATAAGCCGTTCACCTGGATGATGACGTTTCCTGATACTTCCATCGACCAGGTTGACCCTGTAACAAGAAACACGATTCGTCCTACCAGGTGACACGTTGCCATTCATCCATGGTCCTACATCGATGATCCCGATCCCACTGCAGTCGTGACTGACATTGTAGTTGGGTCAACGTGGGAACACGTCTGCTTCGAAGGGCTATGTTGAACAATGTGCGTTGAACGGTGTTGTCGGAAACCCTGGTGCCTGCACAAGCATTGTAGTCTGTCGTCAGATCTGCTAGATATCGCCACCTAGTTACAGTAAATACTTTCATCCTCTAATGACGCTAACTGATTGAAAAGCCTGAACGCTGAACAGTTTCATGGTGCGGTTTGGATAGCGCGAAATAGTGGGTATACGATGCATACAGTGGGCCCCGTGTGGCGAATTTTTTTTTTTTTTAAGAATATTTTGTGTATCAGGTCAGCGATCAGTTGTTCTGCATATACGGAATGCTTCGAAACGATACGAAAGTGCATTCCCGTTGTGGCATTGAATTCGGCTTACGTCAGTCATTTTCCGGTTTGCTGAGCGAATGTTCCTACGATTTGGGGAATGAGCAAATGCCCAGTAGACAGGGACTTCGTATCAGATCACGGAGCCAGTAGCTGGCTGTAAGTACTGTTTAAACGTGTGAAGCAGTGGGTGAAGTTGCAAGCCGGCCGCCGTGATCGAGCGATTCTAGGCACTTCAGTCCGGAACCGCGCGACTGCTACGGTCGCAGGTTCGAATCCTGCCTCGGGCATGGATGTGTGTGATGTCCTTAGGTTAGTTAGGTTTAAGTAATTCTAAGTTCTAGGGGACTGATGACCTCAGATGTTAAGTACCATAGTGCTCAGAGCCATTTGAACCATTTTTTTTTTTAAGTTGCAAACTTGAGTGTGTGACGCTTTGTGAGACTTTTTCTCGTCGTACTTTGCAATATACTGTTTTGTTTTTAATGGCGACTGTCGGCGGAAGTTGCTCGAAAGCAAGTAGAGGTAGCGTATGAACAGTTGGTTGTGTATGTCTTCCAGTTCAGTGGCCGTATCACTGATATTTCTGAAAGCTGTTTGATTCAGTTACTACTTTAATTTTTTTCTCGCGAGTCAAAGCGAGGCTGCTAACATTAATTAGACTCATTTAATAAGTGGTAGTGCAGAGGATTAATCAGAATCGGCTAGAAAACGTTTCCACCTTAAACTGAGGAGCAATACGTTGCGTAATTTGTCTGTCTCGCCGCACATCACTAAGCTGTCCTTTCACGGGACGTGAAAAAGCACTTGGACGAGGAACTGGCGACGTCACACCGTGGAATTACACGTTCCACAACACTGTGGAACTTTAAATAAAGAACCTGCCTGGCACTTTAGATTTTTGCTTCGAGAAGAGGAACGTGGCCAGTGAGATACAACATCGTTTTTACATCACAAGCAGAACGGCGTTAAAGGTCGAACTGGGTGGCATTTCTTTATCATAGAGTACGTGTTATGAATATAAGCTATTTCAAAGCATCACTAAATTGAGGCTGTCTCGAGAACACTTCGTCTCAGACACAATTTGTTACATTAAAATTACAGGAAACTGTATATTGGTAGCTAAAGGCTTCCTGTATTTCATATTTTTAATGTTATAACTTTTGTGCTACCAAAGCATACCGTTTCAATGCCACAGCACAATGATGATCTATTAAAAGCAGGACGTTCAGGTACAATGTGCGTACTTAATATCAAAAATGGCACATGTAGAAACAGTCTTTGGACAGTGACCACTTACGAAAACCTACCTGCAACGCTGAAGTCGTAGTGTTGTTGACAGAGTTATGAGCAATGAACAGAAAGGTACAGGTTCCCCTCGACTATCTTCCTAATATTGTTTTCCACTCTTTGTTTTATAAAAGATTCTGAGAACTTCTTTATTAATTTAATAAAAGCATTATCTGCAGTAGTCGATACCATTTATTAAAACTGCTGTGTCTGGAGACGACCAACCTGACTGTCGCCCGACAACCAGGGGCTACGGAGTTACGGGTTTTTCTATTCGTAGCAGGATTTTTTTCCCCCTTCATTGCAAGCCATCCTGGGCTTACATTTCAACAAGATACTGCCCGCCTGCACACAGTGAGAGCTTCTGATGCTTGTACTCGTGCTTGCCAATTCCAACTGTCGCCTGCAAGATCGCCAGACCCCTCCCCAATTGAGACTGTTTGGAGTATTTTGGGCAGGGCCCTCCAACCAGATGGGATTTTGACGACCTAACTCACTAATTGGACAGAATTTGGCACGATATCCCTCAGGACGACAGCCAATAACTCCATCAACCAATGCCAAGCCGAATAACTGCTTGCATAAGGGCCAAAGGTAGACCAACGTGTTACTCACTTGTTGAATTTGTAAGCTCTTTAATAAATCATCCAATTTTTCTGGAATTATAATTATTTGTTTGCCCGTACTTGTAAATCACATCTACCTATTTCCATTCCATCGTACGTCGTTTTTTTGTCTTAGAGTATATGCAAGTTTACACGCATTTTCTCTTAAGGCTGACATAGTGGTCACTTTTCCCTGCCTGGAAGGGGGAGGGGGGTTATGTCTCCAACGCCTTCGCAACAGCGTCCCAGGTTTGTTGGTGTGGCTTTCGAACGTATTTTTTAGGCATCTTGACTGCCTAATATCTGAAACAATTCCAAGCGGCTGGAGATTTCCTATTCGACCAAGTACACTGACAGAAATAAAATGCCATCCTCAAAGAAGAGTTGTAAGGGAATGTTGATACGTGTGTTTCTACATCTGAAAGATAACATCTATTCAAATTTCGCACCAGTCGCTCAAGAGTGGCGCTAGTAGCGCCACTGTGAGGAAGCAAATCAAGTTTGCTGTAAGTAAGCGCTGTAACGGTCGTGAGCGGTTGTTGCCTTCTAGCTTGGACTCAGTGAGTTGATGTTGGTCAAGAATGTTTTTCCGGCGACAAGGTTTCTGTAGCTTGTCACTTTTTATTTCTAAGACATTGTTGACGATCATCAGCTGTATTAAATATTACGACACTTATCAGCATATGCATATTCATTTGAGATCAACTATACTATCTATTACTGACACACGAAAATTTGTGCCAGGCCAGGACTTTAAGCCGATTTTCCCGCTCATCGCGAGTGGTCGTCTTTGCCACTTTGGGTGCCTGTACACACTGCCTGGACCAATCCAAACCTCCGTATGCCATGCTGTCCACATCCCCTAATGATCGCACATTATTGCTGGAAGGAGCGTGGACAGTGCAGCAGTGGAGGTTTGGTCAACGAGCGTGCGAGGGTACCAGAAGTGGTTACGGTGACAGTTCGCGATGAACGAGAAATACGGGTTAGAATTTCAGTCCAGGAGAGATTTTCACGCGTCACTAGTAGACTGTATACCCATACCTAGTACAGCTCATTTTGCAATATGCGAAGAAGTTTCGTGGAATCAAGAAATAATTAATTTTGTAACTAGAGGGAAGATTAGGATGTTAAAACTGTAACAGGAGACTAACACTTCCCTACAGTATATGTTCAAATGGATGTAAATTGCAGTAATTATGCAGAGAGGGAAATACTTGATACAGTATCGGGGTGAGAGGCATCAAACCAGTCTTCGGACTGAAGACAACAATTTATTTTCGCGTCGGCAAACGTAACAACCAAAAGAATCATCATACAGTTTTTAAGAGAAGTAATTTGCACATCCACACATGAGCTGAAACGTTATGACCACCTGCTTTAACAGTGTGATGGTCCACATTTGGAATGCAATACAGCAGCAATTCTGCATCGATTCAACAAGTCCATGACGTGCTTCTGGAAGTAAGCGTCAGCAGACGTCTATATACAGGTCGTGCAATCCCCACAAATTACGGGTCGATGGTTTGTGGGCGCAGAGCTGGCGTCTGCTAGCGCGCTAGATATATTCCATTGCGTACAGACCTGGCGAATTTGGTGGCCGAGACACCACCATCAGTAGACTATCATGCCCATCAAACCACTTAGCACAATCCTGGCCTTGTGACACGATCACTTGTCC
Organism: Schistocerca americana; assembly: GCF_021461395.2. Classification (NCBI taxonomy): domain Eukaryota; kingdom Metazoa; phylum Arthropoda; class Insecta; order Orthoptera; family Acrididae; genus Schistocerca; species Schistocerca americana. Next base: position 714,705,427 of record NC_060122.1, on the reverse strand, counting down.
TGCAAGAGAAAGCCATCGCCACTGGGGAAAATGCGATACGAATGGTCTGTAATAACGTTCAGGTAGTGCACAGCTGTCATATCAGTGCCGATTATTACCACAGGCGCTGTGGAAGCCCACTTGAATATTCCCCATCACATAATCCTGCCTCCACCGGCTTGCGTCCACGACGTTGTGCTTTTTTCGAGCAGCTGTTAGCCTGAATGATCATTAAAGAAATGTTTCGATTGATCCATGGTCAGATCTCGATGATCCAGTGCAAACTGCAGTCTTAAATGACTATGTCGTTGGGTCAACCCGGGAATACATAGGAAGTCGCCTGCCACAGAGCCCTATGTTCAACCCTGTTTGCTGAATGGTGTGCTTTGAACCACACGTGCCTGTAACAGAATGGTAGTCTGTCGTCGGATCTGCCACAGGTCGCCACCTATCCTGCTCTACAAAGTGAGCCAGCTTCAACTTCCTAGTTCTGTGGTAACATGTGGAAGTCAGCAGCAGAGTAATCCTTGTTCTAGAGCATTTTGTTAGTGTGGGTTGCCTGCATTGGGGGTAAACATACATTTAGGGGCAAAACTATTGTTCTCCTTTGATTGATAGATCTTTAACCTATTGTTCTGCTAAGTGGATTATTGTGCCCTGGGGAAAATATACTTTCTGATATTGCTCCCCCCCCCCCCCCAGCCTTTTCCCTGCCACTCCTGCTCCTCCTCTTCCTCCTCCTCCTCCCCCTTCACCTCCTCCTCCCCCTCTGGGAACTCCTCTTGACGATACGAGCACCCTTTTGATACCAAATTAACTGACTAATGAATTAAATCGATCAATTAAGTAACCCTTCCCCCTCTGTGAAATATCCAGCCCTTCCCTACCCTCCGTTACTTTCCCACAACCCTCCCCTGATGGAAATTGGTGAGAAAAGGAATCAGTATGTGCTGGGGAGTAAGGATATCACGACAGGAAATTCTAATCAATATCAATTACTGTTCATTTATAAAATACAATTTTCAGGGATTGGATCTCTCTGTCATCTGGTGTAAAAACCTCACATCCAGCAACTACTTGTCCTAATTACATACTTACACAGCTCCTCATTGGAGGTGTCATCTCATTAGAAAATTTTCGTGTGTGTGTGTTCACCTTGACATGCAGGAATCGACAGAGCTAGTCCACAGTGCCACCACCAGAGGAAGTCCCACCGCCACACTCCTCACCCCGTTCCTCCCAGACACTCCGAGAAAAAAATTCACTCTGCACTGGAAAGGAAGGCTCTTACGACATGAAATTCAAATCGAAATCAATAATATTTTGATATCGGCCTTCTTTGATCTTGCAGTCCCCAAACAAAGCATCAAGTGGCTGCATTCGTTAATCAGGAAATTCCAGACTCGCTTACAGTCTCTGTCTCCCTCACGAGGCCACTCCCTGTTTGTGTGTGTGATTCAAGGGCTCCAAACTTGCAGACAGAGATTTTCATCTCTCCTCAAAATACACTACCCCAATTGGCTAACACTGGAGACAAAGGGAGAGCTGAAGCAAAATCGATGTCGAAAATAGACTGAAATAATCCATTCCCACTACATAATTTTTAACATTTTTATGCAGCGACAGCAACTGATATTGTTTATATAAGAATATACAGCCTACAGTTGCAGGTTAACTTTATCGTTCACCTAGGTTTCAACGTTAGTAATAACGTCTTCTTCAGAACCTGCAAAAAGTTAATATTATACTGTGCTAGCAAATTATATTAGATATGGTCATCCTACAAGATGCAACGTGTAGTACTTACATAAAATATTATTTAAATGTTTGCCTAAAACAAGCCATGTCCTACGTCAACTTTATAAAACTTGATGCATAACCATAAGGTTTTGTCACTTCTATTAAACAAAACCTTATGACTATGCATCAAGTTTCATAAAGTTGACTTAGGACATGGCTTGTTTTAGGCAGACATTTAAATAATATTTTATGTAAGTACTACACGTTGCATCCTGTAGGATGATCATATCTAATATAATTTGCTAGCACAGTATAATATTAACTTTTTGCAGGTTCTAAAGAAGACGTTATTACTAATGTTGAAACCTAGGTGAACGATAAAGTTAACCTGCAACTGTAGGCTGTATATTCTTATATACATTTCCATTACCCTATCAAATTAGTTGTTTGACAATTTACAGGAGTCGACACATCGCTTAAAACACTCATCTCCACCATAAGATGATCCTTCTTCATAATAACAGATATTTTCAACATTTGATTATCACGCACAAACATTATGCAAATCAAGTGATGGTAGAATCCGCCACAAATGGATCGTAGTGCCAAATATATGCGAGGTCTCGTATGCACCAACATTTGAGATCACAAACACCCTCCTCCACCACAACGTACCCACTAAACATGCCTTGCAAAAAAAAAAAAAAATCTCCCACTCACCCAAACTCGAAATCGTGAACAAGTGCTCACCTCCACCGACTGCAGGGTAGCCCCGTCTGCACTTGCAGGGAGAGAGACCCGCACCTGCGCCGGCCATGCCAGCAGCTGCACGCCGATTCCCTGGCATCCACACACCGTCTGTAGCAAAAGCTCAGAGGTTTGAGCAACTGTCAATCGATCAATTTACACGGGAGAAATAATCAATCGTCCAGTGCGAATAACCATAGTGTCGAATCTTTTCACACAACACACACGTCCACTTCTGTCGCCATTCACCCATGCACTGGTCACTTCATCAGCCCCTGCTGTCATGTGCAAGGTCAGACAGGTCAACGCATTCTTAACATCTAACCGCTGTCACAGGCTAAGGTAATCGGCAACTTCCTGTCGCTGAAGCCTCATGACCACTCCTGCCAACAGCCACAGTGCACTGCGAAACATACAGCTGCCGCTTTGATATATACAGTAGCTCTAACCAATTCCACCCCAACATAGCCCTCCTAGGCGCTTCAGTCTGGAACCGCGCGGCCGCTACGGTCGCAGGTTCGAATCCTGCCTCGGGCATGGATGTGTGTGATATCCTTAGGTTAGTTAGTTTTAAGCAGTTCTAAGTTCTAGGGGACTGATAACCTGAGATGTTAAGTCCCATAGTGCTCAGACCCATTTGAACCATAGCCCTCCTAGTTTAAAAAAACCAATTTGCCCAATCCGAGACAGCGAAGTTGTTGGCCATACACGTAGAATATAGATTTATTCCTTTTATACGAGTTACACTACTGGCCATTAAAATTTCAACACCACGAAGATGACGTGCTACAGATGCGAAATTTAACTGACAGGAAGAAGAAGCTGTGATATGCAAACGATTAGCTTTTCAGAGCATTCACAAAGGTTGACGCCGGTGGCGACACCTACAACGTGCTGACATGAGCAAAGTTTCCAACCGATGTCTCATACACAAACAACAGTTGACCGACGTTGCCTGGTGAAACGTTGTTGCGATGCCTCGTGTAAAGAGGAGAAATGCGTACCATCACGTTTCCGACTTTGATAAAGGTCGGATTGTAGCCTATCGCGATTGCGGTTTATCGTATCGCGACACTGCTGCTCGCTTTGCTCGAGATCCAATGACTGTTAGCAGAATACTGTCCGCAGCTCGTGGTCGTGCGGTAGCGTTCTCGCTTCCCACGCCCGGGTTCCCGGGTTCAATTCCCGGCGGGATCAGGGATTTTCTCTGCCTCGTGATGACTGGGTGTTGTGTGATGTCCTTAGGTTAGTTAGGTTTAAGTAGTTCTAAGTTCTAGGGAACTGATGACCATAGATGTTAAGTCCCATAGTGCTCAGAGCCATTTGTTAGCGGAATATGGAATCGGTGGGTTCAGGAGGGTAATACGGAACGCCATGCTCGATCCCAACGGCCTCGTATCACTAGCAGGCATCTTATCCGCATATCTGTAACGGATCGTGCAGCCACGCCTCGATCCCTGAGTCAACAGATGGGGACGTTTGCAAGACAACAACCATCTGTACGAACAGTTCGACAACGTTTGCAGCAGCATGGACTATCAGCTCGGAGACCATGGCTGCAGTTACCCTTGATGCTGCATCACAAACAGGAGCGCCCGCGATGGTGTACTCAACGACGAACCTGGGAGCACGAATGGCAAAACGGAATTTTTTCGGATGAATCCAGGTTACGTTTACAGCATCATGATGGTCGCATCCGTGTTTGGCGACATCGTGGTGAACGCACATTGGAAACGTGTATTCCTCATCGCCATACTGGCGTATCACCCGGCGTGATGGTATGGGATGCCATTGGTTACACGTCTCGGTCACCTTTTGTTCGCATTGACGGCACTTTGAACAGTGGACGTTACATTTCAGATGTGTTACGACCCGTGACTCTACCCTTCATTCGATCACTACGAAACCCTACATTTCAGCAGGATAATGCACGACCGCATGTCGCGGGTCCTGTAGGGGCCTTCCTGGATACAGAAAATGTTCGACTGCTGCCCTGGCCACCACATTCTCCAGATCTCTCACCAATTGAAAAGGTCTGGTCAATGGTGGCCGAGCAACTGGCTCGTCACAATACGCCAGTCACTACTCTTGATGAACTGTGGTATCGCGTTGAAGGTGCATGGGCAGCTGCACCTGTACACGCCATCCAAGCTCTGTTTGACTCAATGCCCAGGCGTATCAAGGCCGTTATTACGGCCAGGGGTGGTTGTTCTGGGTACTGATTTCCCAGGATCTATGCACCCAAATTACGTGAAAATGTAATCACATGTCAGTTCTAGTATAATATATTTGTCCAATGAATACCCATTTATCAACTGCATTTCTTCTTGGTGTGGCAATTTTAATGACCAGTAGTGTAATCACGAAGACAGAAGAAATCTGAGCATATACGCGTTGTCACATCTCTAAAGGTTCGATACTTGTAACAGCATGGCGTAGGCTACATTTCCTCTAAGTATCCTCTCATCAGGTAAAAAGATCTGTTGTGTGGTGGTGGTGGGTAGTGTTTAACGTCCCGTAGACAACGAGGTCATTATAGACGGAGCGCAAGCTCGGGTTAGGGAAGGATTGGGATGGAAATCGGCTCTGCCCTTTCAAAGGAACCATCCTGGCATTTGCCTGAAACGATTTAGGAAAATCACGGAAAACTTAAATCAGGATGGCCGGAGACGGGATTGAACCGTCGTCCTCCCGACTACGAGTCCAGTGTGCTAACCACTGCGCCACCTCGCTCGGTAAGATCTGTTGTAATCAGCTTAATAACTGTTGTGTACTGCATCACAGGACTCGAATATTAAACTCATTTCTGGCTCATGATACAGTGCTGAGATCTACCTCTGTCATAGGGTGCCTCCTCCATTTCAAACTCCCTTAAAGTAACGAAATGCATCGCCAAATACGAACCTTCTTAAGGTAACAGCACAGAGAAATTGCAAATATCAGGTTTGTACTACATATCACTTTATAAATTCGGTAATGCTTCTGATTGTATTACGATGGTTGTCTCTCCCTGTGAAGGTGGAAGACTGAAATTTCGTTAAAAGATATCGCCACAACGAAACAACGGCTGATTATCGCTGCCACTCCTGAATCTTATCCGTGGTACCATAGCCATCTCTTCTACCCGCCAGGCCGCACGCCTTTGGTATCAAATCTATTTTCAGCAGTCGGAGTATACTCGCCAGGTAGCTGAAATGGGAATTACTGGGAATAGGACGATGATCTTTTTGCGGAAAATTTTCGCAAACCGACAGTTTAAGCTAACCGCAGAAGTATTCTACCACTGGCAACATACGTTTCACGTAAGAACCGCGCTATTAAAAACATAGTCACAACGACTATGTTACTGTCGTCCTGCATAAAAGTGGTCTTGGTTCTATAGGCATACACTGGTTCGCAGACAATATCCGCATTAAAACTGTATATGCTTTATAAATCGAGGTATGGTATTGCTCCCGAATGAAGTGGTCTTCCACACAAATACCGCGACTTTGAATATAGACAATGATCATCGGGTGTGTACTAACAGACTGAAAGTGCGGGTGCACGTCGCCAGCTGTGTACCTCCATAATAAAATCACCTGTATCACCGAATTTAGAAAATGATTCAGCTAAGGAATGTGGGATTAAGCCGACATTTGCAACTCGCCTTTGCTGCTGTTAGATATTTCCTATGCTAAGAAACAGTATTTGTAACACAGTCTATTCTGATACCATGCAGACTGTGTAACAGAGGTTCTGCGATATGTGCACGAGGCGATAGGCGATGGAGGTCTGTTGACTGGGAACGATCACATTCAGTAGGTGGTGCGCTTTGTGAGGAATCACTTTAAAATGCAATGCTAGGTTGAGGTCCTAAGAAATGTACAAAATTCTATGATAAATACAAAGGCTTTTCAGAAATATAGTGTTACGGTTTCTGGTAGAAATGCTGTTTGCGAATAAAGTCTCTCCATACATCCACATACTTGCGTTGGATCCTATGTAGATATCTTTTAATTATTGTAGTCTTCTCTTTCGAACCTGTCTGCTAAAGACCCCACACTGCAGAACTCCAGTGTGATTTTAGACAGTCTCCCTGCATCTTGTAACAGTTTCTCAGAGGGTGCCCCACCCTGCCGGCAGTTTTGTCCATGTGATCACATCCACAACACACACACAGACATGGATATGCAGAAAATAGAGCAAATGCATTGCAACTGTAGAATATGCGGTTGCGGGTGACGGCATGCGTTCACGTACAGTGCTATACTACAGCGTCCTATCAGAAAAGTAGTACAAGGATTGTCCAATAAGTAATGCCCCACATTTCTTTTTCTCTGAACATATTTTTTGTTAAGAGTCAGGATTTGATGAGAATATTCATCAACATGTCTTCTCTATGTTCTACATAGTCTCCATCACGTTCTACAGCCATACACCAATGTTGTGGAAGAGTATGCTGGAGAAAGCTCTTGTCGGTAGGCGTAGCCTTGTTTTCACTGCATGACTGACACTCTCGTCATCTTCAAAGTGTGTTCCTCGTAGAGAATCTTTAAGTGGCTCAAAGAGATGGAAGTCCGAGGGTTCTAGGCCTGGACTGTAGGGTGGAAGAGGATGACAGGACGTCCCGCGTGTGGCTGATCATGGAGCTCTGTTTTCCTGAGGCTGTAACTTTCTTTACCCATCGTCCAACTGTATGCCTATCAACTGCAGCATCGCCATATACTGCACACAAATGTTTTTGTATGTTCACCACCGTTTCTTTTTCTGCACACAAGAACTCAATAACAGCAAATTGCTTGTAAGGGGAGTCGTGTGTAGACGCCATTTTGACGCTGTACTATGGCTCTACCATCTGCCAGAACTGTTCGAAACTTCCCGGCGCACAGAAAAAACATCAAATGTGAAGCACCAGCAAGGACGTTTGTCTATGTATGTTAATGGCTTTTTAAAAAAATGTGGGGCATTACTTATTGAACTACCCTAGTACATTTGCGCTAGGTACTAACAACTGAACTACATCTACAAGCAATTTTAGAATACGTGGCGAGAAGTGATGTAATGATCGCATCGCCAGAAGTGACATAAAATCCATAAAATCACGAAAAATGGCGGAAAGTAAGTATAAATTCAGGGAAAATACGTCAAAATGGGAGGGGAGGGGGGGGAATTGAGGGGGACTGAGGGATTACTTGCATATCTCCCGCTTGGTGCAGGAAAATTTTTGTACATGGGAATGAGTATGCGACAGCAAGAGGAATACGGGAAAAGTGGACATGGAAGCACCAGGAACCAGGGAAACAGTCATTTTTGGTCGACAGAAATAAGACGTTTGGAATAGAATCTTTAACTTGGATGACCACTAAATGTAGAGCAATCAATTTATATATGTCCGATCACAATCCCAGGTGTGACCCCAAAGACATCAGCAACCGTCTTAAAGACTTTTAAAGAGCGTTGTGTTACGAGCTGCGATGACTGCAGTATACAACTACATCTTGGATCCCGTGTTTCACCCTGTGCAAGACTATGTAAGTGTTTTAAACCCTAACAATAAGTATTTACAATGTACTTCTCTGTACAATCACTTGACACCTTCCTGAGAGACAATCTCCACTCATTCCAAATTAATAATACACTCCTGGAAATGGAAAAAAGAACACATTGACACCGGTGTGTCAGACCCACCATACTTGCTCCGGACACTGCGAGAGGGCTGTACAAGCAATGATCACACCCACGGCACAGCGGACACACCAGGAACCGCGGTGTTGGCCGTCGAATGGCGCTAGCTGCGCAGCATTTGTGCACCGCCGCCGTCAGTGTCAGCCAGTTTGCCGTGGCATACGGAGCTCCATCGCAGTCTTCAACACTGGTAGCATGCCGTGACAGCGTGGACGTGAACCGTATGTGCAGTTGATGGACTTTGAGCGAGGGCGTATAGTGGGTATGCGAGAGGCCGGGTGGACGTACCGCCGAATTGCTCAACATGTGGGGCGTGAGGTCTCCACAGTACATCGATGTTGTCGCCAGTGGTCGGCGGAAGGTGCACGTGCCCGTCGACCTGGGACCGGACCGCAGCGACGCACGGATGCACGCCAAGACCGTAGGATCCTACGCAGTGCCGTAGGGGACCGTACCGCCACTTCCCAGCAAATTAGGGACACTGTTGCTCCTGGGGTATTAGCGAGGACCATTCGCAACCGTCTCCATGAAGCTGGGCTACGGTCCCGCACACCGTTAGGCCGTCTTCCGCTCACGCCCCAACATCGTGCAGCCCGCCTCCAGTGGTGTCGCGACAGGCGTGAATGGAGGGACGAATGGAGACGTGTCGTCTTCAGCGATGAGAGTCGCTTCTGCCTTGGTGCCAATGATGGTCGTATGCGTGTTTGGCGCCGTGCAGGTGAGCGCCACAATCAGGACTGCATACGACCGAGGCACACAGGGCCAACACCCGGCATCATGGTGTGGGGAGCGATCTCCTACACTGGCCGTACACCACTGGTGATCGTCGAGGGGACACTGAATAGTGCACGGTACATCCAAACCGTCATCGAACCCATCGTTCTACCATTCCTAGACCGGCTAGGGAACTTGCTGTTCCAACAGGACAATGCACGTCCGCATGTATCCCGTGCCACCCAACGTGCTCTAGAAGGTGTAAGTCAACTACCCTGGCCAGCAAGATCTCCGGATCTGTCCCCCATTGAGCATGTTTGGGACTGGATGAAGCGTCGTCTCACGCGGTCTGCACGTCCAGCACGAACGCTGGTCCAACTGAGGCGCCAGGTGGAAATGGCATGGCAAGCCGTTCCACAGGACTACATCCAGCATCTCTACGATCGTCTCCATGGGAGAATAGCAGCCTGCATTGCTGCGAAAGGTGGATATACACTGTACTAGTGCCGACATTGTGCATGCTCTGTTGCCTGTGTCTATGTGCCTGTGGTTCTGTCAGTGTGATCATGTGATGTATCTGACCCCAGGAATGTGTCAATAAAGTTTCCCCTTCCTGGGACAATGAATTCACGGTGTTCTTATTTCAATTTCCAGGAGTGTATATAAACGATTTGGGTGACAATCTGAGCAGCCGTCTTCGGCTGTTTGCAGATGACGCTGTGTTTGTCGACTCATAAAGTCATCAGAAGATCAAAACAAACTGCAGAACGAGTTAGAAAAAATATCCGAATGGTGCGAAAAGTGGCAGTTGGCCCTAAATAACGAACAGTGTGAGGTCATCCATATGAGTGCTAAAAGGAACTCGTTAAACTTCGGTTATACGATAAATAAGTCTAATCTAAAAGCCGTAAATTCAACTAAATACCTAGGTATTACAATTACGAACAACTTAAACTGGGAGGAACACACAAAAAATGTTGTGGGGAAGGCTAACCAAAGACTGTGTTTTATTGGCAGGACACTTCTAAAATGTAACTGACCTAGTAAGGAGACTGCCTACACTACGCTTGTCCATCCTCTTTTAGAATACTGCTGCGCTGTGTGGGATCCCTACAAAATAGGACTGACGAAGTATAGCGAAAAAGGTCAAAGAAAGGCAGCACGTTTTGTAATATCGAGAAATATCGGAGAGAGTGTCACAGCAATGATACGGGATTCGGGCTGGAAATCATTTAAGGAAATGCGTTTCTCGTTGCGACGTAATCTTCTCACGAAATTCCAATCACCAACTTTCTCCTCCGAATGCAAAATATTTTGTTGCCACCGACCTACATAGGGAGGAACGATCACAATGATAAAATAAGGGAAATCAGAGCTCGTACGGAAAGATGTAGGTGTTCCTTTTTTCCGATCGCTATACAAGATTGGAATAATAGAGAATTGTGAAGGAGGTTCGATGAACCCTCTGCGAGATACTTAAATGTGATTTGCAGAGTATCCATGTAGATGTAGATGTAGACAATCCACCAATCACAACCATCCGTTGCCAGCTAACAAATAACTTACTGAACAGTTGCTGTTTAGTTTTTTAACCACGTTCTATTGTATGTCTATTGAGATAATAGTGAAACATGCAAGTTGACTGCTGTTTTTGATGCTTTCCTGGAAAAGAGATACATTTGCCGGTAAATTGACATGGATCTACGCTAAAGAATGATAGAAAATAAATGGAGTGAACGGTTGAAAGGAGTTGTAACGAGGTATGATTTAATGGTGGAGTAATGATGCATTCTATACAGAGGGAATGTTGCTGCAGGTAATTTATCACGCATTTAACCATTATTTTTCTTTTATTCTCTTGGAGTGCATCGGTTGCGTGGCATAACATGCGATCGACTTGCATACAGTTGTGTGACCCGTATGAGACTTAGACCGCTATCTACCTACAGTCGTTAAAAGCAAATGTTTCAATACCACTGTCAGCAGAGAGATTCCAACACGTGTGGGGTGTGTCATGTTGATTGATGGAAAACATATTTCAACATCTTCTTCTAAATCTACACTCTTTGACATAAAACTCGACCGGCGGCTAGCCGCTACAGAGGCTAAGTCCGTGCCGACCGCGACATGGGACAAATAAACTGACCAACTCGCTAATTCTCCAAGTCCGGCTATCTGCACAATATGGCAACACTGTAGACTGCAGCACTTCGTGCAGGAAGTCTTGTGCCATGCTAGAGAAAACGCAGACTGTATACGCTCGTGGTCTAGTGGTAGCAAGCGTTCTTTTTGTCTACAATGTTTGTGGATCGAGACCAGCTGGCGCAAAAGATATTTATAGTCTCTTCTGTCTGAATGCTGAAGACGTGAATTTAATGGTAGCGCAGATTCAATCTATTTCACTTTCCGTGTCACCGATAGCAAAATTTTATCCAGTAACCAGGCAGATTTCTCGCAGACTGTTCTCCTCTGGACGCCGTATGCGGCAAAGCTCCGGGATCCACTTGTCGGCTACTGGCAGCGGCCGTGGCGACAGCGGCGGCCCTGAACTCCTCCGTCCTTTATCGAAAGCGCCTGCTACCGCTCATTGCTTTAGATAATTTAAAACGCTTTATTATTATTAAATGTTGCTCCACAGGAAATTTCTACGATTTCCATTCACGCTCGAAGAGCAAGAGATGACTATGGACCAAAATTAATTTTATAGCCTGGGACGAAATTAAACCACCTCACTACATTCGATGAATTTATCAATGCTTCATGCCTCGTTTCTTTTTCTTTCAAAGTCAGTTATTTGTGCAACTTCTGGCCAGTATTCGGATGCTTTCGTCAAGGCAGAGTGAGCGTCTGTGGTGTGAAGTGTATTACAGTTTTTGTTACATTCCCTGTGGTAAGTCTGTGCGATAAACTGTGTGAATACCTTGCAGTGCATGCACTGTAGCAGTGCAGGAACACTGCACATTTGGAGTTCCATGTATGGGTTCATAAAGTATTTAACGTTGATCGGAAGTGATAGTTAAGGTCATTAGGTTCAAACCAGAAAAAGTTATCGTTTTTGTCGTTTCAGAGAACGAAAAGGAATTGCAAACGCCGGTGTCAGAAAACCCCTACAGTTAAATCCGACTGCAAAAATTTAGAGGAGAGGAAGTATATTAATCAACAAGTTCACTTCATAAACAACCTCCATGACACATTAGACCTATATGATGAACATAGCTCAAATTCGTATCGTCGACAGTCGGTTTGAATCTTTTCAGAAACTAGTTTACAGGGAAGCACCTTGGCATTTGCAAAGCAGTCATTCGTGATATTGAAATAATTTACTAATTCGAAATTGCACGAAGATTTGTGTGTAAAGGCATTCTTCAGCTTTCGTATAAGGAATTTTCACTAGCAGTTTGCAACTCCATTAATTAAAATGGGAAATAAAAGGCTGTGTTCTGCAGCTTTCACCGACATTGGGACTGCCACCTCATATAGCACGAGCATCGCAAAACGTAAAGGAACCACTCAGCTAACGACACACGAGCGGCAAGAGGCGGCCTATAGTCATTGAGATGTTGACTGAGCCTCAAAACGTAACATTAAAAACACAAACAGGTGTTACTTATGTGAAGAACGCCGTTCTTGGGGTCCAGAAATTAAATATACTTTCTAAGTGTCTCATCTTACAGTGGATTATATCGTAAGAGCCTTAGATGTGAAAAACGAATGCCAAGTGAATTTAGCGAGGTAATGCCGGGTTCAAATTATGGCTGTGAGCACTATGGGACTTATCTGCTGTGGTCATCAGTCCCCTAGAACTTAGAACAACTTAAACCGAACTAACCTAAGGACATGACACACATCCACGCCCGAGGCAGGATTCGATCCTGCGACCGCGGTTCCAGACTGTAGCGCCTAGAACCGCACGGCCACTCCGGCCAATGCCGGGCTACACCCGGAAGTGAATGCACTATCACAGTGTTGACAAATACTTTACTACGACGCTGTCAATTTTCAGCTCTCTTACGAGGCAGCTCTTCAGCGAAATGCTTGTCGTGATTGTCCGATACGGTTCTTCAGATGGGAGACGTGCGCGAACGTTTGGTTTTTACGCGGCGTTCTCCCCTGATAGTTTCTGACGTCGCCTTGTGGGCTATGTATACATTTGACGCATTCAATAATCATTAATCCAGAATGATACAAGTTTCAGCTTCCGGCGGGGAAGAAGACTGTTGTCGCCGACGTTATATCATTTCAAAGTAGGGAAATGAAAGCGGATGATTCAGTGTTTCTCATTCAGCATAAACCATGTGAAATAACTTTCCGTAACGTTGATAATCTTCTCAAAATGCAGACGAAGTAAAAATACATCGAAATCTTATTTGAATTGAATATAATGTAAGATATCAAACACTTTGCACCTCGACGTCGAATGTGTAGACGTGCAATCTTTTGCAGCATAGATATAGAATGTCATGATTACTACGAGAATGAAGAGATATGTCGGTAGGGATGGAAGCAAGAAGAGACACAGTCAACAAATATTCGATTCTTCGTGGCATTCATTTCATTTGAGATTTAAGAAGTAGTAAAGCGGGATATTACCTTCGTTAACACGAAAGATATGCCGCACATACGGATAACGAGGAAGTCTGCGTCTTCATACGTTTCCTCCTTGAAATCTGTATGCTCTATTATATACTAAGTAGCCTGATCGTTGTTTCCATAATGTTATCCTCTTGTTTGGCCCCTACACCATCAATAGATTCGAAATGCATGTCTCTGAATGAAAGTAGTTGTTCGAACCCTTCCTGCGTTGTTTTTTGTGCTTTTTTTGGTTGGAATTCATGAAGCAGACCCCCGCCCCCTCGAGGGTTAGGTCTCGAAACTAAACCGTTTTTTATCCACTGGCATAATGTATTCAGACAGAATCAGCACAAGACTATCAAACAAAGCCTTCCATTTACAGTTGCAACACACTGACCAACAGTGGACCCAAGGGTAAGTCACGGTCATGGTCCGAAATAGCAGCTCTCTGCTACTGTGGCAAATTCCGTACTGCATTTTCGATCCCGCAGCACCAGTTTATCTGGTAACACTGTGTTAAATCAACAGGAGTAGTTGCAGAGTTGTTCCAGCGTATCTGTCCTCCCACTGTCAACTTAATGTGTCTCACTTCTCCTGTAGCGTTGATCACGAGGTGCCGAAGTAAAGGACTGTATTCTGCATGACCTAACATTCAGTATTCCTTTCTTCCATAGCCACTCTTCATGTGCATAGATACCAAATAGGGATGTGAAAACTCTTGCGAGTGAGAGAATGACAATAATAATCGTAATAAGAACGAGCAAATACTGAGTGAAGTTTATTGCAATGCAGAACGAGAATGGTTCTGAAAATAAAAATCTATAGAAATAGGTTGATGTTGAGTTGGCACAATGCAGATATCTTCTTATGATTCCATTACTGAATTTAGTTCTGGATGTTTGCAGAGAAACAGGAAATTTCGGTACTTCTCGCTAGTGTAATATAATGTGAACCAGCAACTACCCTTTCCTTAGCAAGTCCCCAAGTAGCTACCATGGCATTGCTGCATTCTGTTCCCTGACATTGCTCTGATGACGTTTAATGCAGCTAGTTCCGATTATGTAATACAAATGTTATTGCAGGGTAGTTCCTAGGATCATAATATTAAATTTGCGATTTGAAGACTATTCATATTACTCGTCAATATAAAAAGACAATATTATGGGAATTTTTCGTGGTCCCTCGGCCACTTCCTCTTTTCCGCTCGTTATAGCGCCTTTGCTTGTATTCTTTCCACCAGTGTCTAGCTGTTATTGCCGGTACTCCACACTTTTCGCCAGCTTCTGATGCCGAGTAGTTGCCATGCTCAATCTTTGCAACGACACGCTCCCTACTCCCTCGATTCCACTGCGACTGCATTGTGACTGTCGCCCTTGTGAATTTATAAAGAGCACCCTTCACTTCTCAGTGGAGAAACGAAAACTAACAAAATAAAAGAATATCGCTTTTCAGTTATCTGACACACAAAAATATAAACTTCGTTAAAGTGCTTTGTCAAGAATCACTATTAAGAATGAAACGACAATCATTAGTCAAGATATTAAAGGATGCTGTTGTTCATTTAAGTCAGACCACAAATAAACAATAAAAGCTAAATTAAGGTTCCTGTCCCACTTATAATATTCATGTAATCCATTTGACTTATTACTTGAGTAACATGTTGAAAAAACACTGCGCCCTCTTGTCACTGCCACTAGCAGCAGGTGACGTGATGAGCAGTGTGTGCAGTCACGCTGCGGCAGCCACTGTGATGTAGAAATAGCAGTCGGTCTTGACCATGATCACATCACTCGACTACCCAAAAACTGACTCCCATTCTCAAATCCAACGAAACGAGTGAAATCTGTGTTACCCAGCTTTTTATCATCACGAAAGTACCCTTCCCATACGCTACCAGACTCGAAAGCATTCATGAAATGAGTTTTTCAAAAAGCATATAAATAACTTCTGCATCGTGTGACGTAAAACATGGGATTTGTTACTGCCCACAGTGTTGTATTCCAGGCTTGTTGCCAGCAGGTCCTTCTTCAGAAGTGGTCTTTTGTATTTTCGAACCACTGCTCAAATGATTTGATGCTCTACATAATGTCAGAGCTTTATGGTTGTCTAACTTACGGTGTGACTAACAAACGATATAGCGCTTTAAGAAATCTCTAAGGTAGGAATCAATGAGAAAAGTTCGAAAACATTTCAGTGTGTCATCAAGGAATGGACTGAAATTAAAATTAGTGATGGCCGCAAGCGAAACGCTACCTAACGTGACCAGGTATTCTGTCAATTACACGTTGGAAGTAGTTCCCATGTGAGTACACTGATGCTTTTGTATCAAGATCACATTTTGGTCTATCAGGAACTAAATTCGAGGGAAACTGGTCTAACATCGCGGGACTACATCAAACCCTCCCCACACTGCCTATGGTCAACTTGGTCGTCTTAACATTATTTTCTTTCATTCGGTCTGGAGTGTGCTGCAAATTGAAAGGCTCTTTCAGCTGTTCTGAGCGCTTTTATAATCACAATTTCCTGATTGCATCACGGTAAACATTACATGTAGATGTTATTTCTCTTTCCTTGGTGTATAGCCTTTAATAAAAGGGTAATGAACAGTAGTAAAATTAAGTAAGGCTATACAGAGGAAATGAGACGATGGTAGTCGTAGGCGTGGTTTCCCATGAAGACAGCAAAATACCTGCTGCAGCAGAAGTAAGGAGGATATGAAATGTTGTCTGGAAATAGAAACAATAGCTTTATTGAAAATGAAAACCTGCTACATCCGAAAATGAATTCAAATATCAAGGCGTCTACTCCGAAAGTATTTCTCTCCGTTCCTGCTGTTATTTGATGATGTAGGTAATAGTCGGTAAGCATGAACAGTGGTAATAAATGAGCTTTAACCATGATACGAGTCACAGACGTGGGAATATTACTCAAAGGGCTAACACTTGGGTTTTCTGCTCTTTTTAGACATGTAGGCATACAGCCATATCTGTCATTCGGATTGCATTGTATCCCTATCCGTTCGAGAAGAATTCCTGCTAATAAAATGGAATCTTCTTGCCACTAACGTAGTCAAGAACTCACAACGTCGTACGCCTTATTTGGCAACTGTGTTGGTATGAGAATGATTTGCGGCTGTGGCACTGTCTTTTATCTGCTACATCCATTTAATATTTTCTTGTCATGTCGATTAAATGTTGTGAATAATTACCACAGAAGGAGTGGTTCTGAGTTAGAAAACGTATTTCAGTTCAAAACGGTCGCTTCATGCAAGAGGTGGCTGTACTCCCATGTTTTACGTTACGAGTTGTATAAGTCAGCTACGATTATGGTAAGGGCAGTATTTACTACTGTGAGAACGAAGCACTGCTACAATAAAGTGCTCAATTTACCTAATTAGAGCTGGTTTTTTCATTAGTTCTAGTTTCTCTGCAAAAGCTTTGTCTTATCAATTCCTTCCGCTACTGCTCTTTAAGTTCTAATGCCTAAGGGACCAAACTGCTAGGGTCATCAGTCCATAGAAGTAGAAACTACTTACACTAACTAACTTATTCTAAGGACAACACACACATCCATGCCCGCGGGAGGACTAGAACATTCGGCGGAAGCGGCCGCGAAATCTGTGACACAGCGCCCCAGCCCGTGTGGCAACTCCTATTCAAAAGATCACAACTAAGAGACTATTCTTAGCCCTCCGTTTCATATGTGTTCTGGAAACTCTCAGGATTTGCGACAGTAGTATTCTTCGCGAATAACAATTTACGTCAACAACAAAACAAAATTAAGTCCCTGAAGAGATAAGAATTAACTGTCAGTGACACGAATTTGTGTTGTGTACATCATCTCGGTGTCAGACAGGAAGTTCACATTTACTGAAGCAATAAACGAGGTTATTATTGATGTATTAACTATGGCAGCAATGAACATAAAAACGCATGAAAATGCACATCAGTGCATTTTCCCATTGTATCCTTTCTTCTTCAGTAGTCTCACATTACATTTTTCTTTGTGAATCCACCAAATGATTTCGATGTGTTGAACTATTATCCATAATAACACCTGATATTCTAGTGATGTATAACAAATTTCACGTAAGCTGATCAGTATAAGTACACAGTTCATTCGCAGATTTCAGTGGTGTAGTGTGCTATGGGGTTGGCGTCTGGCAGCTCAGCTCCACTAGGGCTGACAGAAACAGGCTGTGGATAGCAGTGAGGCCTTTCTGATCTGTCCAATGCTTTCTTCACTTTCCTACTGTCTTTGGTACTTGGCAGACCTTTTGAAAGTGTTGGGCACGCCTGTAGTCATTCACTCTATTTCAGCATTGGTGCCGTGGAACAATGTTCAATTCCCATAATATTGTCTTTTTACATTGACGAGTAATCTGGATAGTCGTCACCTTCAAGTGCCATTTACATCGGAAATTTAATGTTACGATCCTAGGAACTAAACTGCAATACGATTTGTATTTCATAATCGGAACTATCTGCATTAAACGTCATCAGAGCAATGTCAGGGAGCAGAATGCAGCAATGCCATGGTAGCTACTTGGGGACTTGCTTGAGTCGTGTTCTAAGGAAAGGGTAGTTGCTGTTTCACATTATATTACACTAGCGAGAAGTACCGAAATTTCCTGTTTCTCTGCAAACATCCAGAACTAAATTCAGTAATGAAATCATAAGAAGATATCTGCATTGTGCCAACTCAACATCAACCTATTTTTATAGATTCTTATTTTCAGAACCATTCTCGTTCTGCATTGCATTAAACTTAACTCAGTATTTGCTCGTTCTTATTACGATTATTATTGTCATTCTCTCACTTGCAAGAGTTTTCACATCCCTATTTGGTATCTATGCACATGAAGAGTGGCTATGGAAGAAGGGAATACTGAATGTTAGGTCATGCAGAATACAGTCCTTTACTTCGGCACCTCGTGATCAACGCTACAGGAGAAGTGAGACACATTAAGTTGACAGTGGGAGGACAGATACGCTGGCACAACTCTGCAACTACTCCTGTTGATTTAACACAGTGTTACCAGATAAACTGGTGCTGCGGGATCGAAAATGCAGTACGGAATTTGCCACAGTAGCAGAGAGCTGCTAATTTCGGACCATGACCGTGACTTACCCTTGGGTCCACTGTTGGTCAGTGTGTTGCAACTGTAAATGGAAGGCTTTGTTTGATAGTCTTGTGCTGATTCTGTCTGAATACATTATGCCAGTGGATAAAAAACGGTTTAGTTTCGAGACCTAACCCTCTAGGGAGCGGGGGTCTGCTTCATGAATTCCAAGCAAAAAAAGCACAAAAAAAAAAACGCAGGAAGGGTTCGAACAACTACTTTCATTCAGAGACATGCATTTCGAATCTATTGATGGTGTAGGGGCCAAACAAGAGGATAACATTATGGAAACAATGATCAGGCTACTTAGTATATAATAGAGCATACAGATTTCAAGGAGGAAACGTATGAAGACGCAGACTTCCTCGTTATCCGTATGTACGGCATATCTTTCGTGTTAACGAAGGTAATATCCCGCTTTACTACTTCTTAAATCTCAAATGAAATGAATGCCATGAAGAATCGAATATTTGTTGACTGTGTCTCTTCTTGCTTCCATCCCTACCAACATATCTCTTCATTCTCGTAGTAATCATGACATTCTATATCTATGCTGCAAAAGACTGCACGTCTACACATTCGACATCGAGGTGCAAAGTGTTTGATATCTTACATTATATTCAGTTCAAATAAGATTTTGATGTATTTTTACTTCGTCTGCATTTTGAGAAGATTATCAACGTTACGGAAAGTTATTTCACATGGTTTATGCTGAATGAGAAACACTGAATCATCCGTTTTCCTTTCCCTACTTTACAATGATATAACGTCGGCGACAGCAGTCTTCTTCCCCGCCGGAAGCTGAAACTTGTATCATTCTGGATTAATGATTATTGAATGCGTCAAATGTATACATAGCCCACAAGGCGACGTCAGAAACTATCAGGGGAGAACGCCGCGTAAAAACCAAACGTTCACGCACGTCTCCCATCTGAAGAACCGTATCGGACAATCACGACAAGCATTTCGCTGAAGAGCTGCCTCGTAAGAGAGCTGAAAATTGGCAGCGTTGTAGTAAAGTATTTGTCAACACTGTGATAGTGCATTCACTTCCGGGTGTAGCCCGGCATTGGCCGGAGTGGCCGTGCGGTTCTAGGCGCTACAGTCTTGAACCGCGGTCGCAGGTTCGAATCCTGCCTCGGGCATGGATGTGTGTCATGTCCTTAGGTTAGTTCGGTTTAAGTAGTTCTAAGTTCTAGGGGACTGATGACCACAACAGATAAGTCCCATAGTGCTCACAGCCATAATTTGAACCCGGCATTACCTCGCTAAATTCACTTGGCATTCGTTTTTCGCATCTAACGCTCTTACGATATAATCCACTGTAAGATGAGACACTTAGAAAGTATATTTAATTTCTGGACCCCAAGAACGGCGTTCTTCACATAAGTAACACCTGTTTGTGTTTTTAATGTTACTTTTTCAGGCTCAGTCAACATCTCAATGACTATAGGCCGCCTCTTGCTGCTCGTGTGTCGTTAGTTGAGTGGTTCCTTTACGTTTTTCGATGCTCGTGCTATATGAGGTGGCAGTCCCAATGTCGGTGAAAGCTGCAGAACACAACCTTTTATTTCCCATTTTAATTAATGGAGTTGCAAACTGCTAGTGAAAATTCCTTATACGAAAGCTGAAAAATGCCTTTACACACAAATCTTCGTGCAATTTCGAATTAGTAAATTATTTTAATATCACGGATGACTGCTTTGCAACTGCCAAGGTGCTTCCCTGTAAACTAGTTTCTGAAAAGATTCAAACCGACTGTCGACGATACGAATTTCAGGTATGTTCATCATATAGGCCTAATGTGTCATGGAGGTTGTTTATGAAGTGAACTTGTTGATTAGTATACTTCCTCTCTTCTAAATTTTTGCAGTAGCATTTAACTGTAGGGGTTTTCTGACACCGGCGTTTGCAATTCCTTTTCGTTCTCTGAAACGACAAAAACGATAACTTTTTCTGGTTTGAACCTGATAACCTTAACTATCACTTCCGATCAACGTTAAATACTTTATGAATCCATACATGGAACTCCAAATGTGCAGTGTTCCTGCACTGCTACAGTGCATGCATTGCAAGGTATTCACACATCTTATCGCACAGACTTACCACAAGGAATGTAACAGAAACTCTAATACACTTTACATCACAGACGCTCACTCTGCCTTGACGAAAACATCCGAATACTGGCCAGAAGTTGCACAAATAACTGACTTTGAAAGAAAAAGAAACGAGGTATGAAGCATTTATAAATTCATCGAATGTAGTGAGGTGGTTTAATTTCGTCCCAGTCTATAAAATTAATTTTGGTCTGTAGTCATCTCTTGCTGATTAATGGAATACAGTAATCTCCGTTGCTTTCGAGCGTGAATGGAAATCGTAGAAATTTCCTGTGGAGCAACATTTAATAATAATAAAGCGTTTTAAATTATCTAAAGCGATGAGCGGTAGCAGGCGCTTTCGATAAAGAACGGAGGAGTTCAGGGCCGCCGCTGTCGCCACGGCCGCTGCCAGTAGCGGACAAGTGGATCCCGGAGCTTTGCCGCATACGGCGCCCAGAGGAGAACAGTCTGCGAGAAATCTGCCTGGTTACTGGATAAAATTTTGCTATCGGTGACACGGAAAGTGAAACAGATTGAATCTGCGCTACCATTAAATTCACGTCTTCAGCATTCAGACAGAAGAGACTATAAATATCTTTTGCGCCAGCTGGTCTCGATCCACAAACATTGTAGACAAGAAGAACGCATGCTACCGCTAGACCACGGGCGTATACAGTCTACGTTTTCTCTAGCATGACACACAAGACTTCCTGCACGAAGTGCTGCAGTCTACAGTGTTGCCATATTGTGCAGATAGCCGGACTTGGAGAATTAGCGAGTTGGTCAGTTTATTTGTCCCATGTCGCGGTCGGCGCGGACTTAGCCTCTGAAGCGGCCAGGTGCCGGTTAAGTTTTATGTCAAAGAGTGTACGTGAAGTACTCCTTTTCTCTGTCACATCTTGGACACAAATCTAGTCTTCAGTTTCTTATAGGTACGAAACAGCTGTTGGTATACTTTTCATAATTGGCCTATCCAAAATGCATGCATGTGGGTCATCAGGGGGAGGATAAGTCTTAGGATTTTTAGTAGGCTGGTGCGCAAATACGCTCACAGCAAATCAAACAGCGCATGGCTATGTCAGCAATATGACCATATACATATGGAAAACCGTGGAAAAAATATGATAAATGACATAAAATTGGTAAAATTCGAGGACAACCTGGGATAATCAAGAGAAATTGATGTGAAGTACGTAAAAATTGAGGGAAATTCGATGATATGTGTAAAATTGCGAAAACCTAGGAGAATTACGGAAACTGACTGAGAATACATAAAATAAAAAAAAACATGAAATGAGTGCTGAGCGAAATCAATAAAATTACTTGTTGTGGAGGAGGAGAGTAGACTGATGCTAAAAATACACACCTTTTATAGTGGAAAGATTAGGCATTTTAGAGATGTGGTGTCAAGGCGAAACAGCAATATTATCCTGCACATGAGCAATACAACCTAACTTCAGACCATGACTTCTGTGTGCAAGAGGAAGGTTATCAGGGGCTGTGGTAAACTGTGATATGAATGTTACATCTCCTCTGGCTAATGGCCATGATGTTTATTTCCTTCGTAAGATGTCACTGTTACTTCATATGCATTTTCGACTGCTGACGATCATTTTATAGGACTGCTGTGAATATATCATAATCTTCAAATTGTAATCAGACTTGAACTCTCTAAACAGCAGGTGTCATACACCTCTGGAAACCTATGTGTTTGTGGTACAAGGAATCGAGGTTATCTTTGGTGCGCAAGGTAGTAGTTTTTTCACTTTACAGTTTGTCACCATAGTTTAGTGTAGAGAAACCTGCAGAAAGAATGTATGTCATGTGCTGCAAATATATTTCTTACACTGGCATATTAACAGTGCCGCATTCCACACGACTAATAACTCGAAAACTACACACTCTAGTGTTGAAGAATGTATAAGTACAGATCATGTAGCCTTGGAATGTGTTTATGTTCCATAATCATTTCAGATATCAACTTTGTATGGATACCAAACACTGGAACAATGCTTCACAATTGAGAGCACAGTTGATTTGTGTAAAATGTTTCAAATTCCACATCTTTCTTCTCAATCATCTGTTATATCATCACAACAGTCTCATATCTATTATACACTGATATGGGGTGCTGACCTCATCGACAAGTGCACTTGTGGAGATATCTTGTGCACTTGGATGGGTGTCACATATAAGACTGGTGTGGAACAGTTTTTGCTGAACAGCAGTCACGGACTCTGCTCTTCCGTTCCTTCATGAGGCTTGAACTGAAGTGGGTATAGTACCCTTCTACTTCTGGTCAGCTGAAAATTAAATTTGAGACAATGTTGTATGGAGAGTTGGTCAAAGACAATGTGGGGAGGTCTTTCAGACTCCAGCTTCATCCTAAGAATGTGAGAATACTCTATGAAAGATGGGCAATTGTAATCATAAATTATGCACTATGACCGAAAAGCTAGAAATATGTACATAACCTAACTACATCGTTATAGAATGCTCTCTGGTATACTTTGTTGTATATGTTTGATGATTAACCATGAATGGACTTACTGCATAGTCACCTTTATACATTCGCTATCTAGTATATGGTACATGCAAAGCAGTGGAGAGGTGGTTTAGCGAAGATAAAGAAATTGGGAAGCATGTTACCATATTGTTGGTCGGGACTGAAATTAGGAAAAAACGTGAAATTGTTAAAATTCATCGCACTATCAACTGTGGTGCCTATTAGAGTACATTGACATTGTCTTCTCGATCCCATCCATCCACTGCCACACTGTTGATTACCGTATAATGATTATCTGACACCACTTGGTTGAGATAGAGAGAGCCTTGGTGGGAGCAACACCTTCCAGGGAAGACCAGATCCGAAGCAGCGGTCGCTTACGTGGATGCAACGTAAGGAATCAATGGTCTTGGCCTCTTAAAAATGGGACAGCTGCACGTCTGCTACCCAGTCACTGTGAAATATGAGATTAAATGTACAATTCATCACTTTCAGGCAGCTGTTTGGAAACACTCTAGAATGCTGCAAAATCTTCCAGTTTCCATACATTGTGATGTATTCCACATTTTTGTCAATAAGAAATACTATCTCTTTGTTTTAATTCAATCATCCTGTGTGTTGTACGAACAGCATACATTACACCTTGTGATGTCTAGCTTTCTGAGAGTGGCAATGGACTGAAAGATGTTAATGTCAGTTTAGCACCTGAAGTCGTGGAAAAATAAAATGTATGGTGGTTTACAAAGCTGTAGTCATCCACCGCTTGGGTGTGTTAAAGCAGAAAAAAACAATGTATCAAGTTGCTTATGAAAGAACCACAGAGTCTCTTGTCATTGTTAGTTTCCAGGATACGGACCTCCTACAGTACAGGTGACGAAACTTCAAACTGGTCTGTGCAAGCGACTTTGATTATTGGCCGCCTGCTCCAGTGGATCAAAACCTGTACATTTAATAGGATCGCCACATATGCTCAATGCCAACACACAGATGTTATCTGTTATCGATATATGATAGTAAAGGGATGTGGTAATATCTTACTGAGTTTACTACCAGGTGATGTTAGTAGAGTTTGCGTAGTTTATAGTTTTTCTTCTTCGATTGTACAAAATAACAAGGATAGAGACAATGTTTGGGTGACAGACATGAATACACCCTGACAGATGCAGATCTCTTTCAGACTGCAGTAACTGTATGGAGTTTGGAGATGCACTGAAATGCAGTAGCAAATTCCTCATCCTTGTTCTGGTTCCCATATGATGTGGAGTCTTTCTAATTTTCTAGATAAGAAACACCATTGTAAGAGATTTTACTGTCTTTGCTACTACCTCCTGTTGCAGGAGAAAGCTTTGTTTGGCTCTGGCCTTACACATCGTACACGGTTGGTGGAGCTACGACAACATGTTCTCATTTCCACCAAGTGGTCAAAATGTGGCCCTGTCACATTAACTCAGCTCGCCCTGTTTCTCTACAGGATGTAGAAGGTCTTCGAATCAGCGCTCTCTTACTTCCATTCAGTTCCAACTTAAACCGGAATGATCACATGGACAAAGCTGCAGGGAGGGTTGGGCAGAGCCTGAGGAACAGTTACAAGATGCAGAGAGACTGTCTAAAACCATACTGGAGTTTTGCTGTATGGCGTCCTTATCACATAGGTTCGAAAGAGGTGACTTATTTGAAGACATGAGAGTGCCACGAATATGGTTCGCTAGAGGATATAATTATTAAACGACATCTCCATGAGATCCAACGCAAGTATGCAGTTGAATGGAGAGACTTGATTCCAAATCGTAGACAGCATTTCTGGCAGAAAGCCTAACACTATATATCTGAAACGCCATTGTATTCATCATAGAATTTTGTACATTCCTTCTGAACTCAATTTAGCATTGCATTTTTAAGTGATATGTCACATAGCATACCATCTGCTGTACGTGATCATTCCCAATTAACAAACCTCCATTTCCTGTAACTCCGTGGATATATCGCAGAACCTTTGTTACAGTCTACATGGTATCAAAATAGACTGTGTTACAAATACTGTTTCTTAGTGTAGAAAATATCTACCAGTGGCAAGAGCGAGTTGCAAATATCGGCTTAATCGCACATTTCTTAGCTGAATCATTTTCTAAATTCGGTAATACGGGTGATTTTATTACGAAATTACACCGCTGGCGACGTGCACCCGCACTTTCAGTCTTTTAATACACACCCCGTGATCAACGTCTATGTTCAAAGTCGCAGTATTTGTGTGTAAGTCTACTTCATTCGGAAGCAATACCGCACCTGGATTTATAGGGCATATATAGTTTTTAATATGGATAACGTGAGTGGATCTTTTGTGTGCTTGTAGAAAGACCATTTTTATGCAGGGTGACATAGTCATTGTGATAGTGATTTGAATAGCGCGATCCTTAAGCAAAATGTATGTTGCTAGTGGTAGAATCCTTCTGCGGTAAGCTTAAAATGTCGGTTGTGAATAGCTTTCATCATAAATAACATCATCTTTCTTCCAGGTACTCCCATTTCAGCTACCTAGCGAGTATACTCCGACTGCTGAATGTACCCTGAATGATCAGTTTAATCAATTAGCCTATCAATTTGATAATGACGTGCCGCCTGATGTGTGAAAGCAATGGCTTTTGTTGGGGTACTACCTTTTAACGAAATTTCAAACCTCCACCTTCACAGTTAGAAACGACCATCATAATAAAATCAGAAGAGACTTTAAAAGTGTGAAGCATTTGGTACTTTAAGCGAGTTCGAAAGTGAGGAGACATCCTGAGACAGAAGTAGTTCTTAGCACTCCGTCATGAGCCAGAAATTAGTTTAATATGTGATGCAGGACAGAACAGATATTAAGCTGATTAGAAGAGATTGTTTTACCTGAAGAGAGGATACTTACAGGAAATATAGCCTATGCAATAATGTTGTAGGATTTTCATAAAAAGTAACGATACTTCAGCGATCTGAAAACGCGTATATGCCCTGATTTCTTCTGTCTTCGAAAATAAATCAAATAAAAGAGAGAAATCTACATTTCGCGTTGTATATTCGAGGTGTATGGCCAACAACATTGCCATCTCGGTCTTGTAAAGCGGATTTTTTAAAATTGGGGAGGGGGGAAGGACCTATGTTGGGGTGGAATTGGTTAGAGCTACTGTATCTATCCAAGGCGCAGCTGTTTGTTTTGCAGTACACCATGGCTGGTGCTGTTAGTTCCGGAGTGCAAGGTGGCTGTTGGCAGGGGTGGTCACAAGGCTTCACTGACCAGAAGCTAGGGATTAGCTCAGCCTGTGATGGGGGTTAGGGTCAAAGAATCCACCCGTCTGATGCTGCCCATGGCAGCAGAGGCGGTGAAGTGACCAGTGTGCTGGGTGAATGACGACAGAAGTGGACGTGTGTATTATGTGAGAAGATTCAATATGACAGGTGTTTGTGCTGGCGAATAGATTATTCCCCCCATGTAAATTGATCAGTTGACAGTCGTTCAAACCTCTGAGCACTCGGTACAGAGGGCTACTTTATGCTGGGGGGGGGGGGGGGGGGGGGGGGGGTTGGCGTGTAGCTGCCAGGATGGCTGGTGTGAATGCAGGTCTGTCCCCTGCTTGGCATGGATGGGGCTACCCTGTAGTCGGTGGATGGTGAGCGCTTCCCAATCTTGAGTTTGTGTGATTGGTAGGAATATGTTTAGTGGAAACATGACATGCTTCATTGTGGTGTGGAATGGTGCTTGTGTTCTCAAATGTTGGTGTACCCAAGTCCTCAGATATATTTAGCATTAAGATCTATTTGTGGCTTGGCTAGGCTGGGCTAGGGGTTTGGCCTTTTGGGAAGCTAGGAAGGTTTCCTCTAAATGGCCTGTAAACAAGTTGGCAAAGGAGGACACCATGCAAGTGCAGGTGCCTATGACTGTGCCTCACATGGCACCCTCCAATGACAACCTGTTTATGGGCCACTTAGAGGAGACTGTCCTTGCTTCCCAAAACACCAAACCCGTAGTGTTATTCAGGTTCATTGATATCTTAATGATCTTGACTCAGGGCCAAGACACCCTACCTCCAGTCCTTCAAAAACTCAAAACCTTCTCTCCCATCCACTTCACCTTGTCTTTCTCGTCAAAGTGTGCCACCTTCCTGGACGTTGACCTCCTCCTCTCTGATGGCTCCATCTGCACCTCTGTTCACATTAAACCCATAAACCATAAATAGTACTTACATCCAATTCACACCAAAACATCTGTTCCCTACATCCTGAAAATCCAGGAAGGAGTACTGCAGTGACAAGAACTCCCTTACCCAGTATGCTGAGGGTCTCACCAAGGCCTTCACAGACATGCACTAAACTCCAGATAGAGTCTACAAACAGATCTCCCAAGCCATTCCAGCTCGCATCTCCAATTCTCCCACCACTCCCAGGAACCACCCACAAAAAGTTGCCTCTTTGGTCACCCACAACCACCCAGACTGTAATAACTGAATCACTTCCTTCGCAAGTGCTTTGATGACTTATCATAATATCCTGAATTGCGGAACATACTACCTGAGGCCCTTCCCAACCCTCCTCAAGTGGTGCTCTCTCGCCCACTCAACCTCCACAACATCCTAGTCCACCCCTATGCCACTCCCTGACCCAACCCCTTACACAAGGTTCATGCCCCTGTGGAAGACCCAGGTGTAAGATCTGCCCAATCCATTTACCCTGCACTTCCTATTCCAGTCCTGTCAAAGGCTTATACCACCCAGTTAGAGGCCTGGTCACTTGTGAAAGCGGCCATGTCATACAACAGCTTCGCTGCAATCATTGCACAACTTTTTATATTGGGATGACCACCAACCACCTCTCCACAAGGATGGATGACCACCACCACACTGGGCCAAGAGCAAAATAGAGCACCAAATGGCACAACATGCAGCTGAATGTAACATGCTTGATTTATTCCAATGGCTGCTTCACTACCTGAGCTATCTGGATCCTACCCTCCGCCACCAGCTTTTCTGAACTGCATGGATTGGAGTTATCCTTACAAAACATTCTCCACTCCAGAAACTATCCAGCCATAACCTACAGTAACACAGGGGGCCCACATCCTCTACCCACTCTGTCCTGTCACCTCCTCCAAATTCCATCTCCAGCCCTCTTTGTGTGCTGCCCTCTGCCAATGCACCTGACCATCTTTCCCCACTCCTCTCCTTTTTCACTCTATTTTCCCTACCTCCCTGCCTCACAGCCTCCTGACTCTGTGCCTAGTGGCAGTCTAGTTCCTGCACACTCCACCAGACAGCACTCCTCTCTCCTGCCGCTGATACTCTGCTATCCCTTTCCTTTCCTGCCCCCTCCAGACTGCTGCTTCCATTCCATGTGACAGTTGCGTTCTGGTCCGTGTGCGTGATGTGTTTTTGCTTGTGACAATGAATGGTGTGTTTTCTCTTTCTTTTTCTGACGAAGCTGTTGTTGAAAGCATATGTGTAAGTGTCTTTAAACTGTGTCTGCATGCAAATGAACGTGGCATCTTAATGGTAAGCAGCAATCTATCCTTTCCCTACCTTGGTGATATTCCGATCTTGAGTTTCCATTGTTTGATTTTAAATATAACCTGTTTCACACCCAATGTGTCGATGTTTATCCTTGCGCATACGATTGGTCGACTACAAGGATGGTGGTGTTGTGGTCAGTCCAAAGACTGGTTTGATGCAGCTCCTCTTGCTACTATATCTTGTGCAGGCCTTTTTCTCTCTGAGTAATTAGTGCAGCTCATGTCCGTCTGAATCTGCTTCGTCTCCCCTTACGATTTTTACCCCACACACTCCCATCTAACACTAAACTGGTGATCACCTGATGTTTCAGAATGTGTGTTACCAACTGACAACCTACTCAGGTTGTGTCACGAATTTCTTTTCTCCCCACCTCTTTTCAGTACCTTCTCATTAATTACACCATTGACCATCTGATCTTCAGCAACACATTTCTGTAGCAACACATTTCAAAAGCTTCTATTCTTTTCTTCTCTAAACTGCTTATCGTCCAAGTTTCAGTTCTGTACATGGCTACACTCCACACAAACACTTTGAGAACAGATTTCCTAACACTTAAATCTATTTTGGATGGCAACAAATTTCTCTTTTACAGAAACGCTTTTCTTGTCACTGCCAGTCTACATTTTAAATCCTCTCTTTGTCCATCATCAATTATTTTGCTGGCCAACTAGCAGAAGACATCTACAGTGTTAAGTGTCTCGTTTCCTACTAATTCCCTCAGCATCACCTGATGGAATTTGACTACATTCCATTATCCTTGGTTTGCTTTTGTTGATGTTCATCTTACACCCTCCTTTCAAAACACTGTCCATTGCGTTCAGTTGGTCTTCCAAGTCCTTTGCTTTCTCAACTGAACTACAGTGTCTTTGGCGAACCTCAAAGTTTTTGTTTCTTCTCCCTGGATTTTAATTCCTATGAGAGATTGCAAAGCACTCTCACTTCTGATTTGGTGTAGGGAATACGATCTACGGCGATTTGACTTCATACATTGTGATGAAATGGTGGGCAGCAGTTTATGGTCTTGTTTGCGTGCTCTAGGGAAAGAAATACGGTAAGCTTTACCTGCGTTCAAATGAACTGGGTGCCCACTTAAACAACTGCAGTAAAAGCACGGCGTTCGTGGGGCGACAAAGCGCGTTTTTTCTGGAGAACGGTGAGGAGACATTTCCAGACGGGCCGTGCCGCAGTCAAAAAAGAGAAATGTGTTTTTGGAACCGAGCTGAGGTGGAAACGGAGAGAAAGGGAGATCGTCACTTTTGTACAAGTCTCTTGTACTGGCGCTTCGCTAGTAAAGAACTGCAGGTCTCTACCTAAACGTGAGACTTGTGTCCTTTGCTAGGGTGTGACTTTGAGCCTCTTCCAGTCACCTTCTGAACTGTCAGAGGTACTGCTTATATCATCACGGTCACAACGAGTGACGCGTGAGTGTACTTATTTGTCTTGAGTCGGCCGTCTAAAAATTTTACATATTCTGACACGCACAGTCGTGGCACGGAGTCAAATTGGTTTGGCAGACCAGCAAACGGGTCCACCTGCACACTGGAATTCGTCGGGGTTTCAGAGGCTCTTAGGGAAGTACCTGCGTTCTGAATTAACCTAACGCGAGACCGCGTACTTGCATTTTTCGGGAACGCGCATTTAATAACAGATTGCAGCCGTCCATGACTTCAGTCGCCAAACGCATCGTAGTGTGCCGCCTTGACCAGTAGGATGGCAAAGAATTTGCTGCTGCGATGTAGGCTATAATATCTATCTCTCAGCACCCTGTTCTATCGAACCATATTTTTCCTTTTTTTTTTGTATGGTAGAATATAGATGCTTGGTGGTGGCGTAGTTTGATGCCACAACCTGGATTCACGTGTGTGAAGTCAGATAGAGCGAGTAGTGTTCTCGTTAGTGTCGTGTGTCGATCCCCAGCAGATCACTTTGTCCACCATAGATCCCATTTTAGTAAGGCTTTTGTTAAATAAATATTTTTTGTATGATGATTCTTTAATAATTTTGTTGTCTTGTCTTGTTTAAGATCAATAAATCGATTGTGAATTAGACTATAACTTCTCCCTGAGTTCTGATTAACAGTTCCTACGCATTTTTATGGCAGTCTAGCTCAGAAACATAAGGAGTAGCTTTTTCCTTTGGTGTCCACTGTGTGGATCTTTTACTTCATTAATAGTAATCGTCTATCACCTATTCCAAATTTTGCTTTTGTTTCCTTTACTGCTTGCTCAATATACAGATTGAGTAACATCAGGGATAGGCTACAGTCCTGTTTCATACCCTTCTTAACCACTACTTCCCTGTCATGCCCCTCGACTTTTGTAACTGCCGTCTGGTTTCTGTATAAGTTGCAAATAGCCTCTCGCTCCCTGTATTTTACCCCTGTTACCTGCAGAATTTCAAAGAGAGTATTCCGGTCAACATTGTCAAAAGCTTTCTATAAGTCTACAGATGCTATAAACGTAGGTTTGCCTTTCCTAAACATATCTTCTAAGATAATTTGTAGAGCCAGTATTGCCTCGCGTGTTCTTACAAATGATCTGCCCCAAGGTCTGCTTCTAACAGTTTTTCCGTGCTCCTGTAAGTAATTCGTGTTCGTATTTTGCAACCTTGACTTATTATACTCGTAGTTCGGTAATTTTCACACCTGCCAGCAACTGCTTTTTTTGGAATTTGAATTACCACTTTCTTCTTGAAGTCTGAGGGTTACTTCTCCTGTCTCATACATCTTGCACAGCAGATGGAAAGACCGAGCCTGGTGGCGCAATGCTTAGTACACTGGACTCGCATTCGGGAGGACGACGGTTCAATCATACGTCAGGCCATCCTGATTTAGGTTTTCCGTGATTTACCTAAATCGCTTCAGGCAAATGCCGGGATGGTTCCTTTGAAAGGGCACGGCCGACTTCCTTCCCTAATCCGATGAGATCGATGACCTCGCAGTTTGGTTCTCCCCCAAATCAAACCCACCCTCCCTAAGGCTAGCAGTAGTTCTGACGGAATGTCGTCTACTCTCAGGACCTTGTTTCGACTTACCTCTTTCAGTGCTCTACCAAATTCGTCTCGCAGTACTGCATCTCCCATCTCATCTTCACCTACGTCTCCTTCCATTTCTACAACGTTGTCTTCATCACCCTTGTATAGCCCCTCTATCTACTCCTCCCACTTATCGGCTTTCCCTTCTTTACTCCAACTGAGCTCTTGATATTCATACATGTATTCCTGTTTTCTCTAAAGGCCTCTTTAATTTTGCTGAATATGGTACCTGTGTCTCCGCTAGTGAAATATGCTTCTAAATCCTTACATTTGTTCTCTAGCTATTTCTGCTTAGCCATCTTCCACGTCCTGTCAATTTCATTTTTTTAAGTTTTTATTCTCTCCATCCTGCTACATTGTTCGCATTTTTATAACTTCTCCTTTCATCGATTAAATTCAACATTTTCTCCATTCGTCTATTAAATTCTATATCTCCCGTGTTCTTTCATCTATTAACGTCAATATTTTCTCCTTTCGTCTGTTAAATTCAGTATCTCCTGTGTTATCCAATGATTTCTACTATGTCTTGCCTTGTTACTTATTTGATCCTCTTCTAATGACGCAGTTATGAGAAATGTTAAGTATTTGAGACTGATTGTTTTCACACTGTTTTACGGAACAGAATGTTGTTCAACAAACTCCGTTGCTATGTGCGCTAGCAGCATTGAAAGAAAGTATCTACGAGAATAAACTCTGTGTAGGGCTTTAGGCGATGCTACTCTTTGTTTATATAGCATCCTTGACACTGGATTAATAATACTTTTTGCTACGGCTTGAGATACTGGAATAAAAAGACGTGTTGTCGAAGTAGATCTAATTGAATTGTTGCACGGCAGCCCGTACAGAATTAGTTAGAGCTAGAGAATTGAGATTATTTAAACGCTGAGGCGTAATATCTTGTGAATAGAAATACGAAAGGGTTATTTTGTTAAAGAGAACTATCGCATAAATGAATATTTATTCAAAGGTTAGAAATTTCAACATTTTAACAACTGTGGAGATTTGTGCTTCAAGTTTACATATACGCACGATTAGACATTTGTCTCTGCGGCTTTATGAGTGTTAGTTCGAGCCTGGACGCGGTCCGGTTCCTTGGCAATAGGTCAGCTTACGGAACTTTACCGTAATTTACTAATATTTTCTCCTACAAAAACTGAGACGACTACATTCATACATCCCAGAGTGCGCTACGAGTGTAGGTGACCAACCATTTCTAAAGTGAGAAATAAACTTAAATAAGTTTTTCAGGAGAACGGCGTGCAACAGCAGCGGTAGGTGCAGGGTGCGGAGGCTACAGCTTCGTGTCGCTACATCATAAAAGTAAACTTAGAAAACACAGGCATATCCACATAGTTCTGAAAGCCCAGATCCCTTTTAAATCACTCTTAATTATGGGGAAAAACTTCTTTGTGAAGCACTTTAGCATTTACCGGTAACTTAACATCAAGTAACATTCATTCTAACTTTAACATCTCAAATTTAATATTCATTGAAGTAAACTGCAATTTAAATTTCTGTCTCTTCATTTTTCTCCTATTCTCCTTTTCATCTTCAGCATTTTTATATTTTTCTCCTTTCATCTGCCAAATTCAATATGTCTTATGTTATCCAAGGAGTTATACTAGGTCTTGTCTTTTTTTTATACTGAGAGAGAGTCTCCATTCCTTCCAAGCTAATTATGGCTCAAATTCAAAGATACAGAATCGACAGCAATAGATAGATTCATACCGCATAAGTTAATAAGAGGCGGGACTGATCCACCACGGTACACAAAACACGTCAGAACACTGTTGCGGAAGCAACGAAAGAAACATGCCAAATTCAGAAGAACGCAAAATCCCCAAGACTGGCTATGTTTCACGGAAGCTCGAAATTTAGTGCGGACGTCAATGCGAGATGCTTTTAATAGTTTCCACAATGAAACATTGTCTCAAAATATGGTAGAAAACCCAAAGAGATTTTGGTCGTATGTAAAGTACACCAGTGGCAAAAAACAGTCAATACCGCCACTGCGCAATAGCGATGGAAATGTTACCGATGATGGTGCCACTAAAGCAGAGTTACTAAATACAGTTTTCCGTAATTCCTTCACGAAAGAAGAAGAAGAAGTAATTATTCCAGAATTCGATTCCAGAACAGCTGTTAGCGTGAGTGACATAAAAGTAGATATCTTAGGTGTTGCGAAACACCTCAAATCACTTAAGAAAGGCAAGTCTTCCGGTCCAGATGGTATACCAATCAGGTTACTTTCAGAGTATGCAGACACATGAAGTAATGAGTGCTGTCGACAAGGGATCTCAGATCGATTCCATATTCCTAGATTTCCAGAAGGCTTTTGGTACCGTTCCTCACAAGCGACCATTAATGAAATTGCGTGCATATGGAGTATCGTCTCAGTTGTGTGAGTGGATTCGTGATTTCCTCTCAGAGAGGTCACAGTTCGTAGTGATAAACGGTAAATCATCGAGTAGAACAGAAGTGATATCTGGTATTCCGCAAGGTAGTGTCATAGGCCCTGTGCTGTTCCTGATTTACATAAAAGATCTAGGTGATAATTGGGCAGCCCCCTTAGATTTTTTGCAGATGATGCTGTAATTACCTTCTAGTTAAGTCATCAGACGATCAATTCACATTACAAAATGATCTAGAGAGAATTTCTGTATGGTGCGAAAAATGGCAATTGGCACTAAACAAAGAAAAATACGAGGTCATCCACATGGGTACTAAAAGAAATCCGATAAATTTAGGGTATACGATAAACCGCACAAATCTAAGGGCTGTCAATTCGACCAAATACCTAGGAATTACAATTACGAGCAACTTAAATTCGAAAGACCACATAGATAATATTGTGGGGAAGTGGAAACAAAGACTGCGCTTTGTTGGCAGAACACTTAGAAGATGCTACAAACCCACTAAAGAGACAGCCTACATTACACTTGTCCGTCCTCTGCTGGAATATTGGAGCGCGGTGTTCGATCCTTACTAGGTAGGATTGACGGAGGACATCGAAAAAGTGCAAAGAAGAGCAAAAAGTTTCGTGTTATCGCGCAGTAGGGGTGAGAGTGTCTCTGATACGATACGCGAGTTGGGGTGGCAGCCACTGAAACAGAGGCGATTTTCTTTGCGGCGAGATCTATTTACAAAATTTCAATCACCAACTTTCTCTTCCGAATGCGAAAATATTTTGTTGACATCCACCTACGTAGGGAGAAATGATTATCATAACAAAATAAAAGAAATCAGAATTCGAACGGAAAGATTTAGGCGATCCTTTTTCCCACGCACCTTTTGAGAGTGGAATGGTAGAGAAGTAGTATGAAAATGGTTCGATGAATCCCCTCCCAGGCACTTAAATGTGAATTGCAGAGTAACCATGTAGATTTAGATGCTGCTTTCACTAATTAATCTCTCAAAGCTACCCATTTTTTTCTACTCTATTCCTTTCCCCTGCTCTTGTCAATTGTTCCCTAATGCTCCCTCTGAAACTCTCTACAATCTCTGGTTCTTTCAGTTCATGCAGGTCCCACGTCCTTGAATTCCTACCTTTTTTGCAGTTTCTTCAGTTTTAATCTACAGTTCCTAACAAAAAAATTGTGGTCAGAGTCCACATCTGCCCCTGAAAATATCTTATAATTTAAAATCTCTGTCTTACCATCATATAATCAAGCTCAAATCTTCTGGTGTCTCCAGGTCTCTTTTACATAAACAATCCTCTTTCTAAACCAAATATTAGCTATGATTAAATTAAGCACTGTGCAAAGTTCTACCATACAGCTTCCTCTTTCGTTCCTTTCCCCCAATTCATATTCACCTACTATTTTTTCTTCTCTGTCTTTTCCCGCAACCGAATTCCAGTCCTCCATTAAAATTATATTTTCGTCTGTCGTAAGTGTCTGAATAATTTCTTTTATCTCATCACACATTTCTTCAGTCTCTTCATCATCTGTGGAGCTTGTAGCCACATAAACTTGTACTGCTGTGGTGGGTGTGAGCTTCGTATCTATCTTGGCTACGATAATGCGCTCACAGCGCTGTTGATAGTATCTTACCCGCTTTCCTGTTTTTTTATTCACTATCAAACTGACTCCAACATTGTCCCTAATTGATTTTTTTGTACACCCCTGTATTCATCTGACCAGAAATCTCGTTGCTTCCGCCACCGTATTTCACTAACTCCCACTATATCTGACTTCAACCATCCATTTCCCTTTTTAAATTTTCTAATGTATCTGTCCAGCTAAGGTTAGGTTAGGTTAGTGTTTAACGTCCCGTCGACAACGAGGTCATTAGAGACGGAGCGCAAGCTCGGGTTAGGGAAGGATTGGGAAGGAAATCGGCCGTGCCCTTTCAAAGGATCCATCCCGGCATTTGCCTGAAACGATTTAGGGAAATCACGGAAAACCTAAATCAGGATGGCTGGAGACGGCATTGAACCGTCGTCCTCCCGAATGCGAGTCCAGTGTGCTACCACTGCGCCACCTCCCTCGG
The DNA here is from genome assembly GCF_021461395.2 of Schistocerca americana. Lineage (NCBI taxonomy): Eukaryota > Metazoa > Arthropoda > Insecta > Orthoptera > Acrididae > Schistocerca > Schistocerca americana. The sequence continues at coordinate 714,669,223 of NC_060122.1, read as the reverse complement.
TGTGTCCAGTTAAGGGATCTAACATTCCACACTCCGATCCGTAGAGTGCCTGTTTTGTTTCTCCAGATGACGACATCCTCCTGAGCAGTTCCCTCCCGGAGATCCAAATGGGGACTATTTTACCTCCGGAATATTTTACCCATGAGGATGTCACCATCATTCAACCACACAGTAGAGCTGCATGCCCTCGAGAAAAATTACGGCTGTAGTTTCCCCTTGCTTTCAACTGTTCGCAGTACCATCACAACAAGGCCGTTTTAGGTGATGTTAGATGGCCAGATCAGTCAGCCATTCCGATTGTTGCCCCTGCAACTACTGAAAAGGCTGCTGCCGTTTGTCAGGAACCAAATTTTTGTGTAGCCTCTCAACAGATATCCCTTCGTTGTGGTTGCACCTACGGTTATCTGTATCGTTGAGCCATACAGCCATGCAAGACACCCCACCAACGACAACGTCCATGGTGCTTGGGGGGGGGGGGGAGGAAACTACAAGGATAATTTAATTTTGTAAAAGCAACGAATATTGCATTCGCTCGTCTTGCATCAGTACGATTTTGTTTTACGTGTTATCTTGAGACCGCAAAGGGCATAGCTCTCACTCCTCTTGTATCACAAGCTAATTTTATTAAAAGGGGGGCTAGAACTTTAACACTGGAAATATTTTCACTAATTTATCCATACGTTTTTAGTGTAGGCTTCCATAACCACTACTTGAAGTTGAAAAGTTGCCTTACTGAGGATTGTTTCGATCGTACGAACACTTGTGAAAGGCGCTGCATTTCAGTTAGAACAGCTGTTGGGCGAGTGCGTCAGAGTGAACATAAGTTGCCATAATTCTGGCTCGCCCATTATGTCGAGATGTCTTTAAGATATGTGTCGTTCCTTGCTCTTACGTTGACATAGATCCCCTACGATCGAAGTCACTCATCTAATGTGATCTCTCCCTGTCGCCTCTGGTTATCGATGTCGTAGGCTGTTCTAGACGCCACAGCGTATTGTAGGCCCTAAGAAATAAACCAGTATTTCTCGTAGAAACATTGTGCTTGCTCCTTTAGTACTCCATAACAATACCAACATGAAGCTTCTCCTGGCCAGCCACATATTCTGCGGCTGTGCATCACATTCCGACAGAATAGTGAAAGTGTCCTGGAGTACGCTTTATGTGCTTTTCCTAAGTTGGTTCAAGCGAATTCTGTGACAGTTTCCTGAAAAGGACCATTTTCTGTTCTTTCCATTGACGCTGGGCAAGTCAGCCGTCTCTGTCGACATAACTGCGATGGGGTTCCGAAGGAGAGACAGAGAGAAAGAGAAAAAGATAGAGAGAGAGAGAGAGTGAAACGGCCATAGAACTGTGTACGAATAGAGATGGAGAGCAATAACTACAGATCAGCTTGGTAGGCGAATACGAACTTTATAGCTGGAATGTATCGAATTTTGTCTGTAGTGGCCTGAATTCCAGCCACAGCCTTCACGGCCGCCGAGTTTTCTTTTCATGTGTTCTTTATTTTTCAACCGAAATGAGCCAGCTGCTTTCAGTAACCTCCATCAACGTCTGGCGTCGACTGAGCTCCAGGTTGAGGTCTCGAAACTGGCTTAAGTATTTTCTGTTACGATTGACCTCTAGACGGAAGGTCGAATAAAACTGATCTCTGATGCGTCAAGAACACCAGTGTGCTGGTTATGTGTGCTCGCTGCCTTAATAAACTGACAATGTGGTGCAATTTATAAGTAGGTAACTGTCAGTGCATAATGGAGGGTACTTCTCGCCAACGTTATCAATTTTCAGGTCTGTTCTATTCGCTTATTGAGCGAGCGGAAAATAACCATCAGTGAAGCATATACGTTCCTCCTTAAACCTTGCACTGCTTTCCCTTGGAACAACTCACCATACATCACACACTCATACGTTTATCGATATATTTGCTACCAAATCTCCAAAAAGAGTAATATGCACTGATCAGATCTCTGTACGTGGCACGTCTGCGCATGATGTTATATTCAGACTTAGTCGTTGCAGTATTCAAAGAACATAGTGCAAATCCCAGGTACAGTCCCTCTTTAACTGAGGACTTTCACATGCCCGCCGAGGTCTAGCAATAGGCAAATACAAACCTGCAGCTGAAAGTCTAGTCCCTATTGAGGATTTAAATCAGCAATTCACCATGCCGAAATTTTTGCTTGCCCAACACACAAAGCCGCAAAGCACCGGTTGCCTTAAATCATCAGTAGTTGGTACAAAAAGAAATATTTGCTGCAGGCCTAAGCTTTATTTAATACGGCCAGAGACGTCAAACGCATGAATTTGTTCTGCAACTGCAGGACAGGATAATATTACCGTGCAAATAACCAGTTTCCTCGCCGATCCACAACTGCCCAAATTAACGGACATTTTTAACGACACTCTAACATCCAAAATCTTTCCAACAGCCTAGAAGCAAGGACTCAAAAGCCATTAGCCAAGAAGGAATCTGCCAAACAACCGTCCGTCTACGGCCTTATTTGCACTCTACCGACGAATATCAATCAGGTTCCTGCAAAAATTGCGGCACTACCACAGCAGTTATCTAAGTGAGGACAAACGACAGGCGGCTACCATGTTCTTTTTGAACTTCAAAAATGCTTTCGACACTATCGACTTTGCCATTCTACTTGCTAAACTCACAAGTAACTTTTTTTCTTCAAGTGCTGTACAATGGTTCCACTCGTACGTTACATCCCTCCAACAGCGTCTAATAATGGAGATATGCAGTATCAGTAGTTCCAGAACAATCGGTACTGAGTCCTCCACTTCTCTCAATATGTGTTAACGATTTGTCGACTACTCTCTACCACTGAAAACACCATTTATATGCTAACTATATTCAGTGCAAGCCCAAGAAAACCGTGCACAGCCATCCAGCGTGTAAATGCTAACTTCATTTCTATCTAAGCTGTCTAACGTGCAAGAAATCAGCGCTGGGAAGTACCTCAACGAGGAACAGCTTGAGAAAGAGAGGGGATTTCCCAGGTTACATGCTATGCACTGCAAGATACGAAGTTTTCTCCCTGCACGAAGACAGGTGAGCAAGGTCATCGGGAGGGATTGCAAAGTGGGCCCACCAATAACGGAAATGATACGATGGAGGGCACAGTAACGGAGACCATGAACAAAACCAGCCAAATAGGATGAGTAAGTCATTCAGATGACCGATCAGTCAGCCAGTGAAGCAGACAGTGAACAGTGCAGAGTAGTCAATAGACAGCGGGCAGACAGAAGTCAAACGGTCGGTAGTCAATGAGTAGAGAAGGAGACAGTGACTAGACAATGTTACAGACACCAGGCAGTCAGAGGAAGACATTGAGAGGAAGACATTGAGTTTATACAGTGTTGTCAACTCAGTTTTCGAACTCTGAGTCAAATTCCTGCTTTCATTCTGATGTCAATCATTACTTCAAGACATACTCATTTCTCGCTTCATGTTGAAAGAATTTACCTTGCGACCCTATGGACAGTTCTTAGAGCATCCAACTGCGCTTCCTTGTCTCATCTAAGCCTACAAATGCTACAGTAACACAGCTTCTTTTAGGCATTAATAGTTGCTGCAGGTGCAAACAGGAACACCGTCTCAGGCATAGTTAAAGGATTAAGTCAGCCAGGGAAAAGACAGAAAGATTTAAGCCACACTGGTTGTCGCCGCAAAGCCGCAGAACACGGGAGATGAAAGATGCCAGCTGCCAACCGGCCGCCACATAAACAATGACGGGTGATGGATGTATCGCGCCGACCTCGCGTCTGTAGTACACGCCTTCATGTAAACTAACTCCGTCGAGTAATGAGCTGAGAAAATTCACTCCTCCTCTGCTTGGCAATTACTGAATCTTGTCTGCACCCAGTCAAATCTCCACTGATATAGACTTTTCCATGCTCTGAGCCTTCAGTATTTATTGCAGTATTACACGAAAAAGAGCTTTGCATACGGTAGAGTTACTTATGAAAGGATATGGAGGGTGCCCCAAAAATGTTGCGACAAACTTCGAGGGATTGTAGAGGATGTCTTGAGGAGTAAATCTCCTATAGGAACCCGAGTCCCGAAACGTCTTCCAACGACGCTGCAGAGCGTCCAAGTTATAGGCGCTGCCGCCTGCCATTAGGCCACCCCGTGGGCAAAGGAGAGTAGCTGCTTCTGGGAAATTCTAGCTTCTCCATGTACTGACATAATCTACGAGATGATTGAAGTCCAAGGCGAGCTTTATTCAGACATACTTTGCCTCTGACAGAGGGCTTTGTAAACGGAGTGTTGCAAGTGAAGGAATAAAGCTGCTAAGCAACAGTTTGACACTTCATTGAGATGAATAACCCTAGCTCACCAAAGTCTTCGTCCATCTACAAGGCTTTGAAAAGGCTGCGTATTGGAGGTGGTCGTTCCAAGGAGAGTCTACTGAAGTAAAGGTTACGTAACCAGAAAGGAAAGTTCGGTGTTCCTGTGGTAACGGGACTACAATAACACTGTTTATACATTGATGCGACAACGTTTCTCTGTCGTCACACTTTAAGAATTCTTTTGTACCATCCAAATGCAACATAGCTGCGAGTTGAGGAACAAATGATCAAATTTCCTGTCACAAAAGACACAGTTCCTAGTAAATGACGGCAATCCATCGAGTGAAACGGAAACGATATCTGGCGTTCCGCAAGGAAGAGTTATTTCTACATCTATTATACGTATTCCGCAAGCCACCATATGCTACATGGCGGACGGTACCTTGTACCACTAATAGTCCTTTTCTTTTCCATTCCACTGGCAAACGGTGTGAGGGAAAGACGAAATCTATGAGCCTCTGTCGGAGCTCTAGTTTCTCTCATCTTATCTTCGTAGTCCTTACGCGAAATGTACGTTGGCTGCAATAAAATCGACCTGCAATCAGCGCCAAATTCTGGTTCTCTAAATTTCCGCAATAGTGCGTCGCGAAAGGAGTGTATTCTTCCCTTTAGGGATTCCAACTTGAGTTCACGAGCATCTCCGTAATACTTCTGTGCTGGTTGAACCTCCGGCCTCTGCTGTTTCTAATCCGTATAAACGATTAGGGAGTCAATGCGATCAGTCCTCTCATATTGTTTGCAGCCGATTCTGTTATTTACTGTCTACTAAAGGCAGTAGAAAATCGAAAACATGATCAATAAAAAGTGTGATGTACTCCACAAGTACACTAAAAATATCCGTTAAATTTCGGTTACATAACAAATAATTCGTATTTAACTGTTGTGTATTAAACGAAATACCTAGAGATTAAAATTACGAACAACTTACTTTGAAACCACCACATAGAAAATGTGGGGAAGGCGAACCAAATACTGCGTTTTATTGACAGGACGCTTAGAAGATGCATCATGTCTACTAAAGAGACTGCCTACACAACGTTTGTGGGTACTCTGCTAAACCACTGCTGCGTGGTATGGGATCCTTTCCAGACTTACTGACACCGAGCGAGGTGGCGCAGTGGTTAAACACTCGACTCGCATTCGGGAGGACGACGGTCCAATGCCGCGTCCGGCCATCCTGATTTAGGTTTTCCGTGATTTCCCTAAATCGCTCCAGGCAAATGCAGGGTTGGTTCCTTTCAAAGGGCACGGCCGACGTCCTTCCCTAATCCGATGAGACCGATGACCTCGCTGTCTGGTCTCCTTCCTCAAAACAACCCAACTTATTGACGTAGGACATTGAGAAAGAAAGGGCAGCTCGTTTTATATTAGCCTGAAATAGAGGAAAGGGAGTTCTGGATATGATACACAAGCTGAGATGTCAATCATTAAAACAAAGGAATTGCACCAAGAGCTTTTCACAAAATTTCAATCACCAACTTCCTCCTCCAAAAGCGAAAATATTTTCTTGACTCCCACCTACATATGAAGAAATGATCATCTTAATAAAATAAGAGAAATCATAGCTCGCGTGGAAAGGTCAGGGTTTTTATTTTTCCCACGTGCCGTTCTAGAGTGGTACGGTCGAAAAATAGTCTGAGAGTGATAGTGTGAACCCTCTGCTTAGCACTTAATTGTGAACTGCAAAGTAGTGATGCAGATACAAATGGAGATGTAGATTGTCAACGTGTCGAACGAAGAAGGGCACTGAGGACGAGGACGTCGATAGAAGAAAAATATGTTACCAGCTTCTTTATGAAATTTAACTGTCACTGACTTGTATGTTTCGCCAAGCTCTAGTGCGCTTGGAGACGGTGAAGTTTAAGGCCTGCGAGTGTCTAACGAGGTGTGCCCAACAAACTGAAAGATGTGTATTTTTAGTATACAGGGTGCGACATCTAAGGCGGGCCAGTCCATATATATTCAGAGTGAATAAAGATATCAAGGTGTAGTTTTCGTCAAGTTATAGTAGACAAAACTCATGACATTCTCAAGTAATTTTTATCATTTATAGGCGCCTAACTACCGCCCCCGGTAGCTGAGTGGTCAGCGCGACAGACTGACAATCCTAAGCTCCCGCGTTCGATTCCCGGCTGGGTTGGAGATTTTCTCCGCTCAGGGACTGGGTGCTGTGTTGTCCTAATCATCATCATTTCATCCCCATCGACGCGCAAGTCGCCGAAGTGGCGTCAAATCGAAAGACTTGCACAAGGCAAGTGGTCTACCCGACGGGAGGCCCTCGTCACACGCCATTTATTTTATTTTACGACACCGACTTTTTTTTAATGGAACTATGTTCTTGTTTCTGTGGCGTGTGAAAAAAGCTTCCAAGAGGACTTCAGCAACATAATGTATATGGAACTTGATCAAATAGTGTCAAGATAACATGGCCGCAGACCACCGTCCCCCCGTCAGGAGAAGAGGTTGCGCAGACGTTTGCTCTATTACACCAAAGCCGGCCGCTGTGGCCGAGCGGTTCTAGGCGCTTCAGTCCGGAGCCGCGCTGGTGCTACGGTCGCAGGTTCGAATCCTGCCTCGGGCATGGGTGTGTGTGATGTCCTTAGGTTAGTTAGATTTAAGTAGTTCCAAGTCTAGGGGACTGATGACCTCAGTTGTTAAGTCCCATAGTGCTTAGAGCCATTTGAACCATTTATTACACCAAATGTAAGAAAACAAGGGACTCAGGTATGGTTTTGTGATTATATGTGCACTTGAAGGGTATCTATCTGTATTCTGCTGTTGTAGCAAGCGGCAATCAGATAACCTGCTATTGAGACAATCGCAATGTACATGATAGTCGAAAAGTGAGTATCGTTTATGGCGAATGTCGTCAAACTATTAGAGCAGCGGTGCGGTTGTATCCTGAAGAGTATCCAGGTGGTCCTAGGCACTCACGACCTGTCTTTGAAAACATTATAAAAAAGTGTTATAGAAACTGAAAAGTGCTCAAAATAAAATACGCCAATGAAAAAGAAAAGCAACCGAGGAAAGAAATGAAAATAACGTTTTAGCAGCTGTGACACACAATGTAAATATCAGAGTCACCTCGGAAGTGCGACAAGGATCACCTAAACAAATGCCCTGGAAACATTACATTCCATCGCATTTCATCCTCTTCACATGTTGCTGCACCTACAGCTTTGTGACAATAACTTTCAAAATTTATCACAGTTCTCCGATTGTTGTCTACTAAAAGTGCAAAGTGATGCAGCACATTTATGCAAAATTTTGTTTAAGGAAGAAGCATCGTTTACAAAGCATGGGCAAGCCAGTCTTCGCAATATGCACTAATCGTAAGTTGAATATCCACACTGACTCAAAGACGTGTATAAAAACAACGCTCTTGGTCTAACAATGTTTTGTGCCTGCTTTTTAAGACCCGCCGCAATGACCCTATTTTATTGATGGGTATCTAAAGACGCTCGAGTATCCTGAGTCCCTAAGATATGCTTCTGCCGCAATTATTGGAAAACAGCTCTTTGGACATAGGACAATTAGTGTGAAAGCCACATAACAGATGTCCCTCGCATTCGATACATGCAATGAGAGACCCTCTTAAGAGAACATTTGGGGAGTATCGTTCAGGAAACGCAAAATGGTCTGCATACCCGCCAAACTTAACACTTTTCTATTTTTCTCAATGACGAAAATTAAGAGATCTATCTGGCTATACCGACGACTCTCCAAGGCATGAAATGTCTTTTAACATGGGTCTGCGCAGCCATTAACTCCTTATGAAATTCAGCGTGCAGTATTGTTTCTCCAGAGTCACTTCACAGCGAGGAGCAATGCTCAACGTCAGCATTTTGACCACTTAGTATGACACCCGTGATAATAAATGCGCGAACCATACCTGAGTTACGAGCTTACTCAGAATTGGCATACTTGAAGCGCCAAAGAAACTAGTATAGGCATGCGTATTCACATACAGAGATATGTAAACAGGCTGAATACGGCGCTGCGGTCGGCTACGTCTATATAAGACAACAAGTGTCGGGCTCAGTTGTTAGATCGGTTACTGCTGCTACAATGGAAGCTTATCAAGAGTTAAGTGAGTCTGAACGTGGTGTTATAGTCCGGTTCGAGCGATGGGACACAGCATCTCTGAGGTAGCGCTGAAGTGGGGATTTTCCCGTACAACAATTCCAAGAGTGTACCGTGAATATCAGGAATCCGGCAAAACATCAAATCTCCGACTTTGCTGCGGCCGGAAAAAGAAGAATGGGACCAACGACTACGGAAGAGAATCGTTCAACGTGACAGAAGGACAACCCTTTAGCAGATTGATGGAGATTTCAATGCTGGGCGATCAACAAATATCAGCATGCCAACCATTCAACGAAACATCATCGATATGGGCTTTCGGGGCCAAAGGTCCGCTCATGTGCCCTTGATGACTGCTCGACACAGAGCTTTATGCCTCACCTGGGCCCGTCAACACTGACGTTGCACTGTTGATGCCTGGAAGCATATTGCCTGGTCGGACAAATTGTATCGAGAGGACGGACGTGTACGGGTATGGAGACAATCTTATAAATCCGTGGACCCTGCATGTCAGCAGGAGACTGTTCAAACTGGTGTAGGTTGTGTAATAGTGTGGGGCGTGTGCAGTTGGGGTGATATGAAACTCCTGATACGTGTAGATACGACTCTGTCAGGGGACACGTTTGTAAGCATCCTGTCTGGTCACCTGCAACCACTCATGTCCATTGTGCATTCCGGCAGACTTCTAGCAGGACATGCGACACCCCACACATCCAGAATTACTACAGAGTGGCTCCAGGATCACTCTTCTGAGTGTAAACATTTCTTCTGGCCACCAAACTCCCCAGACATGAACATTATAGAGCATATCTGGGTTGCCTTGCAACGTGCCCCCACGTACTCTTACGGATTTATGGACAGCGCTGCAGGATTCATAGTGTCAGTTGCCTCCAACACTACTTCAGACATTAGTCGAGTCCATGCCACGTGGTACTGCAGCACTTCTGAGCCATCGCTGGGGCCCTACGTGATATTAGGCAGGCGTACTAGTTTCTTTGGCTCTTCAGTTTAAAAGGGCGGACGTTCGAGGAACCTGTTCTCCTAGCGGCGGGACAGAGATTTGCGGCGCCGTTCTTGATGCTATTTGACCAAGTCCTATACATTTATGTCGTTGAAGTTCTCTTCATATCTTTTTTCAATTGCCACAGAAACAAGTACATAGTTACTTTAGAAAAAAAACAATGCCGGTGTCGTAATTAGGCAACTATAAACGATAAAAATTACTTGAGAATGTAAGAATTTAGCCATGTTGTCTACTATAACTTGGCGAAAACCGCAACTCGATATATTTACACATTCCAAATACACCGGGTGATCAAAGAGTCAGTATAAATTTGAAAACTTAATAAACAAAGGAATAATGTAGATAGAGAGGTAAAAATTGACACACATGCTTGGAATGACATGGGGTTTTATTAGAACGAAAAAAAAAAAAAAACAAAGTATTGCTAGACGCGTGAAAGATCTCTTGCGCACGTCGTTTGCTGATGATCGTGTGCTCAGCCGCCACTTTCGTCATGCTTGGCCTCCCAGGTCCCCAGACTTCAGTCCGTGCGATTATTGGCTTTGGGGTTACCTGAAGTCGCAAGTGTATCGTGATCGACCGACATCTCTAGGGATGCTGAAAGACAACATCCGACGCCAATGCCTCACCGTAACTCCGGACATACTTTACACTGCTGTTCACAACATTATTCCTCAATTACAGCTATTGTTGAGGAATGAAGGTGAAGATATTGAGCATTTCCTGTAAAGAACATCATCTTTGCTTTGTCTTACTTTGTTATGCTAATTATTGCTATTCTGATCAGATGAAGCGCCATCTCTAGGACATTTTTTGAACGTTTGTATTTTTGGTTCTAATAAAACCCCATGTCATTCCAAGCATGTGTGTCAATTTGTACCTCTCTATCTACATTATTCCGTGATTTATTCAGTTTTCAAATTTATACTGACTCTGATCACCCGGTATATGGGATCCCCTATTTTAGCTGCCTCGCCCTGCATGTCCAGTGTTTTCAGATACATGAAATACGTACACTTTATTTCCTATTTTATGTGCGTAATTCCCACTTGTGAATCTTTTTGACGGATGAAAACTGTCTGAAAGCATAGAACCTTTTCTTTGGCGAGCAGTGCTCTTACCGACTGAACTACTCAATAGGCCTTCAATGCTTCGGTTCTGCCAGTAACTCTCAACTACCTTCCAACTTTCCCAAAAGCTACCCTCTGTGCCTTGCTGACTAGCACTCCTGGAAGAAAGGAGACTGTGGAGAAATTGCCTAGCCGCAGCCTTGGGGTTGTTTCCAGCATACGTTTCTTTGCTGAGACGTAAGTTCTGTTGCTCCCTTACGTAAAGGCTACACTGCGGAGACGACAAAGTTTCCTTTTATGATATGCGACATTACTATTATCCCGTTGTTTGGATATTTCTTTTTGCATTCTTTGTGTCGATATTAAATGCTGACAGTCTTCGTCAACGAATACACGTTTCAAAGGATTTATGTTTCATGACTTTTAAGAGTGTTTTTGACAAGAGTGATTCCTGTTAAATAACCTGCCACGTCAGTTTACTATTTCGCACTTGTGTACAAACGGTAACGAATTCGATTCACATTGAACCCACCTGATTCTCTTTCACTTTACTGTTCTGGTTACTCATATTAGGAGATTGTTATCGAGTGTGGGATGGTTGTGTCTCCCTTGCCGGATTTCTGTAGAGCAGCCACTTCCCTAATGGCTGCCAGTCGGCAGAAAGTCTCGCGTGTCTCCATGATACACGGTTCGCTCTTCTGCTCTATCTTCAGCTGCGTCCACCCCATTACCTCCATCCGATACTGCGACTGTTTCTCGCCCCACGGGCTCTCCAGGTCACGGAAGAGAACAGGAAGAACATTCTTCGCAGAAAATGTGCAAATTTTAGTGTCAGAGTTGGTTCTGGTTACCGACGGCGAAGTAATCGGAACAATTATTATGGCAAAATTGTTTCTGGTATGTATTAAAAATGAAAGAATGGAAATGATTGGAGAAGGACGGTCATAGCTTCATCGTTAAGCGAGTCAACGTGTGGATTCACGTATTACCAGGAGTGCTGCACCTTTTGAAATGTGTTCGCGTTTGCTGTCGAGTACGCCTAGAAATACAGCGCTCATTTACGGCAGTCTCAGAAGTCGGCTATAACAGAATTCTGGCCAATTCACAATCGTTTCGCAATCACTGACAAAAATACTGCAACTACACTACTGGCCATTAAAATTGCTACACCAAGAAGAAATGCAGATGATAAACGGGTATTCATTGGACAAATATATTATACTAGAACTGACATGTGATTACATTTTCACGCAATTTGGGCGCATAGATCCTGAGAAATCAGTACCCAGAACAATCACCTCTGGTCGTAATAACGGCCTTGATACGCCTGGGCATTGAGTTAAACAGAGCTTGGATGGCGTGTACAGGTACAGCTGCCCATGCACCTTCAACACGATACCATAGTTCATCAAGAGTAGTGACTGGCGTATTGTGACGAGCCAGTTGCTCGGCCACCATTGACCAGACGTTTTCAATTGGTGGGAGATCTGGAGAATGTGCTGGCCAGGGCAGCAGTCGAACATTTTCTGTATCCAGAAAGGCCCGTACAGGACCTGCAACATGCGGTCGTGGATTATCCTGCTGAAATGTAGGGTTTCGCAGGGATCGAATGAAGGGTAGAGCCACGGGTCGTAACACATATGAAATGTAACGTCCACTGTTCTAAGTGCCGTCAATGCGAACAAGAGGTGACCGAGACGTGTAATCAATGGCACCTCATACCACCACGCCGGGTGATACGCCAGTATGGCGATGACGATTACACGCTTCCAATGTGTGTTCACCGCGATGTAGCCAAACACGGATGCGACCATCATAATGCTGTAAACAGAACCTGGATTCATCCGAAGAAATGACGTTTTACCATTCGTGCACCCAGGTTCGTCGTTGAGTACACCATCGCAGTCGCTCCTGTCTGTGATGCAGTGTCAAGGGTAACCGCAGGCACGGTCTCCGAGCTGATAGTCCATGCTGCTGCAAACGTCGTCGAACTGTTCGTACAGAAGGTTGTTGTCTTGCAAACGTCCCATCTGTTGACTCAGGGATCGAGACGTGGCTGCACGATCCATTACGGGCATGCGTATAAGATGCCTGTCGTCTCGACTGTTAGTGATACGAGGCCGTTGTGATCCAGCATGGCGTTCCGTGTCACCCTCCAGAACCCACCGATTCCATATTCTGCTAACAGTCATTGGATCTCAACCAACGCGAGCAGCAATGTCGCTATATGATAACCGGAATCGCGATAGCCTACAATCCGACCTTTATCAAAGTCGGAAACGTGATGGTACGCATTTCTCCTTACACGAGGCATCACAACAACGTTTCACCAGGCAACGCCGATCAACTGCTGTTTGTGTATGAGAAATCGGTTGGTAACTTTCCTCATGTCAGCACGTTGTAGGAGTCGCCACCAGCGCCAACCTTGTGTGAATGCTCTGAAAAGCTAATCATTTGCATATCACAGCATCTTCTTCCTGTCGGTTAAATTTCGCGTCTGTAGCACGTCATCTTCGTGGTGTAGCAATTTTAATGGCCAGTAAAGTATTATCAGTTATCAGACAGGAGAACTGGAAACAAATCGTGGTATTTATCATGTCCTTGTTAAAAACTATATACAAAAATAGTGTCATAAAGTAACTAACAAGATCGAACAACTCTTTCTTTCCTCTTTTCCTTTGCGTGTGTGTGTGTTTTCTTCTGTGTATCCAGGGTTGTCTGATAGTGTCACTAAGCTTGTTGTAACAGGCGACTCATAATATAAAGGTGAAGCAAAATTGGCAACGGTAGCAACATATTGTGTAATGACAGTGTCTCTCACAAGCGAAAACCGCCATAACTTCTCTGGGTGGTACGCAATCAGTTCCGAAGCTGCAGGAGTACTCAAGCGAGATGAGAAATCATCGCCAACGTTGATTGCAACGTGTAATTTGTAGGAAACTAGATGTATTCTCCTATGAAGTTTATTAAACTATTGTTCTTTATAAATAAGTTATTTATCGGTAAGGCTTTAGCTCAGCGGGATAAGCAAGGGAGAAGGGACCAGCCCTGTTTGTCTTGGTGAACCTGTCAGTCGCTCGAAACAGCTTCGAGAAACGTAGAGGTTAAACTGGACAGCTTCACTGAGATATACATCCGGTATCGGCTTAATAGGATTCGGAACTGTGTCGTGGTTCTCCACATTTACAGCCGCCTACGCAACTGAGAGATACTGTCTGTCAACATTCTGCCAGAAACCTGTTGTTACGCAGTGCCTTACGTTACTATAGACTTCCATAACAGCTACACTGAGATTCGAAGAGGCGAAACGTCCTCTCAGACTGCATCACAGAGTCCATGAAAATATTGCAGAAGCATTTTGTGGACTTCTCAAGTTGTTGACAGATGAAAATTCGTAATACTAGTGTTTCAGTCAAGCTACAGTTTCAGTCAAAGAAAATTTAGAGAACCGGCATTTGAGGCCAGTAGCACAACGATTCCACTGCCGCCAACGAACATTTCGCGTAAGGACCATTCGAGAGGAAATGACTTGTAATGGTACAAGAAACTCTGCGCCATGCACCGTTCGGCGGTTTGCGGAGTATGTATGTAGATGTTTGTGTAAAAAATACTTCTTCTAGATCACTCTGAGGGCGTAGAAAGGCCGTTGGTAGGGCAGAACGGTATTAGCAGAAATTCAAGCACCATAGCACACGTGTTCTGCCGGTCGAACGATGTGGCATAGTTGTTAAAACAGTGGAGTTCCATTCGGCAGACCTAGCTTCAGTTCTCCCACTGGCCATCAGGAATTTTCGTTCCCTTGGTTTGGCTAAACTGCCTAAGGGATGTTTAAATATGGATCTTCTGATATCACACGACCGAAAGCCTTCCCCACCCAATACTGGTTTGGGCTCTGTCTCTGATGACTACGGTTTCCTTTTCATCTCATGTTCTCTGTTGCGAGTCGAAGATGGGTAATGGCGGGGTCCTTCTTAGTGCAATCAATGGCGCTTAATGTGTCAAAATTTATTAATTTCGAACTGAAACATTTTGGCTCATTATTTGTAATCTTTAACCCAACGATTACCGCTCTGGTTACCATTGTCACGCGTTCTGGAACAACGGTTTTAAAACCCCGTTTGGCCACCTCGACTCAGATTAACTGTGGTTCACCAAAGATGTCGCAGGCGAGTGATGGGTGTTTTATGTGAACAGTGGCGAGGCCGATTGCTCCGCCCCTTCCTCTGAACCCAAGCAGACGCTCGTTTCTTAAGATTCGTACCGGCTGGTTTTAACTAAAGTGCAGCTACTTACGGAGGTCCATTGTAGGCTGTGATTATCGCATGGGAGGCGAAACTTAATAAATATTCTAATGCGTTAATGCACAACCGATTTACACTGGAAATAAATTAGTTCCAATTTTTGACGCCAGGTGAAATCTGGTGCTGAGAATGCAAGAAAGATGTATATTAATGTTTCCATATACGTTGTATTAGGAACACACGTGTGCAGAAAAGATAAAACAAGTGAGATAGGCATAATGTTGATTTTATTATTAACCGCCGCTTACACAATTCGTTCAATATGAGCGCCAAAAACGTCGACAAGCCGCTATACAGCGCCAGGTTTGCATCTGGTGACCAGAATTGGAACAAATTTTTTTTCCAGCGTAATTCGATTCTGCATTAACGCATTATCATGCCTTGCATGGTTCACTGACGTACGGTAATTACAGCCCATATGGACCTCCGTGAGTAGCTGCACTTTAATTATACGGTATGTGATCAAAAATATCCAGACACCCCCGAAAACATACATTTTTCATATTAGGTGCATTACTGCCAGGTACTCAATATCAGCGACCTCAGTAGTCGTTAGACATCGTGAGAGAGCAGAAAGGGGTGCTCTGCAGAACTCACGGACCTCGAACGTGGTCCACTGTTTGCGATGTGATAGTGAAGTGGAAACGTGATGGGACACGTGCAGCACGAAAGCGTACAGGCCGACCTCGTCTGTTGACTGACGGAGACCGCCGACGGTTGAAGAGAGTCCAGACCATCACACAGAAATTCCAAATTGCATCAGGATCCACTGCAAGTACTATGACAGTTAGGCGGGAGGTGAGAAAACGGATTTCATGGTCGAGCGGCTGCTCGTAAGCTACACATCACGCCGGTAAATGCCAAACGATGCCTCGCCTGGTTTAAGGAGCGTAAACATTGGATGATTGAACAATGGAAGAACGTTGTATGGAGTGACGAATCACGGTACGCAATGTGGCGATCCGATGGCAGAGTGTGGGTATGGCGAATGTCTGGCGAACGTCATCTGCCAGCGTGTGTATTGCCAACAGTAAAATTCGGAGGCGGTGGTGTTATGGTGTGCTAGTGTTTTTCACGGAGGGGGCTTGCACTCCTTGTTGTTTTTCGTGGCACTATCACAGCACGGGCCCACATTGGTGTTTTAAGCACCTTCTTGCTTCCCACTGTTGAAGAGAAATTCGGGGATGGTGATTGCGTCTTTCAACACGATCGAGCACCTGTTCATAATGGACGGCCTGTGGCGCAGTGGTTACACGACAATAACATCTCTGTAATGGACTGGCCTGCACAGAGTCCTGACCTGAATCATATAGCACACCTTTGGGATGTTTTGGAACGCCGACTTTGTCTCAGACCTCACCGACAGACATCGATGCCTCTCCTCGGTGCAGCACTCCGTGAAGAATGGGCTGCCATTCCCCAAGAAACCTTCGAGCACCTGATTGAACGTAAGCCTGCGAGATTGGAAGCTATCATCAAGGCTAAGGGTGGGCCAACACCCTATTGAATTCCAGCATTACCTACGAAGGGCGCTTCGAACTTGTAAGTCATTTTCAGTCAGATGTCCGGATACTTTCTATCACATAGTGTAACTACCAGGTACGTCGTCATGATAGAGAGATCTACCGTTTCTCCCTCTCCTTCCGGTAAGTTGAAATTCTTTTTTAAATCAGTCTTCTGACTGGTTCGTTTGACGCTTCCCGCCAGAACTTCCTCTCCTGTGCCAGCCTCTTAACTTCACAAGTGGAACGGTCCATAGGTCGTTGTCTGCCACAGACGAAACTTGACATGGTGAAAATAAAGGAACACGCATCTTGGCTTGGCTGCCATCTCTCAATAGTTTCCGAGAATACGATGGCTCAAGTTTCAGTGCCACTTCACCAGTATGGTCGTGCAGTGTAGGGATAAGTGAATTGGTAGCGTAGTGGTTAAGGGTACAGTTTCAAATTATTGTGTCCCTTGTTCGAACGCAGACTTACATTTGCTTTCTTTGTCTTCTGTTATTGAGGAAGTACGTGGCATTACTAGTTTTTGTGACATCGTGAAATATAGTGGAACAAAGACACGAAAACAAGCATTTCTAATATTATTAAAAATAGATTTTGTCATCCAAACTCTTCTACAATCTTATATCATTAACAGTAACTGAAAATAAAGAACATCTAACTTCTAGTATTTCATTTTTTCCCTTTGATTTGTACTTTTACAATTCAAGGGACTCAGTGAATTTCGCATGGCGATATCTATCACAAAAACACTCAAAAGTATGAAAATTCGGAGCATCACGAGCAACGTGCGAAGGCAACATATGCTGCAGTTACATTTTTTATTGTATCATTAGGAACAGCAACCTCGTAAACTTTGCTAGATAGCACGCGATCAGGGAATAACGTCACAGCAGACTACTATACAAATGGAAGGATTTTCTCGAAAGCTGGAGCCTGCAACTGATGATGGGTCAAGGCGTGTGTTTTAATTGCATCGCTTGCACTTGTGATTTCCCTTCGATGTGCGACGAGTATAGGGCACTTCAGTAATCAGCCACTGTATTTTTCATCTATGGGTAAAATTACGTGTCGCAGTGTTGACAGAATCGGGTACACTTTAGCAGAATTTCCTTTAATGAACAGGTCAGTGTTCCTATTCCATTAACAAACAACCCACCATATAAGGAAACTGAAGAGTTAGAACTTAGATATTTTTCATTTTGAATTGCTGTCAATAGTATAAGGTTAACTAACGTCTGTGAAACCTCTGTTTTTCATAAGATTAGAAATACTTATTTCTTTTCTCAATAATTCTATTGAATTTCACGACGTTGCAGATAGTATTGATGTCACATACTTCCCCAACAGAAGATAAAATAGACACAGAACCAGAAAGAGAGAGAGAAGAAAAAGAACGTAACGTTGGATTCGAACATGGCGTTAATATTTGAAGTTGTACACTTATCCTTGCACTGCGCGAGAAAAGTAGTAAAATGACACTGAAACTTTAACTTTTATTTTCGCGGAAACTGCTGAGTATTGGCACCTAAGGCAAAACAGATGTGGTATTATTTTCTTCCTTCTTCCGAATTAGTCGCGCGGGGTTACCGCGAGGTCTTGGGCGCATTGCCAAGGCTCGTGCGGCTCTCTCTATCGGAGGTTCGAGTCCTCCCTCGGGCACTGGTGTGTGTTGTCCTTAGCGTAAGTTAGTTTAGGTTCGATTAAGTAGTGTGTAAGCCAAGGGACCGATGATCCCAGCAGTTTGTTCCCACAGGAACTTACCACCTCTTCCGAACTACTAAGTTTCGTCTGTCAGAGAGAGGGGTACGGAGAGTTCCCCTTGTCACAAGAGCTTTTGAACCAAATGCCCTCGATTATTTGTTGGATATATTCCAACCTCTTCATTCCATTAGATCACTGGTCTCCAAACTTCCTAAGATCATTATCCTTGGATGTAATCAGATATCAGGTAGTACCTGGGGGGGGGGGGGGGCGGAAGGGGGGGCCGAGAACGGTCTACCGCCGTTCAGCACTGACATATCAAATTCCGAAAATTAAACTCTGAAAATTGGCTTGAGCAGCTAGCTCGGCAGCCCACACGCAATGGAAATACACTGAAGAACCAAAGAAACTGGTACATCTGCCTAATATCGTGTGGGGCCCCTGTGAGCATGCAGAAGTACCGCAACACTACGTGGCATGGACTTGACTAATATCTGAAGTAGTTGTGGAGGGAACTGATAACATTAATCGTGCATGGCTGTCCATAAAACCAGTGTAGTACGAAGGGATGGAGATATCTTCTGAACAGCACGTTGCAAGGCATCCCAGATATGCTCAATAATGTTCTTGTCTAGGGAGTTTGGTGGCCAGTGGAAGTGTTTAAACCCCAAAGAGTGTTCCTGGAGCCACTCTGTAGCAATTCTGCACCTGCGGGGTGTCGCTTTGGCCTGCAGGAACTGCCAAGTCCGTCGGACTGCAGAATGGACATGAACAAATGCAGCTAATCAGACAGGATGCTTACATACGTGGCCACTCTACTTAACTGCGCTCTTCACACTATATTTCTCGGGTCAATGGTTGTCCAGCTGGTTACATTAACGGCCAACGAGTTTGAAATCGTAGAACTTTAAACCGGCAACTATCCCCCAGAATCCTTGTATTGAAGACTTGGAATATCTCTGGTTTAACCAACGAAATAAAATTAGGAGACAAATACATGCAAACACTAGAGTCCAGTGCTGGTCGAAAAACGTCGCCAGTAATATTATTAAAATAATTACAAAAACTTGCTTTATGACCTTTTTAATGAACAAGTCGTATATCTTAGTAGATATTTTAACAAATATTGGCGTCAACATTCACTATACAGGGCGGTCATAAAAAGTCTGAAAAAGTTGCAAAGGTGTTGCAGGGCAGGTTGCTCTGCGAAATAATTGCTAAACAAAGAATTCGATACGTTGCGTAGTTTCCGAGTTAATTAGCATTGAAGTTACCCAATCTGGCCGCCGCGCGCCACTTCAAACCGCCCACCAGAGATGGTGTCGCCAAAGGTGTGCTTAGATTGGTTTCCTAACACCGAACAAAAGAGCAATAAAAAAACTGGACATGGGTTACTAAACCCACTAAACGTTTGCAGTCATGTGAAGGCGTTAACTCATTGGTCTTCTCCCAATGTTCGGCAGACGTTTTGGCTTTAGAGAGAGAAAAATTCTTTGGTCGATACTGTTCAGTGGGAATATTTAAAGACTTTGCCGTGGCTACTTATTCACGGCCGGCCGCTGTGGCGCTTCGGTCTGGAACCGCGCGACCGCTACGGTCGCAGGTTCGAATCCTGCCTCGTGCATGGACGTGTGTGATGTCCTTATGTTAGTTAGGTTCAAGTAGTTCTAAGTTCTAGGGGACTGCTGACCTCAGATGTTAAGTCCCATAGTGCTCAGAGCCATTTGAACTTATTCACGAATTTCAATACGCGAGACAGCACTCTTCAGGACTACAGTTACATATTTTCTCGAAGAATGCTTTCACAGATTTCAGTGTTCATTACGTCATTAAATTAGAACATTTATCCAAGAAATTGCGATGACATAATCTCAAACATGACATCCGTCACCGTATTTTATGTCATCAAAGTGTGTCTGGGCAACACCAACTAAAAGCAAGGCCTCGGCGCTTGTTCGTGACATCACGTCAGCTAGGCACGGCGAACGCCAGGTCTGTTGCGGGCAGAAACGCCTGGGCGTGCTTATCACTATAAATCTCTTATTTTTGGACAAAATGTTTGGTATTGTTTTGGATTCCGCAGTTTTATTTAGATGAAATATTTTCTTACTATCATAAAGCTACAAATGAAGATCATAGTTCTGTATTCCTGAATCCTGTCGAAATAAACTTGGATCAATATGAGAAGATGCTTTGCCCCGTTACAAGCTTCGGAAATTTTACATTCAAGTAACTATATTTGCTTGATCCATTTTGTTATCGAAACTTACCCCAACCCCCTTACAATGAACTCGTTTCTTTTATTTATTTATTTATTTTCGTTTGACATCGTCACTGGAAATGTGAACTAATTTACATGTGTAAATGTCCAACCTTTGCCAGTCATTAGATTGCAGTCGTTTTCAACGAAAGGAATTCTAAACAGGAAACAAAATAGCTTCATACATCGAAAATACTGCTGAGCTTAAACTTTTTTATACATGCACATAAGGAAAGATATATATTCCCCTCTTGCAACTGAAAGAAGTAACTTTATAAGATAAAAAAATTTTATTTGATAAAACAAGTATCTCTCTTTTGCCTCTTCGTCTGTCCCCTACCCCCTCCCCCAACGTGTACAATCGCAAGATATTTCATTAACATTCAGTGCTCCTCACCCCATAATCAACCAACATACCTAAAGAAGAGCACAAATATGTTCACAGTTTCTTGTAAAAGCAACCCAGTACAAACGTAAATTCCTCAGATTTACAAATAAGGTAAAGAAGCACGAATTCTGTTGCTGCTGGACCATGAAGTTGTTTTTGTATGTCAATCCTTAAAACAGGTGGAAATTTAAATTCAGGAGTACACTATTTGTTAAGAAGTGTAATGAATTGCACAATTAATTGATTGCAGAAATCTCTCAGAACTATGTGTGTTGGTCAACTACCGCCAATAGTTTCACATTTTCCTCTGTCAGAGAGGGAGACACCACCATTACGAGTATGCCTGCAACAGACCTGGCGTTCGCCGTGCCTAGCTGACGTGACGTCACGAACAAGCGCCGAGGCCTTCCTTTGAGTCGGTGTTGGTCTGGGGCACCTCTGTCGGTTTGGTGCCGTTCCCACATACAGGAAAAGCTGTTGAACTAGGATTCTTCAGCACATAGCACCTACGTCACTATTAGTTATTTCTCTTTGCGGATGTTAGCAAACACTAATCGTTAGTAAATTTTTATTTACACTCTTGCGGTTTCCTCTTAGCAGTGCGATCATGGAACTTTGCATAATGGAAACAGCTTTTAATATTCTTTGTTGACAGTACAGTTTTCTTGGGAACTAACTATTTTAAAGGGTGATGCGGTCAGAGGGGGACAATTTGCAACTTTTCTATAGATTCGACTGTTTACATTTACAGCAAGCCTTCGTGTTTCTCAACCGTTCTCCCTAAATCGTTCGATTTTTAGTACAATTCGGTACACATTTGTGATAATCAGTTCTCTTGCAACGTTATCCATCGGACATCTTGTTTCAACGTTCTAAACATCTGATTTCGTTAGTCCTCAGTAGAATACACAAATTTAGACTGGCAAAGATACAACGGAGGCGGCTAATAATACTGGAAGATTCGAGTTCAAGCAGTTTATAGCATTTCTGCATTTAGGAAAATATTTTCATGATGTTGATTAGAAATAGTTTGCCATATTCTGTAATTATGAGGGATAAAATACAGGAAACGAAAAATTATCTACAACTTGTTCAATAATCACACTGCAGTTACAAGAACCAAAGGACGTGAAAGGGAGGAGAAGTTCAGAAAGAAGCAAGACAGAGTTCTCCCCATTCCTTACGTTACTCCATCTGTACGTGGAGCAAACAGTAAAAGAAACCAAGGAAAAGTCTGGTAAAGAAATAAAGGTGACGAAGAAGAAATAAAAAGTTTAAGATTTGTCTATAATGCTTCAATGCTAGAGAGATGGTAAAGGAGTTGGAGGAGCAATTGGACGGAATAGATATTGCCTTAAAGAGGGTATAACATCATCATCAACGAGCGTAAAACAAGACTGTTTGAAATTTCTCATAATTAAAGATAGAGAGGAGCGATATGTATTTGCTCTGAAACAACTTTTAATAGTCAGGATGGCATTCAGTACTATTTGTTCCGGATGATTGGTTTCAACAGTTAAGACCGTCATCTTCTGATCTTCAAAAACTTTTTGTTGTATGTCCTGTACGGCACGTGTGATGCAATCGTAATGGAACAGGGAATACAACAACAAGATTTTTGAAGATCAGAAGATGACGGTCTTAACTGTTGAAACAGCTTGTCAGGATTATAGAGTATTCAGTGCTATCTTGGCTAGTAAAAGTTTCCTTACAACAAGATTAATGGCTCTAGTGGAATTAAACCGGTTTACTCTCGGAGGATTAGTTAAGGAAATAATTGACGAATTTTGCTGTTTGGGTAGCAAAACAGCTGACTACGGCAGAAGTGGATGGAGATGTAAAATGTAGACTGGCATTAAGTATGTGAAGTCTGAAACCGGCGTGATGAACAGTAAGGACGAGTAGAGAGTAGAAGTGTTTGAAATGTGGTGTTAGAGAACAGTGCTGAAGATTAGATCGGATAACATATTAAGAAGCACTGAATCGAGTCGGGGAATATATCTTTATGACACAACTTCATCAAAACACACACGGATGATAGCACACATCCTGAGGCATCAAAAAATAGTTAATTTGGTATTGGAGGGAAGTAGGGTAGGAGGGTGGACGAGACCAAGTATCGACTATAGCAACCAGGTCCACGTAGGTGTAAGCTGCAGTAGTTACGAAGAGATGGATAGACTTACTCAGGATAGATTAAGTTCGTGAGATGCATAAAACCAATTTTCGGACTGAAGACTGCAAAAATAACAAGAATTCAAGCGATTGTGACTATGTTATTTTGATCCATTTAATACTTACTATATAAGCTCTATTCGCTTCGCCAACGTTTACTAATTAGGAACAGCAGTCAAAAAGCACTGGGGACCTCCCAAAGTCCATTTTATAATAATTAATCACTGCACTACATAAAATACTCAGAACTAGGCCACAGCGGCAGCCTTTTTAGCAGCTGCCCTATGTTTTTGAACGCCACTGTATACGACGCAGAGAGAAATAGTGAAGCGCGTGGCGTAGGGTGGGCGCCTTACCTCTGCGTGAGTGTGGTTGGCGGCGTAGCGATGTGTACGGGCCGCGGAGAGCACGGCGTCTGTAGCTGGACGGCGCTGCGACGCGTGTATAAGAGGTCATGGCTGGGGAGGGGGGAGGGAGGGAGGAACCGCGGACCTAGCCCGCTCCCCTCACTAGCAGGACGCGCTCATGCGGAAATTATTATCGCCAATTTGAAGACTCAAGTATTCGGGGCGTTAAGGGACGCACGCGACTTTCTACGGTGGAAACATTTCGTCGACGTACGAGATTCGGTTGAAATCTCGAACCCAGAAGCTCATCTTTGGCGGGAAATGATCGTAATGACTGAGCTGTCCGTCCTTGCAGCTTTACTTCCACCAGTAGGTTGGGTAGCTCCGTCTGTACAAGTGTATCTAACAGACCAGCATTGGGAGCTTCATGTAAGATTTCAAAAGCAACATACAAAAATTTTCCAAAAAAATTTACGTATGATTCTTTCTACTTCTTCAAATGATAAAATAACGAACTACGAGGGCGCAGTTTAGCAAACATCAAGAAGGATGAAGTTACTATCTACGTTTATTGATCCGGCGTTTTTCTTTTAAAGGGGAAGAAGAAGAGGTTTATTATCATCATCAATGAATCTAATCTACAAGATATAAATTTCAAACTTTTCCTTAATATTACCGTACCCTAATATGAGATGAAAAGAAATACAATCCACAAGAAGTAAGTTTTAAATCCTCTATTAATGTTATCTCACCTTGCAAATGTGTTATCATTCGCCGGCCGGAGCAGCCGAGCGGTTCTAGGCGCTACAGTCTGGAACCGCGCGAACACTACGGTCGCAGGTTCGAATCCTGCCTCGGGCATGGATGTGTGTGATGTCCATAGGTTAGTTAGGTTTAAGTAGTTCTAAGTTCTAGGGGACTGATGACATCAGAAGTTAAGTCCCATAGTGCTCAGAGCCATTTGAACCATTTTTGTGTTATGATTCATTTATCCACAAGGCAAGTTCAGTACCAAAAAGTATTGTTTTTTGTTTCTTTCTTTACTGTTTTGTTAATTACAGATGTTTGTCGCTTTTGTGATTGCAATAGCATATCTTTCTGTTCAAATATATTCCTGGAATTGAACTTAGCTGTCCGGTGGTAGCCGAGCGGTCCTAGGCGCTTCAGTCTGGAACCACACGAACGCTACGGTCGCAGGTTCGAATCCTGCCTCGGGCATGGATGTGTGTGATGTCCTTAGGTTAGTTAGGTTTAAGTAGTTCTAAGTTATAGGGGACTGATGACCTCAGATGTTAAGTCCCATAATGCTTACAGCCATTTGAACTATTTGAACTTAGCTGTAATGGGTGTAGATGTACTGCCTGAAGTGGCAAATGAAAATTGGTGCCGGACCAGGACTCGACATCGTATTTCCCGCTTATCGACAGCAGTTGAATTTCCACTTGCATTAGGCTATTTGAGCACACTTCGCAAAGCGACCCAAACCTCCACTTGTCACACATCTAACCATTTTTTCTCATAGATTATTAATTCAGTTGCCCACATTTGCACATCTCGTGATCCCGGGCAAGTTTTAGAATCAAGACAACGAGAATTCATAGACAGTCTTTGTCGTTTTCGTCACAGCTCCATCTCCGCCTTATACAAGTTTGTATTTGATGATGAAGTGCAGTTTCGAATATTGAAATTTATTTCTGAAATTCGACTTAACTGTAATAGGAATATAACCTAAACCGAGGTATGAAAATTTATGCAGGATTGGGATGCGAACCCAGATTTACAATTAGGCTTCCCTAGCACGCTTCTCAAAGCCTCCCAAACTTCCATGTCGCACTCCTAAATAGTTCTTCTCAGAGATTATTAATTCATTTACCCACACTCCCACATATTCCCGTGCATATTATAGAATCCAATTTTTATATGTCGCTTTAAGTATTACGTCTGTACCCTTTACAGTTAAGTTGATTTTTACGAATAAATTTCAATATTTGAAACCGTAATTCGTCATCAAACACAAATGTATCTTTCTGTATGATTGTTTCTAATGCGTACCGCTATTATTTTCGTGTTGGAGTAAAAGAACACATTTGTGAATGGTACCTAGTTCACTTCTTCTGTAAAATTCTCAGGTAAATTTTTATTTGACGTGTTAAAAATATTCTGAACAATCTACTTTAAAATCTGGTATAGCTAAATATACTCCCGTTAATCTAAAAGACAGGGAAGACCACTGACTGCCCTACAACCAGACGCGTTAACGATATAAGAATTTTACAAGCAATATTGTGGGATCCAAATTCTTGGCCCGACGTAGTTTTAATCTACCAGGAAGTTTCAAAAGAGCTGCAGAGTAAAAGATTCAGTCTTATATTCGGTTGTTTGAAGTAAGCAGAAACGAGTGCGGTGCAGGAGGCAGTAATTTTCTGTTGTTGTACTTTACGTTACTTATGTTAAAGTTGCCAACATCAATGTGCGATTATCTTGTAAGGCAAGCTAACATTTTCATTTTTACATATTGAAAAACTTTTTGAAGTTCTGACGCTGTCGAGGATAATATTCTGGACGTTATCAAGAACTTGTATAGAAACCAGATTCTTTTTGATAAGAGTGGCTCTTCGAGATGCTTGCACCAGCTGTCGTTGGTGAATACCCACCGTAATTGTGCTGATTCTTTTCTTTATTGTTATTTCATCCCCCTCGCCATATATAGATGGAGGCTGGGCTACCAGCAACACAACATTCTGACTTCCATCCAGAAACATGAACGATGTAAGAACGTTACAAGCAAGATTAAAGAATGCAAATTGAAATAAAAATCTAAAATCTATAAGAAGATGAATGCTTCATGCATTTACATAAAATTACACTGTTGTTCTTCTCCGTTTTTTTAATTAAATCGAAAATATAAGAGTTAAGATAAAAAGAAAAATAGATATTAAAACATTAAGAAAGACGGCGATATTCGTTGGAATGGATATCTCATTTTCACTAAAAAGCTGAATGAAGTGCACTCGGACAGAAGGCTTTGGAGAGAAGTAAATGTGTTCTGCAGGGTCGAAGGGTGTGCGTAAAAAAATAGGGGTCTGTGGTTACTAACTGTGGATAGCGGAAGGACAGATGTGAAGAGGTGTCTAATGAGTGGGCGGACATAGCTGTGGCGTCAAAAGAAGGAGGAATGGGGAGAGAGAAGGAGGGGTGGGGAGAGATGGGGAGAAGACTAGCAGGATGTCTGATGTGGAAATGGGCTAGGTGGGGAAGAGTTGTAGTTCATAGGATGGATGAAGATTGGGGCGCTTTTCATTGTCTAGGAGAGGGAGTAGCGTTGGTTTAGGGTACTGAGTGTGTGTAGCTGTGTGTGGCGTTGGGGTGTGGTGTCAAAGGCGCGGCAGCATACCACGATTGATGAAGATAAAATGGAGCTATTAAAACCGGGTTTGCAGATAGTGTAGGTTATGTGGAGTCTTCGATGCCGGTGAGGAGGGGATGAGATGGGAGAGGATTCACATGGGGGACAAAAACGGATGCGAAAAAGAAGCCATATGGTCCTGCATCATTTTCTACATCTACGTTTTCTTCTGTTTCATCTTACTGCATTTCCTGCTGTTCGTTTCCTCTCAATATGTTTTCAACAAGTTCGTTATATGACTGATCAGAAAATCTTGATCATTACTGTCACAAGTGAGTCACTCATATCATTTGCATCACATTCCTGGCATATCTGTATGTGTGTTATCCGCAGCTCGTGATCGTGCGGTGGCGTTCTCGCTTCCCACGCCCGGGTTCCCGGGTTCGATTCCCGGCGGGGTCAGGTATTTTCTCTGTCTCGTGATGACTGGGTGTTGTGTGATGTCCTTAGGTTAGTTAGGTTTAAGTAGTTCTAAGTTCTTGGGGACTGATGACCATAGCTGTTAAGTCCCATAGTGCTCAGAGCCATTTGAACCATTTTTTTTTTTTTTTTTTTTTTTGTATGTGTGTTACTAGCTCATTTGTACCTCCATAACAGTATCACCTGTATTGGTTATTGAATATTTTTGTTGCAATTTTAGTATTCTCTTCCAAGCTTTGTTCAAAGTCTTCCTTGCAATCAAATCCTACGCATCTACAACCACGTTGCAATAGTCCTTTAAATTCACTTGCCTGAAAAATGACGAAACTACTACTACGTTATCTTCATCAACAGATAACAACCTACGTAAAAGTTGTTTTCTAGTTGTTTTCTATAAAGTCGTTTTAATGTTTCAATAACACTTTGACACATTGCTTGTAGCAAGCATGTCACAGCAGGAGACAAAAATTTTACTGTAAACGTTCCGTTTCCTCTCACAGTTCAGTCCAAGGGTGGGTTGACGCATTATCCTGTAAAAGTAGGACTTTTCCTTGTTTACCAATTTCGTTTTGAATTTTTGTTTACTTCAGGGATTCAGAATGACACAGGCACTGCAGTATCGTGTTTATCCGCCGACACTGGGTGGGAGGCTCTCAAGTAAAATGTCTCACCTGTACGGCAATATACGTAATGGATGTACGAGTATAGGTTGTACACGTAGGAGTGACGATATATCGATGTTTGGGTCTGGTAGCGAGTCGTGCACGCACAGCCAAATGGTAAGGCGACCGCTCGCAATAAGCGTGGAATCCGTGTTCGAGGCCCGGTTCGGTACAAATTTTCATTCTCGTCATTCCGGTCTACAGCTGATGATTGTCTATATTCGCAATTGCGTATACATTTAATGTGACTCTATAAACCGTTGCCGCTACTAGAGTTCTGCAAGGGATTTGCTTTGAATGTTAAGGTCAGTGGCAATAATACAGGTGGAAGAGATTTGGTCTATGTGGGTGACGAAGTCATAGGGGACCGTATGGTTAAGTCGAATGTGTGGGGTGGCACAGGTAACGGTTTTAGTCTTGAAGTCTTGAATGGGACAGTGCTCAAATGGTTTAAATCATACCTAACTGGAAGAGTGCAGAAAGTTGAAATAAGCAGTTCACATAATATGCAAAAAATTGGTGATTTCTCAAACTGGGGAACAATCAAGAATGGGGTGCCACAAGGTTCGGTCTTGGGTCCTCTGCTGTTCTTACTATATGTTAATGACTTGCCATTCTATATTCACGAAGATGCAAAGCTGGTACTTTTTGCCGATGATACAAGTATAGCTATCACACCCGACAGACAAGAATTAACTGGTGAAATTGTAAACGATGTTTTTCAGAAAATCATTAAGTGGTTCTCTGCAAATGGGCTCTCATTAAACTTTGACAAAACACAGAATATACAGTTCCACACAGTAAATGGAATGACCCCATTAATAAATATAGACTTCGATCAGAAATCGGTGGCTAAGGTAGAATATTCAAAATTTCTAGGTGTATGCATTGATGGGGGGGGTTGAACTGGGAAAAAAACACACTGAGGATCTGCTGAAACGTTTGAGTTCAGCTACTTATGCTATTAGGGTCATTGCAAATTTTGGCGATATACAGCTGAGTAAATTAGCTTACCACGCCTATTTTCATTCTCTGCTTTCGTATGGCATCATATTCTGGGGTAACTCATCATTGAGTAAAAGAGTGTTCATTGCACAAAAGCGTGTAATCAGAATAATTGCTGCAGCTCATCCAAGATCATCCTGCAGACACTTATTTAAGGAGCTAGAAATCTTCACTGTACCCTCACAATATATACACTCCTGGAAAAGGAAAAAAGAACACATTGACACCGGTGTGTCAGACCCACCATACTTGCTCCGGACACTGCGAGAGGGCTGTACAAGCAATGATCACACGCACGGCACAGCGGACACACCAGGAACCGCGGTGTTGGCCGTCGAATGGCGCTAGCTGCGCAGCATTTGTGCACCGCCGCCGTCAGTGTCAGCCAGTTTGCCGTGGCATACGGAGCTCCATCGCAGTCTTTAACACTGGTAGCATGCCGCGACAGCGTGGACGTGAACCGTATGTGCAGTTGACGGACTTTGAGCGAGGGCGTATAGTGGGCATGCGGGAGGCCGGGTGGACGTACCGCCGAATTGCTCAACACGTGGGGCGTGAGGTCTCCACAGTACATCGATGTTGTCGCCAGTGGTCGGCGGAAGGTGCACGTGCCCGTCGACCTGGGACCGGACCGCAGCGACGCACGGATGCACGCCAAGACCGTAGGATCCTACGCAGTGCCGTAGGGGACCGCACCGCCACTTCCCAGCAAATTAGGGACACTGTTGCTCCTGGGGTATCGACGAGGACCATTCGCAACCGTCTCCATGAAGCTGGGCTACGGTCCCGCACACCGTTAGGCCGTCTTCCGCTCACGCCCCAACATCGTGCAGCCCGCCTCCAGTGGTGTCGCGACAGGCGTGAATGGAGGGACGAATGGAGACGTGTCGTCTTCAGCGATGAGAGTCGCTTCTGCCTTGGTGCCAACGATGGTCGTATGCGTGTTTGGCGCCGTGCAGGTGAGCGCCACAATCAGGACTGCATACGACCGAGGCACACAGGGCCAACATCCGGCATCATGGTGTGGGGAGCGATCTCCTACACTGGCCGTACACCACTGGTGATCGTCGAGGGGACACTGAATAGTGCACGGTACATCCAAACCGTCATCGAACCCATCGTTCTACCATTCCTAGACCGGCAAGGGAACTTGCTGTTCCAACAGGACAATGCACGTCCGCATGTATCCCGTGCCACCCAACGTGCTCTAGAAGGTGTAAGTCAACTACCCTGGCCAGCAAGATCTCCGGATCTGTCCCCCATTGAGCATGTTTGGGACTGGATGAAGCGTCGTCTCACGCGGTTTGCACGTCCAGCACGATCGCTGGTCCAACTGAGGCGCCAGGTGGAAATGGCATGGCAAGCCGTTCCACAGGACTACATCCAGCATCTCTACGATCGTCTCCATGGGAGAATAGCAGCCTGCATTGCTGCGAAAGGTGGATATACACTGTACTAGTGCCGACATTGTGCATGCTCTGTTGCCTGTGTCTATGTGCCTGTGGTTCTGTCAGTGTGATTATGTGATGTATCTGACCCCAGGAATGTGTCAATAAAGTTTCCCCTTCCTGGGACAATGAATTCACGGTGTTCTTATTTCAATTTCCAGGAGTGTATATTCACTTATGAAATTTGTTATTAACAATCCGAACGAATTCAAAAGTAATAGCAGTGTACATGGCTACAACACTAGGAGAAAGGATGATCTTCACTACTCAAGGTTAAATCTAACTTTGGCTCAGAAGGGGGTAAATTATACTGCCACAAAAGTCTTTGGTCACTTACCTAATAGCATCAAAAGTCTGACAGATAGCCATATAGCATTTAAAAGGAAATTAAAAGAATTTCCTAATGGCAACTCCTTCTACTCATTAGATGAATTTTTGGATATAGTAAGTGGGTAATTTCCCAACCTGCACAAAAAAAAATATTGAGTTTCATGTAATATTTTGTCTAATGTAATATCTTGTATAGACACCTTTTATTAACCTGACACGTTCCACATCATTACGAAGTGTCGTATTCATGATCTACGGAACAAGTACTAATCTAATCTAAAGAAGAGGGTGACGATAAAATGTTTACGGTGATTATTGTATAAGAGTTGTGGCTTGGCTGGGATGTCCTTTTGGTGGTAGATTGTAACTCTGCCTCTGGCAGGTGATTATCTCTGTTGTGAAGGAAACTGATTTTCGAAGTGTGCTACATGAAGCCCTGGGGCTCCGGAAAGCCTCATCGAGGGCACCACCAAAATAGTATCAATTTAGAGAACAAAATACACCAAATATTGTCACACACTGAAAAAAAACGCGCTTATAAATATCATATCAGTGTATGTTTTATAGAAGTTATTTTTTCTCCCTGTGCGTATCATCCTTTACGGAACCTAAAAGGACCTTAATCTCAGATACTGGTCGAAAAGCACGTTTCACATCATATTTCTGCAAAATACGACCAATTCTGTTGGAGATGCTTCCTGCTTAAGGGAAAGAGGCCATAGACTTTGGTGCCACTTAGGTATCATTACTCACCCGGCTAATCTATAGCGCAATGCACGACTGATTTGTCTTTCATTACAGCTATTCTGACGAAAAGATACTCAAATTCAATTAGCAGGTAAGCTTATAAACAGAAATGGAGGATTTTGTTTAAATTCTGTGTGGAATCCTACTCTCTCTCCTATCAAAAAACAGACGGACAGAGTTAATGCTACTGATTATTAAGTTTCACTAACGGTAACTTCTGATGTCGGTCATTTTAGGTGTGCGGTGGCGGTAGTTTCTACAGTGTGTGTATCTGTGTAGGTGTTTATCTTTCCGTAAGTGCTCTTCAAACTGAAGTTTTACATTCCCTTGCACAGCTATTACTTGCCGCGGTTTTTGCTTGAAAATGAAAGGATGTGCTCCTGCCGAAATATTAGAAGGTTGTCGATGATGTCACCCGGCTGTCTCCCCGTAAGTTGCGTGATCATTATTGCGCCGGTAGAAACTCAGGTCCCATGCTGAATAATTTATTTATAACAAAGTGTATATTTGAAACTTCCTGGCAGATTAAAACTGTGCCGGACCGAAACTCGAACTCGGGACCTTTGCCTTTGGCGGGAAAGTGCTCTACCAACTGAGCTACCCCAAGCACGACTCACGACACCTATTCACAGCTATAATTCCGCCAGTACCTCGTCTCCTACCTTCCAAACTTTGCCCGCGAAAGGCGAAGGTCCCGAGTTCGAGTCTCGGTCCGGCACAGTTTTAATCTGACAGGAAGTTTCATATCAGCGCACACTCCGCTGCAGAGTGAAAATCTATTTCTGGAAAGTGTATATTTGTTCAATAATAAGATAAATATATTCATTTTATAGCTAACTTCAAGACCTATCCAACTATGCGTCGTACACATATGTAACATATTTGTAGCTCTTGTTCCTGTTGTCATAAAACATTTTACACAAAAATGTTAATATCTTTGTTAATATTTGCTTCATAAAAATAATGATAATTTTATTGAACTCGTCTCTTCACTGTGATTCCAACGTTGTCATCAGATTTTCTGTAGCATGTGTGGAAGTGGTTCTCGTGTTTTTAGTGAATATTCGAAGCTTTTAATTTTAGCACAGTTAGGGCATGGGCACATTTGCTCAGCGTTCACAAGCGTGTGGGGGTACAATTTATCTGACCGTCACGGGAATTCCAAACTGGGTCTGTTCAGCATCCCACTGGACAGCCACCTGCACCTCCTCTCATCACTTGCCGCAACGAGTTGTGGACAGCTGTAAAATATTTTAGATAAATACGTAAGCAATGGGAGTAAAAAAAATATAGCGTAAAAACCATGTTTTATAAGCATTTAAATTTAGTACTTTCCACAAGTGCAAGCTGTGAACCGCCACTATTTTTAGCTTCAGTGGGCGACGAAGCTACTTCGTTTAGTAAACATCGGTTTTTTCCTTGCAGAAATTTCATTTTTCATTTCAATTTTTCTTTTCTGGGACTTTGAGCAGATAAATCGCCTTCACTTTCAGCAGTCACAGCTGATATGGGACATAATGTAGGAGTTTCTGTGTTTGTGCCACTGCTAGAAATTTCATTCATGTTTTCAGTCTGAAGGTAACACATAGGTAGTACTTTAAATGAAGACAGTAAGCTGCATTAGAATTTAAATTATACAGATGTTTTGAATTAGGCTCAGACCTGCTTTCCTTTCGAGTGATACTGCCCTTAGTGGATTCGGTGGCCTGAATAATGTTGGACTAACACGAGGGTTTTCAAAATGTTAGCAATCATCACATCTTCAAAGTGTACACTTCAGATCGTGCAATTCTTATTAAAGTATTTTGCATCCTTCTTCAGTAAATCTGTTATCGTGGCGTTCAGAAGTCATTTCTTTGCAGCGGGAATAAACATAGCTTTGAAACATAATTATGTTACAGTGATTAACCTTCAGTCTTTGTCCTATCAAATGAGATACGAGGTTAACTGTAATTATTATGCACAAACTGTTCTGATTTGGGCCTGATAACAATTAACTTCCTATATATAAGTTATAAATATACAACGTTGTCCACTTACCATTCTTCATATTTCTGGAAGTAAATTTTCTCTTTGTTCGTTATAACGTATGTGTTATCAACGAAGAAGGCAGTTTGATAAACCAGCGCATTCAATATTTTGCATCCTTACTTCAACCGAACTGTAAAATGAACAGGGTCACCATTGCATATCCAATCACTGGGATTATTGTGAGTAATTCGAATCATTTATTTCTTTATTTAAGTTCTTCCCGAGCATTTGAACACTGCTTCAGTTATTTGCTGTCCTTCCTGTGTCAACCTGCATGTGTGAGCAAAGCTTTAGTTAGGTGGCTGCGTTGACTGAAAACTTCTTTACGCCCGACAATGAAAGAAGAGCGGCTGAATGGACTGGCACATCTGTCCATTAACCGACATATGAATGTGAACCCCAACTTTATGACCGCTATTTTCGCTCGATCTGCTCGAAGACTTGACTTTACATTGTAACCTTCTATTACTTTCTTTGAATTTTTCGAGGTATTTCCTTTTCTACTGCATACTATGAGAAGCTGATACTTCAGCAACATTGTTGTTTATTAAATAAATAATTATCTAGTTGTTTTGAGGAAATCTGAGCTGTTAACATATGTGTGGCACATCTAATGTGAATGAAAGCAGCAAATCAATACATGTCCTCATGTATAATCTGTTAAAAGATTTAATCGAATCTGTATTACACTACTGGCCATTAAAATTGCTACACCACGAAGATGACGTGCTACAGACGCGATATTTAACCGACAGGAAGAAGATGCTGTGATATGCAAATGATTAGCTTTTTCAGAGCATTCACACAAGGTTGGCGCCGGTGGCGACACCTACAACGTGATGACATGAGGCAAGTTTCCAACCGATTTCTCATACACAAACAGCAGTTGACCGGCGTTGCCTGGTGAAACGTTGTTGTGATGCCTCGTGTAAGGAGGTGAAATGTGTACCATCACGTTTCCGACTTTGATAAAGGTCGGATTGTAGCCTATCGCGATTGCGGTTTATCGTATCGCGACACTGCTGCTCGCGTTGATCGAGATCCAATGACTGTTAGCAGAATATGGAATGGGTGGGTTCAGGAGGGTAATACGGAACGCCGTGCTGGATCCCAACGGCCTCGTATCACTAGTAGTGGAGATGACAGGCATCTTATCCACATGGCTGTAACGGATCGTGCAGCCACGTCTCGATCCCTGAGTCAACAAAATGGTTCAAATGGCTCTGAGCACTTTGCGACTTAACTTCTGAGGTCATCAGTCGCCTAGAACTTAGAACTAATTAAACCTAACGACATCACACACATCCATGCCCAAGGCAGGATTCGAACCTGCGACCGTAGCGGTCGCTCGGCTCCAGACTGTAGCGCCTAGAACCGCACGGCCACTCCAGCCTGCCCTGAGTCAACAGATGGGGACGTTTCCAAGACAACAACCACCTGCACAAAAAGTTCGACGACGTTTGCAGCGACATTGACTATCAGCTCGGAGACCATGGCTGCGGTTACCCCTGACTCTGCATCACAGAGAGGAGCGCTTGAGATGGTGTACCCAGCGACGAACCTGGGTGCACGAATGGCAAAACGTCATTTTTTCGGATTAATCAAGGTTCTGTTTACAGCATCATGATGGTCGCATCCGTGTTTGGCGACAGCGCGGTGAACGCACATTGGAAACGTGTATTCGTCATCGCCATACTGGCGTATCACCTGGCGTGATGGTATGGGGTGCCGTTGGTTACACGTCTCGGTCACCTCTTGTTCGCTATGCCGGCACGTTGAACAGTGGACGTTACATTTCAGATGTGTTACGAACCGTGGCTCTACCCTTCATTCGATCCCTGCGAAAACCTACATTTCAGCAGGATAATGCACGACTGCATGTTGCAGGTCCTGTACGGGCCTATCTGGATACAGAAAATGTTCGACTGCTGCCCTGGCCAGCGCATTCTCCAGATCTCTCACCAACTGAAAACGTCTGGTCAATGGTGGCCGAGCAACTGGCTCGTCACAATACGCCAGTCACTACTCTTGATGAACTGTGGTATCGTGTTGAAGCTGCATGGGCAGCTGTACCTGTACACGCCATCCACGTTCTGTTTGACTCGATGCCCAGGCGTATCAAGGCCGTTATTACGGCGAGAGGTGGTTGTTCTGGGTACTGATTTCTCAGGATCTATGCACCGAAATTGCGTGAAAATGTAATCACATGTCAGTTCTAGTATAATATATTTGTCCAGTGAATACCCGTTTATCATCTGCATTTCTTCTTGGTGTAGCAATTTTAATGGCCAATAGTGTATATTGGTCAAGAGCTTTTCAAGATTTTTGGTAACAAGGTTTCCCATATATGTATCATATATACTGGGTGATTATAATTAAACTTTCCCTAATAAGCACGCCATAACACGGAAACTAACTACCATACGAGTATCAAAGTTGGTAGCATTGATGTGCAGAATATATAGTGCAGGATTTCCATGCGTCACAGCGCCACCGTCCAGTTCCAATTATGGCCACCAAGTGCCGTGATCTTGATTCATAGTCTCACACACCTGACAGGTCGCAGTGCACTTGTTCACGTGTCAACATGAGCTTGGACAAAAGGAGCAGGGCATTATTGGTGAATCTCTATTATCAAAACAACGGTAATGCTGCAGCTGTTCTTCGGGAATACCGCCGCTGAAAGGATTACGAAGACTGCTCTTTCTCCGCCTGCTGTGTGCAGCATGATGAAGAAGTTCGAATCAACTGGAGAAATGGGCGTCGCTCCAGGAAGAGGTCGACGACCGGTTGCCCCACAGGTCGTTGATGAAATCGCTGTTGCTATGGCAGTCAAAGCTGGGCGCAGTTTCCGATCTTGAGGCAGTGCGCGTGCTGTCACGACAGTTGAACATCCCGTGGTCGATTGCACGGAAGGTGCTTCGAACCATTCTGAAATGGTATCCGTACATATCGTACAGCTGCTTGCACCACAGGACCCACGACAACACGTTAACTTCGCGCTCCATTTTCTCGCAGAGACTGGAGTTGACGAGGGCTGACCCTGTATCGTCCTATGGACTAAGCTCACTTTTCGCTGACGGGTGAGGTGAACACACAGAATTGTCGAGTGTGAGTATCTTCACCTCCAGTCTCTGTGCATGAAGTTCCTCTGTATGGTGACCATGTCACCATATGGTGTGGCTTCATGGCTGCGTTAATCATGGGCCCATTCTTTTTGAACAGGTTGGCGCTCAAGGACCAAAAACGCGCATTGTGACTGGACAGCGTTATTGCGATATGCTTCGCCAGCATGTCATACCCGCCCTACAGGAGAGAGACGCATTGAATTCAACAGTTTTCATGCAAAATGGGGCCCCACCGTACATCGATCGTGAAGTTCACCTGCTCCTCCGAAACACATTTGGAAACGATCAAATTATCAGCCGATCGTTTCCAAATATTTGGTCGCCACGATCACCTGATCCCACTCCCTGTGATTTCTGGTTGTCACCTGAAGGACAGGGTTTTCCAAGGATACATTCACACATGCGCTGATCTAAAACGTAGCGTATCAAGAGAGGTAGCCACCGTACCTACGGACATGCTTCGTTCTGCCGTGCAGACTCTTCTGGACACTTATGGGCGCCATATTGAGCACCTTTTGTAGCAGTATTGGCACCGGTATGTAATGTTATGATGTACTATAGCAGCAAGTCAAAAGTATTTCGACTGAATTGAGTATGGATTATTTCTCTTTCTCATGTGTTTGACACTAATGGTACCAAGTTTCGTCCTCGTAGGACAACTAGTTTCAGTGTAATAACGTGTTAAATAGGGAAAGTTTAATTATAACCACCTGGAGACTTATATATTAAGAGCATGTTTAGCATATGACCATCGGCATGTTCATTAGAATAGTGTATAAAAATTTGAAGTAAATCAGACAAGAAATTTTATAGTCTATGGTCATCCGAATGTTCATTAGGATATTGTATAAAAATTTGAAGTAAATTGAAGTATAACTTTTCGAGATTTTTGGTAACAAGTTTTCCTCTTTGTGTATTAATATATATTTATATATTACTTATAGTAAAAATGTACGTCTGTCTGATTGTTCATTAGAGCGATCGTGTAACAGTTTTAGGTATATCGGTCAAGATCTTTTCGAGATTTTTGCCAACAACGTTGCCCTTTCTACTGTATACATATAATTATATACATATATATTTTAAAAAGATATGTAGCATATGTCCGTCTGAAAGTTTATTAGAGCACTGGGTAAAAATTTTAAATAAATTAGTGAAGAACTTTCCGAGGTTTTTAAAGAATCTTTCCCATTTGTATAGTATATATTCGTATATATCGTGTACATTTAAAATGTGTAACCTGTGTCTGCCTGCACGTTTATTATAGTGTAATAATGTGAAGTATATCGGTCTAGAATTTTTTGAGTTTTATGATAACAATCTTAAACATCAACTTGCCTTCATTTATAAGCATAGATTTTATATACGTAGTTATACCCCGTCTATATTTTAATAAAATGTATCCTATTTCTGTCCCTAGGTGTATTAGAGTATCGTGTAAAAATCTGAAGTAAATCGATAAAGAACTTCCAGAGGTGTCTGCTAAAATCCTCTTCCATGTGTAGCCTAGTCCGCCCAAACATTTATTAGAGAATCGTGCAAAAATCCGAAGTAAACCCGTCAAGAACTTTTTGAAATTTTTGATAACAACGTTAAACTACGACTTGTGTTTGTATAGTAATTTAGATTAAAATCTCCATCCCTTTGGGGGTTACACTATAAGCTACGCTCCTCTTGCTAGCCAGAAATTGGTGGAGAACATGTCTCCCATTGTCAACGTTCTTTCTGCAATCTCCGGCTAAACTGCTACAACCTCGGCGAGAGTTAACGACCTCTGCCGTAGAGGCGGATGGACCGTCGTCGCTTACGCGTCGCACTACGCAGAGTGTCAGTGTGTTTCAGATAGTACAGCCGCTTACGCAATCGCCAAAACCAACAAATCCTTAGGAGTAGGTCGTGGGAGGCAGTGTTTACCCGACACGTGGACACTGTGGGTCAAGTTTTTCTTGGCACGACGCACATGCAGATCTGTTCTTATCTTATAAACAGCCACACTTCTCCCATTAGCTTCCTGGCTCTTTATCTTTGTTCGATAATATTATATGTAGAAAAGTCTACCAGTTTACGCTTTGCAACGGAAATATACAACTTTCTTTTTGTCAATATGCTTATTATTGAGTAAATGACGTCAAAGGAAATTAAAGGACAGAACCATTCGGTGAGAGAGTCTTTTTGTGGGTCCTTGAAGCGTACAACGGTGATTCAGGCGTGGAGTATTGCTAAGGAAGGCACCATCTGAATTTGAGTCGCCGCTCTGCTTGGATACACAGCTGTAATTAGCCCATAAGCTTCGTCAAAAGATATTCCTTAGCAAATGAAAAGTCAGTTAGAAAGCAGAGTAATCACTTGCACATTCATCAAATGGTTTATTCCTAGTAACCGTCATGTGCAGCACTCAGACAGGGAGATGTTGTGTAATCGCCAGTATGCAGCGTGACTCCACACGAAAAACTGGAACCCGATTCCAAAATGTCGACGAACACTGTCTGTTTCATTTTGTGTTTGACTAGGGTATGTATTTTACTAGCAGTTCAGCAGCACTAGTTTGTATGTCAACGAGCTCCGCAGATGATGAAGAGACTGAGGAAATGTGTAATGATGTAAAAGAAATCATTCAGATAGTTAAGGGAGACAAAAATATGTGATGAGGTACAGGAATTCGATATTGGGGAAAGGAACAAAAGCAAAAATTGTATTTGAATATGGGCAGGGGAAAGGAATGAAAGTTTTGGACAAAACATAATTTAATCATCGCTAACAGTTGGTTTATGAATCACGAAATAAAGTTGAATAAGTGGAAGAGACGTGATGATACCGGAAGTTTTCTGATTGGCTGTATAATGGTAAAACAGAGACTTCGGAAACAGATTTTAAATTGTAAGACATTTCCTGGTGCAGATGTGCACCCTGACCACAACTTATTTGTCACTAACTGTAGATCAAAAGGAAGAAACAACAAAAAGGTAGGAAATTAAGGAGATGGGACCTGGAAAAGTTGAAAGGATCAGACGTTGTTGATAGTTTCAGAGGGAGCACTAGGCAACGATTGAGGAAACAGTGTAAAGGAATACAGTAGAATAGTAATGGGTTGCTTTGTGATATGAAATAGTGAAGACAGCAGAGGATTAAATAGGTAAAAAGACAAAGCCTGGTAGAAATCCCTGAATAACATAGGAGATACTGAAATTAATTCATGAAAGGCAAAAATATAAACATTGCATCAAATGAAGTAGGCGAAAGGGAATACAAACGTCTAGCTGAAAGGGGTATATGGAGAGTCTATACAGGGAAGATGAAGACAATATTATAGAAATGGAACAGGACGTAGACGAAGACGAGATGAGAGATGTGATACTACGAGAAAAATTTGGCAGAGCAGTCAAAGACCTAAGTCGAAACAAGGCCCCAGCAGTAGATGACATCCCGTCAAATCTTCTGATAACCTTGGAAGAGCCCACCTGGTGGGCAAGATGTATGAGACAGACTAAATACCCTTGGACTTCAAACAGAAT
Organism: Schistocerca americana; assembly: GCF_021461395.2. Classification (NCBI taxonomy): domain Eukaryota; kingdom Metazoa; phylum Arthropoda; class Insecta; order Orthoptera; family Acrididae; genus Schistocerca; species Schistocerca americana. The sequence goes on along the minus strand of NC_060122.1, from coordinate 714,629,318 downwards.
ATAGTAATTCCAATTCCAAAGAAAGCAAGAGCTAACAGGTGTAAATATTACCGAACCATCAGTTTACTAACTCAAGATAACTAAACACTAACACGAATCCTGTACAGAAGAACGGAGAAACTGGTAGAAGCTGACCTCGGGGAAGAGCAGTTTGGATTCCAGAAAAATGTAAGTACATGACAGGCATTATTGATCTTACGACTTACCTTAGAAGATAGGTTAAGGGAAGAAAAGCTATGATTATAGCGTTTGTAGAACTGAAGAAATCTTTTGACAATGTTGAGTGAAATACTCTCTTTGAAATTCCGAAGGTAGCAGGGGTAAAATGCAGTGAGCGAAAGGCTGTTTACAACTTCCAGCATAAGAGTCGAGGTGCATTATTTGAGAAGGGAGTGAGACAGGGTTGTAGCCTGTCTCCGATGTTATTCAGTCCGTACTTTGAGCAATTAGTAAAACACACGAAATAAGGATTTGGAGTACGAATTAAAGTTCAAGGAGAAGAAACAAAAACTTCGAGACTCGCCTGTGGCACTGTATTTCTGTCAGAGACAGCAAAGATCTTAGAAGAGCAGTTGAACAGAATGGACAGTACCTTGAAAGGAGGATATAAAATGAACATCAACAAAAGCCAAACAAGGGTAATGGAATGCAGTCGAATTAAATCAGATGGTGCTGAGGGAATTAGGAATCTGAAATGTGGTGCTACGTAAGAATGCTGAAGATTAGACAGGTAGATCAGAAACTAATGAGGAGGTACTGTACAGAACTGGGGAAAAGAAATTTGCGGCACAGCCGGTATATAAGAATAGATCTATTGATACGACACCTTCCGAGACATCAAGGGATGACCAGTTTACTACTGGAGGGAAGTGTGGGGGCGGGGGGAGGGTAAAAATTGCAGAGGGAGATCAAGAGATGGATACAGTAAACAGATTCAGAAGAATGTAAGTTGCAATAGTTATTCGGAGATGAGGAGGCTTGCACAGGATAGAGTAGCATGGAGAGCTGCATCAAACCAGTCTTCGGACTGAAGCTCACATTAGCACCATGATGATCTGGACATTGAAACAGTTTTGAATAAAAAAGCATTTATCGGCAGCTCTTGGCGGTTGAAATATGGCGCTCATCAAATTCTTACGAGCTGTGGGCTCAATCTGCACTAAACATTGATATTCTTGTGCGCTCAGTTTTATTGCGATTTGCGAAATTTTCTATTAATTCCTTCATTGCTTCTTCAATATACATTTTAAACCGACCACTTAGGTTCACTGTTATTGATCATTCTCCATGCAGTCCCGACTTGCCCCATCCGATTTCATCTACACACATAAAAAAAAGTTTTGCGTCACCTCGGTTCCCAGAACTCCTGAAGATAGACGTTGACTGTGGATGTTGTATCACAGACACAGTCCCTTTGACTGTTCGGAGGTGTCACTAAACCCGCACAAAGATGAGAACAACCATGCATGAGCAACGCCTATTAGACGGAGGGGTCCGACAGCCGATCAGTTCCAGTCATTCCACCAGGAAGGAGGTACACGGCTCGCGTTGTCTGTAGTTCAACCATGCCTAGACGGTCAGTACCGCGGTTCGACCGCGTCCGCATTGTTACTTTGCGCCAGGAAGGGCTCTCAACAAGGGAAGTGTCCAGACGACTCGGACTTAACCAAAGCGATGTTGTCCGGACATGGAGGAGATACAGAGAGACAGGAACTGTCGATAACATGCCTCTCTCAGGCCGCCCAAGCGCTACTACTGCAGTGGATGACCGCTACCTGTGGCTTAAGGCTCGGAGGAACCCTGACAGCAACGCCACCATGCCGTGTTACGACTCAAACTGTGCGCAGTAGGCTGCATGATGCGTAACTTCACTCCCGACGTCCATGACGAGGTCCATCTTTGCAACCACGACACCATGCAGCGCGGTACAGATGGGCCCAACCACATGCCGAATGGTCTGCTCAGGATTGGCATCACGTTCTCTTCACCGATGAGTGTCGCATATGCCTTCAATCAGACAATCGTCAGAGGCGTGTTTGGAGGCAACCCGATCAGGCTGAACGCCTTAGACACGCACTGTTCAGCGAGTGCAGCAAGGCGGAGGTTCCCTGTTGTTTAGGGATGGCATTATGTGGGGCCGACGTACGCCGCTAGCGGTCATGGAAGACGCCGTAACGACTGTACGAGACGTGAATGTCATCCTGCGACCAATAGTGCAACCATATCGGCAGCATATTGCCGAGGCATTCGTCTTCATGAAGGACAATTCGCGCCCCCATCGTGCAAATCTTGTGAATGACTCCCTTCAGGATAACGACATCGCTCGACTGGAGTGGCCAGCATGTTCGCCAGACATAAACCTTATCGAACATGCCTGGGATAGATTAAAAAGGGCTGTTTATGGACGACATGACCCACCAACCACTCTGAGGTATCTACGCCGAATCGCCGTTGAGGCGTGGGACAACCTGGACCAACAGTTCCTTGATGAATTTGTGGATAGTATGCCACGACGAATACAGGCATGCAGCAATGCAAGAGGACGTGCTACTGGGTATTCGAGGTACCGGTGTGTGCAGCAATCTGGACCACCACATCTGGAGGTCTCACTGTAACGTGGTACAACATGCAATGTGTGGTTTTCATGAGCAGTAAAAAGGCCGCAAATGATGTTTATGTTGATCTGTAAACCAATTTTCTGTACAGGTTCCGGAACTCTCGCAACCGAGGTGATGCAAAACTTTTTTTGATGTGTGTATTTCCAAATCTTAAAGAGCCCCTTAAAGGACCTCACTTCGGAAGTGAGGAAGTGGTGCAAGCAGAGCTGAGGTTGTGGCTCCGTCAACAAAGCAAATATTCTACAGTGACGGTATCAACAAACTCGGTTCTCATTGAGAGAAATGTATTCATCGCCTGGGTGACTAGATTGTGAAATAAAGATGTAGATGTAGGATAAAGATGTAGAATGTTACTAAAGTTTATTTCATTTAAAAAGCTTTAGAGAGTTTTGGCATAAAGAAATCGGAGACATTCCTTTTCAGCACGCCCTCGTGTTATGTATACTTTCCACCTTTTCTCACAAGCAATAACTACTTCTGTGAATATTTTAAACATCTTGAATACGTATACAACAGCTATTTAGGACCAAATATGCACACCAGCCGTACCTCGGACTGAGGCATGTGGATGTGATGGCAGCGATGAAGCACATTGGAGAGGTGGCGGGATGCTTCCACAGCGTCATCAGCGCGGACACACACGCCCACACACACACACACACACACACACACAGAGAGAGAGAGAGAGAGAGAGAGAGAGAGAGAGAGAGAGAGAGAGAGAGTATTCAATAAATAGTTAATATGGGCCCTAAAATACATCCCTTATCAAGTATGAGCACTTGTTCATCTTCAATATTGAAACAGATCTTTTATCTCTTCTGTTGCAAGGTCTTTGCTTTCGATATTATGGATGGGAGGAGGCACCATTGACCAAAAGAAGAAAACACGGGGTCTAAAACGCTTGCTTTAAGAAATATAGCACTTGTTCATCTTCGCTAGAGTGAAACACATGTTTTCTACTCAACAAGTGCTAATATCTCTTAAGGTATGCACTTCAGAGCCCATATTTACTAGACATTTTTACTTGTTTAGGTGTACGGAAACTGCCTCCAAAGTTCGTCGTTTTTAGGGCACCATACATATAGAGTGAGTCAAAAGAGGGCTTTACGGGTTTGGAGTGATACAGTCATTTATTGAGATAACTTACAGAATCGGCAGATGTGCTATTTTGTAGCAGAGAACCTCAAGTTTTAATCAAATGGTGCATCAGTACCTAATTTCCTAGGGAAAGATCGAGGTTTCCTCGACAATCGCTTCTCAGGTCGGTGGACTGGCCGTGAAGAGGCAATAGCAGGGTCACCTATGTACGTCACGTGTGTGTATTCCACCACTGCCAAACAGTTTTGCCGACCTGAAAAATCGAATATAAGTTGCCGTTGCACAAGTTACGCCCGATTTGCTTCAACGAGTGTGGGAAAAAATTGATTACCGCTGGGATGTTTGCCGCATCAGAAATGATAGTCACATCGAATGAAAATGGCACTTGATACTTTTATATGAAACTTGAGATTGTTTGCGACAAAATGACACATCTACCGATTCTGTAAGTTATGTCAATAAATTTCTATATCAATCCAAAGTTGTTTGTCCGCATGGAGCCACGTCCTTAAAATGTACTCTCTGACAGCTATCATGTGATATAAGCCCTGAGCCTATGTACATAAATGAAGGAGACGGAATATTTTGTCTGTTACGGAGGTTCAGACAGGCATGATAGGTATGTATCACAACAAAAAGACAGAGATAAGTATCTCATAATATATTAACGTAGTGTATCGCTACGTTTTCTTAACACACATGCACCAAACATGTCACATTTTCACAATACGTCTACAAGATGTAGGCTACAATTTTAATTTCACAGTACAACTACAGCATATAGCTTACACTCTCGTTCTCACAGTACATACACAAAATGTGATCTACAATTTAAGTTTCATAATCAATCTACAGCATATAGTCTACAGTTTCAGCTTACAACGTATAGGCTACAATTTAAGCACTATGTCTATAACACATAGGTTACAATTTCATTTCATTAGATTTACAACAGTAGGTTCCTGCTAAGCCACTTTTAAATCGCCCCCTGTTGCATATCGTCGAGAATTAAGCGTTTAACTCTTCTACCGCTAGTGTCAATTTGCACTGCGGAACTTGGTTCGAATTATATACTGAACAGTCAATTTATCGTCATCACTTAATGAACATTCTCAGTAATCATCGATGTTTAGTTCCTTAGTTGAAGAGCGTTTCAAATCTTTCACTCTATGCATTATATGTTGTGTTCCAGTTTCGAGAACATGTTCACGCTCTCTGTCCTATGAATTCTGTAATTACCTCTTCTGGCTAAATCATCTTTTATTAAACCTACTTTTTTTATGGATGCATGGGATGTTATAAATATTACTATCAGAGTAAGGCAAAGTATAAAACCATCTATGCACATCATTTTTAATATCATAAATATGTGAAGTAGTTACACGATATATTGAGCTATCTGTGTCTGTGTAGCAGATTTCAACATTTTTGGCCTCAGATTTGCTCAGCATACAATCATCAAACAGCGTCTTAGAAATATCTAAAATAGCCATTTCAACAGCAATGGTTTTGCCAAAAACAATGTTAAGTTTGTTCTCACAACCAGAGCAACAGCCTTATATCTACCTCGAAACGTGTTACTAGGTTAGCATCACTCGTTTTTCGTTTATTCTGCAAAGTTTGTCGAAAAACTTTGTTATTCATTAGTTTGAAGAAATTATTTTCGATATCAGTTTTTGCATTCATATGTTTCTCAGAATTAATATCTACATACGGTTTCTTCTAGGGAGCTTGACCAAATGATAATATCCACTGAAATTTGCTTAGAATAATTTTGAAGTGCAACACTGCTTTAAAGTGACTCTGAGAAAGACCATGAGAGATGGCATCCAGAAGTATGAAGAGGATACGCTAAGAGCCAGCACTGAAAATAAATCTAGTTTAAAGATAGCCAAACGGAAGCTTATGACTGGAAAGAATCAGCTAATAGCGCTAGACACAGACCAAGGCCGAATTACAGATAAGAAGAAAATACGCGAATATATGATATATATGCTAGACGAATCGGATGCCTCTGTTTTCCAAATCCCAGAAATACTCCCCTCAGAAGTCGAACGCGCTATAGACAAGACGGAAAGTGATGATATCTCTGTTGATATTTTAGAGCTCATGGATGACAAATCTATAAAGCAATTAGCTAAAATATTTTCAAATTGTTTGCACAGTGGATAATTATGAAGACACTAGAATAGAGCCAAAATAATCCTAATACATAAGAAAGGTAGTACTAAATATATAAAAATCTATCACCCTATCAACCTCCTGTACATACTGAACAAGCTTTTTACTAGAATTTTTCCTACCACACTCAACGCTACATTTGACCTGGCCCATCTCATTGGCAAGCTGGGTTCTGCGAAGGGCTTAGTACAATCATATCCTCACTCTATGTAATACAATCAGCAGAACAACAAAGTACCATCTATCCTTTTGCATTTCCTTCATGGGTATTGAAAAGGCATTCGATTCAACCAGTCATACCTACCATCTACCTCTTTGACTTGTCAGCATAGATTTTGAAAAGGCATTCGATTCGGTCAGTCCCAGTCTGAGGTTGCCCTAAAGATGAACTATGATAAAAGCAAGATCATGATGAATGAATGGACATCGAAAGGAAATATATCTGTTGGAAATACTTGACTTCAAACAGTCATAGACTGTGTCTAACTGGGTCAACTGGTAAATATGAAAGGAGATCTAAAGCCAGAAATATTTCGACGTATTTAATTAGGCTGGCAAGCTTATGGAAGATACCCCTCACTTTTGTAATCCAAGATGTCAGTCAGGCTGAAGAAAACAATTTTTGATCAATGTATAAACCCACCAATAACTTATGACTGTGGGACATGGACATTAAATGAATCCATTGCCCGAAAATTAACAATATCCCAAAGAGGAATGGAAAGACCAGTGTCAATGTACACAAAGAAAGACAAAAAGAAAACAGTGGACATTAGGCAGACATCAGAGGTCAGTGACATAATGGAAAGAGTGAATACCTTGAAATGGCAGTGGGCTGATCATGTCGCTCGAAGTAAAGATGGCAGGTTGTCAAACCAAGTACTAGACTAGAGACCAATTTACCGGAAAAGACCAAGAGGAAGACCACTGGACAGATGGGACAGAGACTTAAAAAAGACATCTGGACTGAACTGACAACAGGAAGCTCAAGATCGACAGAAATGGTAAAACCTGCAGGGATCCTATGTTGCACACTGACTCAAAGAGGCCACGTCACCAAGTGATCAGATTAGCTGATGATGATGATGCTGGTTGATGTGTATTTTTTAGAACATTCTTGCATTTACTGTTTTGCTAATCATTTGAAGTATATTTCTGTTATCCACAATTTCTTGGCAGTGACCCTTCTTATGTCGATACTTGCGTGTTCGAGGTATGTATTTCCTCCTAAAATGAACTACGTACTGTCTATTCAGCATTGCATTATCTACAGCCCCAAAAACTCAGAACAATCATTGTCATTACTCATTTCTTCAGTATCCCATCTCCTTGTGCATAAATTTGCTGGGGCGATTCTTTTCAGCCTACTTCAGATCATTACTAAATTATGATCTGAATCTATATCTGCTAATGGGTAGGCCTTAAAATCTAATTTCTAATTCTAGAATCTCTATGTCAGTGTGATATAATCCAGCTGGAGCCTACTTGTGGCTTCTGGTCTTTCCCAAGTATTTCCCCTCCTCTTGTGATTTTTGATCAATTTAGTCAGATGTCAGAGGAGACCCCATTCAATCAAGTGTTGCACAATGCTGAAGAAACTTTGGTATCAGTTACAACTGACGGCAGCTGATTTAGAGGACAACTGACTTTAAGCTTATGGACATCTTCAGGAGTTTACATTCACTTTGGTCTTTGCAGATACAGTTTCTAAATGGAAACTGCACATTTGATTCCGACTTAGTGATTTTAAGAATTAGAATCCTATAGTCAAACACTAATTCCACACCAAAGGACATACATTACACTCAAGTGTAAACATGTGGACACTGTTCACTTTTCGTCCCCAGTTCATAACGTTTTAAGTGGAATTAATGTGTGAATATAGGAACAGCATGCTTCAAATGACCACTTTGGAATCAACTATGCAATTACATTTTGGATGCTCCATCAGTGTTTGCCTCCCAACATCGAATGTCTAAAGATAAAATTAAATGCAGCCAAATGAAGATGGGCTTAAGGCCAAACCGATCGTTTTTTAAGTAAATCGCCTTTAGTTGTGTCATTTAGCGGGTTTTCTTCAGCATTATATAACGCAGAAGCTTTTCGAGACCATACAATACTCATAGCGCTGCCACAACGGCTGTCCAAACCAGTCCCTATCGAAAAGAAAGAGAATCAAATAAAATTTATTTCATAATTCGGGTCACCTACAAAATTTCGAGATTATTCATAATAATCCCTGACAGGACGGCCCATTAACTGAAAAGTCTTAAAACTTAATCGACTAGTTTATGCCAATGAATACTACCAATGGACTGCCTGCACAGAGGAGCATCAGATGGAGGGGTGAAGTAATTTTCACACTGTCCTTTCCTTTAACGTAGAAAGTCCTTAAGGTGATGAAATTCCTCAACAGTTCCTGGCCTTTACAGCTGAATTTAAGTTGAAGCAACACAATGGTGGAGGCATACCAGTTCCTCTTTGATTTGGGGAACTAGCGCCCAAACAGGCGTTCCAACCTTAGCGTTAAAGATACCAAATAGCCCTCAGATGTGATGCAGCACCAGTGGTTTGTTTCCTCCCCGTATCAAGTTGGCTGCAGGAACCTGTACAGTGGAGACTCTGTTAACTCAAGTAATTGGTGTCATAAGTCATTCGGATAATCGAAAATGTGGATAACTGAGTGTACAAAGAAATGCGATTTTTGTCTTTTTAACAATAGAAAGATACCATATGTCGACTTTCAGGTATACTGTGACACAGTTATCTTTCTAGAGTAAATGCACAATATTAGGCGTTTATTCAAACAATAAAAACAAATTAAAGTTATTAAAATCAACAAAAATCAATGTTTATTAAAAGATTAGAGACTCATTTTCGTACGAAGCTTCATATTTTCTTAAAATTACTGACATACTGCACCTTTAATCATGAAATATACAACAAATGTCACATAGGACAGACACTTTAATTTAATTTTGGTTGAAGTACTTGGTAATTATCATTTGAAGTAAACAATTTTTTTCTCTTCGTTGCTACTGCATCACGAATTCGTTTCAACAATAGTAATCTCACGGTATCAAACTCTATTTTTCGAAGCATTTGAAAACTGTTTCCAGGGCTTGAAATGCTTCTGCAGGAGATGGTCCTGCATCATCTTCTTGCATTTCCTGCTGTTGTTTGCCTGCAATATGTTTCAACAATTTCATCATCCGATATGACCTGAAAACGTTGATAATTACTGTCACAAGTGAGCCACTCTTTCATGTTATCAGCATCACATGACTGGCATACTTGTATGTTTCTCATTAGCTCATTTACATCCTGCACAACAGCCTCCTCCATAGCTGTTGCTGAATTGTTGTGCCCCATTTTAGTATTCTGTCCAAAGCTTTGTTTATTCAAATCCCACATCTCACAACCACATAACAGCATTCCTTTAAATTCACTTGCTTGAAAAATGACAAAACGACTTCTATGTTATCTTCTTCAACAGATAATAATCTACATAATATTTTTTTTCCAATAAAGTCGTTTTAATATTTCTGTCACACTTTGAACCATTGTTTGTAAAAAGGATGTCACATTAGGAGAGAAAAATTTCATTGTAACATTCCAAGTTGTTTCTTTAACAGATCATGTGAAGGATGGGTTGCCATATTACCCAGTAAAAGTAGGATTTTTCCTTGTTTTCCAATTTCATTTTGAATTTATTTTTACTTCAGGGATAATAGTGTTGTCATACTGTCATACCAGTCAATGAACATTTCGGTATTCATCCATGCACTTTTTTGGTTTTATAAATTAAGGAACTGTGATACTTCTGAAGCGTCTGGGTTTTTGGATTTTCCGATGCAATGGCGTTTTATGGGTCCCAGTAGCGTTTGCACGAACTAATACTGTTACGCGCCCTTTGCTAGTTTTATATCATTGAGCTGAAGTCTGTCGCCGAGAGGTTACAGATTTTGACGGTAATGATTTCCAATATAATTCGGTTTCACCAGTGCTATAAACAAAGCCCAAGTCATAGTCATTTTCGTCCAGTTCTTTTTTAAACCATCTTTAAAGGAATTTGCTGCATCTATATGAGCAGATATTTTTCACCTTGTGTTTTCAATTCACAGATTTCCAAAACGAGACTTAAATCTGTAAAACAGCCCGTTACTTTGAAACGTCCCCTTTTAACAATTATACGCGACTGTGCTTTAACTGACACACAATATTTTTAGCGCAACACAATCTGACTTTCAAAATTCCCTACAAAAGAATGGCCCTGACTAACATTAAACTATACCTTTCACAAATCACTTACCTCACAAAAATCTTCGCTGCTCAAGCTACTGCAACACAGTGAGCGCCACTACTGCCAGCTAAATAAAAGATTCAAACTACGGAAGGCACTAACTACTGATAGGGATAGTTAGCAAATGAAAGATATTAATAAAGAACAAACAATGTATTTACCTTGATATCATCATGTATAAATATAGCAGTTCATGACAAATTACAAATCTCCGCCATCTCTCTCCCCACATCCACCACTGCTGGCGGCTCACCTCCAACTGCGCAATGCTGCGTGCTGTTCACAGCCAGCTGCCTAACACTACAATGGCGAGTATTACAACAATGCAAAGCAGCCACAGACTGCACACAGCACAGCCAGTGATTTTCATACAGAGGTGGCGTTACCAATAAAAAACCTAAACAGCCTACTTACATAGCCCCCATGCTCCCCACAAAAAATTTTACAAATTGGATTGGGCAGTGGCCAATACAGATTTGAAAAAATTTTTGATAATTACAATAACAAAGAAATCAAATGCACACACTTATTGATACAATGTTGGTCAAAAGCTAAAATTTTCTCACAGTCCATAAAGATAGTCCTGATCATTCATCATAATAGTAATTACAGGTTTTTTTTTTCACAAAGTCTCACTAGTAAAAGAAATTGCACACAGAAGTAGTGGATTTCCATGCAGTCTTGAAGAAGTAGTGTTGTCCTTCCAACGGAAAGACAGTGCTGACTCTTGACATGCTGACAGGTAATGGGCCACAATGAAGCAAACCCACAGCGGAGTCAGTCGAAGTTTTGAAGAATATTGGTGGGTAGGTCATCACAGAGCAGACCCACTGTAGTCCTGGTAGAGATTACGGTATTGGTGGGCTACCAGAGGTGCAGACCCACTGCAGTCCTTGTAGAAATAATGGTATTGATGGATCATCAAAGATGTAGACCCACTGTAGTCCTTGTAGAGATTATGGTATTGGTGGATCATCAAAGGTGTAGACCCACTGTAGTCCTTGTAGAGAGGGCCAGCAGCCATCTGTTGCGACTGTGCAGGTGCACAATCACCATCGAAGAGTCTTGCGGACAATATAGCAACTCCATAAACCACCACTTGTGCACTCACAAAGTTTTTGAAATTGTCCTTAGAACCAGCAATGCTGTTATCCAGTCCCTTGCTGAATTAGTAACACACATGCAAACACTATCAGTCCCTACTTCTCACATATTGTCCATATACTATGACCAACAGAAACGTGTGCAGTGAAATGTAACTAACAAATTAATAATATCATGAACTGGTGTCAATTACAATTTTATAACATAAGAATACAATAACAAAGGTACAAAATACATCATTAAAGAACATAACAATACAGATAACATTTGTAGTAAAACAGGCGTTACAAAAGAATAGAAATAAACATATACATCAGTGTTACAGGAATTATGACATAAGTAAATACATAAAGATCACAAGAACTTTTGAAACATCACCTTCACATGTGAGCAACAAACCAGAATAAATAATGTCTAAGCATATTTACAAGGTAAATAACATATTATTAATGCAAATTATATTTGAGGATAACAGTATTCCTCATCATAGTGAATGTAGCTTAATATTAAAAGAAGAAAAAATTCTATGAAACTACACAGAGACAGGAAGAAAACAAATACACAAGGGTACACAAACATATAGTGGGATAACACAAAAGGAAAGGACAGGGTTTGTTGTACTGCAGTATTTTGCAAACAAAACTTTCTTTACTTCTTGGAGATCTCCCTTCATTCATCATTATTCCCAAAAAGTCCTATCTATACCTGCTTTCTGTATTCTATTCATATTTCTTTCAATATAATTATTTCTCAGTGTACAATACTCATTTTGGCCCAAATCTTTTTCATATTGTCCATAGTCAGTTTCTTATATAATCTACCTCCTCTTAAGCTAACTTAAATCTACTGAGCTCAGATGCTAAACTAAGGAACGAGGCAATGCAGCAGCACATAAAACAATTAATATAAACAGCAATAAAAAAAATGGAAAATCGCAAAGCAAGCTACAGTTAATCTAAATTACCAAGCAATTCAACATTACAATTAATATGAGGCAATGCACAGCAAACAAAAAATATATCTGGCTTAGCAGAGTAACACAAATTAAAGTTCAGTAGCACTATGCCTGGCAAATAGCAACTTATATCTAAACATGACATAGCTCAAGCAGAAAAAATAGTACACTAAAGATAACAATGCAGATAGAGGAAATGTATAATCACATCTTAATGTCTAAGTAATTAAAGTGGTGCACCACAACAACTTATTGTAAAAGAAATATTACCATGTACTTGAAAAGAATATTATGTACGCAGCTACTGTTACTAGTCCCTTCTTATTGTTCTGTCCTTTCCAAGTGCTCCTTTTTTGAAGAATGTGGATCACAAAATTATTATTTAATAGATCTGGTGACAGAAAGTGTTCACATTAGCAAATGCATTTAATTTTATTTTATGAAACCAATGCTGCAACACAGCTGGAAAACAGATGTCAAATGAAATAAGCAATTACGCAAACCAAAGCATAAAAATATCATTCAATAGTCATGTGGCATTTCGTAAGTCAGTAGCTCTCAACTCTCGTAGAAAGACACTTGTCATAATCAGGTTTGCAGATGTAAGAATCTTTCCCATCAGTTTATAAGCATTTCAGTAAGTAGCAGAAAGTAGGTGCTCCACAATATAATCATATGTTTCCAAGTAATGAGCGTGTCTTATTTGCGATGCTTTCCACAAAGGAATGTCAATAGCGAGGTTAATGGTCTCTCCTTTTTTTTTCCTCCACCTGCGCCTCTGAAAGGCTAATGGCTTTTTTTTTTTTTTTTCGGGCGGCTGTCGCCCAGGTGGGTGCCCGCGACGCGTTACGTGCAGGTGGTCACTTAACTTTCTTACGGAAATATTTACGACAGCAGTTTCCGCTACAGTGACAGTCTCACATAAAAATATTTCACAGGTCAAGAATTAGCGATGCAAATCTGTAGAAAGAAAATCCTATAAATATAAGTGTCCAAATAAGATATTCGTCAGCATTGTGATACAGTCACGAATTTACGCACATTTCATAACTCTTAAAGTACGATTCTTGGTTTCCAACATACTTCTTATTCCTCATATACGGTAGCATCATCTTATTGATCAGAAACATATCTCAACAGCATAGTACACATCGTCGTCGTAATAATAACATCATAACACCTCAGTCAAATCTCAAAAAGGTCGTAGCTTGCTGCAATAATTTCAAACCATAAAAAATATTCTCTGCTCATTTCAATAGTGTCATCTGCCTCAAACGTAATTTAAAAATCATGATCTCATACCAAATACATCATTCAAAGCTCTCATAGTATCACAATGGTTCCGAAAAAATATGAAGAGTTCACACAGTACAGACAAAATACAATTTCGTAAGTGTGAAGTTATCCAACGGTGTAATAACGTAAACATGTGTCACTGACGTAGTAAAAAACATGTTTATCTCTCAGTTAAATGATCAGATAGCTGTGTAATTTATGTTTTAGAGAAATATGGTACCGATGTGTAAAGTTGTATAAGCAAATACCATATTAGCTAGGGTTCCTTGCGCTTGCCAAACACATGGTACACAAAGTAAGCGTGTACCCCCCTGAGGATTAATGTAATTATACCCTCAGGTGTTACAGATTACAGCAATGAAATGAAATGTATCACTGAAAACCTTTGTATCATTGTACTTCAAATATCTTTAAAAATAAATGTTTTAAGTACAAAATTAATCACTCAAATGCGTGTCCTGTAGCGCTAAATGTGCGTCTTGCTGTAAGATAATTCTGTGGAAGTGTCGTACTTATCGTCCTCCGAAAGCTAAGTTCTGCAGAAGTCAATGTACTTACCTCATGATAAACAAAAGTGAAATGCTTTATGTATAGATATCTTAGTTATTACGCTTATTGCCATGATGAAGAAAGTACTGTGCTGTAACGTATTGTTGTGCTACGGAAAAGGCAATCTCATTGTAGCTATACCACAAAAGTTACTACTAAAACACGTTTTACTTTGCAGAATAAAACAGAAAAACTGTGCAGAAATAAAACAGAAACACTACAAAAGCAACATTGTAAATTGTCACTCATTAGAAGCGTCGTGATAAAACCGTGTAGTTGTCACTTAAACTAACCACTGTGTCGTCTGGTATCTCACAGAAAGTACATTAAACCCAGAATGCATTTTCAAGTAAACCAAAATGTTGCATTAAAATCTCATTAGCAGTACCAGTATGTGTCCTAAGTATGTAAGCCTGATAGTCATTACGTAATCGTGCAACTAACAAGCAAGAATGTACAAATACAACACTGTGTCGTCTGTTCACTATAACAATGCATTCGTAATTTCTGTTTAAAAATGTTCCCTAGGTTCTAGACTGGATATTTAACTTCAAACATTGTTGCATGTTAACAGTTTCTTAAGTCTAACAAAGCATACTAGAAATGTGAAGTGAAAAGTTTTATGGCAAAGACAAAGTTAAAAAGCAGATTATCTTTCAATAAACGGTTTTGCATGTGAAATGTGGTGTAAACCTTTACTCTTCCTAGTGCACAGAGTTTCAACTTCAACGCAATTATCATGTTGTATACATCGGTAAAGAATACTAAAATTTTTCTCAAGGCTAGCGTCTTATGTTATTTTTCTCGGAGCCAGCGGGCGCACGCGGCTGCCTGTGGTGCGAGTCATTGTCTGTTTCTCTGATTGTCTCTGTGATAGTCATTACTGCGGAGAGGTGATCTTTCCCTGTAATTATTACTACTCTGCAAACGGTTGTCGTACGGGTGGTGTCTATTTTGGTCACGATTTGCGTTGTAAGAATAGACCAGTCGTGTCCGGTTATTGTTTCTGTCGTCACGGAATTGTGACGGATGTGACCTGTAATTGTTGTGTCCTTGTATTCGCGTTCCGCGATTATCAGTGTCAATTTCTAGTTCTTGTAACAGTCCCTGAGAAGCTTCAATGTCGTCTTTGCAACGTCCTGCTAAAATAATATGCCGTAAATGTTCAGGTAATTTGATTAAGCAAATGCGGATGAGTTCTGAGGGGCTGTATGGGTTTGACAGGTACTGATTCTTGTGCAACATGTCTTCAAAATATTTCACAAGACTGGAGAATTCAGATTGTTCGAAATGTTTCATCATTATGATACCATGTTTTACTCGGTCTTGTGTGGCTTGAGACCAATATGCAGGAGGAAGGCATGGTAAAATTCTCCTTCACTGTGGCAATCGTGAATGACCGATCGCATTCTTACAGCTGGTTCATTCTCCAAGTAGCCACACATAAATTCTAATCTGTGTTCTAATGACCAATTGGGAGGAAAACAATGAGAGAATTGATAGAGCCACGCTTGTGGATGAATGTCGTTGGCAGAATTCTTAAATGTTTTGAATTTACGTGTAGTAATGAAAAGCTTATAGTCAAAATCATCGTGTCGGCGAGTAGCATATCGGTCATTGTTACGTCGTGTCGGCGGTTCCATCTCAAAATTCGGTCCACCTTGCCAATTCCTTTCGTAATTACCGAAATGCCCTGTGTTATTATTTTGTGGCTTTTCCGTATTTCTAAGTTCCTCTTCCCATGTTGGAGCGCGAGTGTCCTCTGAAATATGTAATTCTTGTATCACCTGCGTCAACTGATCTTGTACTTCCCGGATTTGTCTTTTGTACTGTGTATTGATTTGATTTTGTTTGAATTTTCTTATTTGTTCATACTCTTCTGTGTCAGTGAAGGCTACGGGTCTTGTGTCATTCAGATCATCATCTACCTTTGTAGATAAGTTAGTGACCTGATCCGAAAGTTCGGCTACTTTCTCCGATAGTGCACTTATTTCCTCCATGTGTTTTTCTGAACCAAGTTTCAGAGTGTCCATTTGTGTTGAAATCGAATCTACTGTGTCCTTTAAGATTTCCTGAGTTTTTGCAAGTTGCGTAACCGAATCGGTAGATGCAACTGAGTCAATTTTAGCCCACAAGGTCTCATGATTTTCGTGAACAATGGCTTGCAGTTCTTTTATGGCTGCTTCGTGATTCTGTAATGCATTTTCATGCCGCGAAAAAATAGGTTGAAAATGCTCACAAATTTGTGTTTTTACGTCATTACAGACTTTTTGACATTTCGATTCAATGTTATGTAACTCAGTAGTTAAATCTTCACGTGTTTGTTCAAGCGTGGTGTGAAGATTTTGTTCCATTGCGTCTAACTGTTGCTGTGTTTGTCTCTGGTGTTGTTCCATTGTGTCTAACTTTTGAAGCTTTTGCTGTGTTTGTCTCTGATTTTGTTCCATTTGTTTCTGATTTTGTTCAAGCGTTGTGTCTAACTTTTGTAGCCTTTGTCCCATTTGTTGCATTAACTGTAATAACAATGCACTGGTGTCTGAAACATGTTCCTCAGTGCTTTTCGGCAGTGAAGTTGCACCGGCAACATTCACATTTTGACAAGTGGAAAATGTGTCTTGACTCATTTGAGAAAACGGTGGGAACCCAAAACCTGAGTCTGCAGTATTTGCAATATTGTGTTCTGTCATTCCCGATTCCTGAGGCGAGCTGTTGCCGACCAATCGATCGATAACGCTTCCCTGTTCACTACCTGTTTCACTGTCTACACCATTGTTTGCCGCCCGCTCCATTTTCCTATGTGCAATTACCAAATTACTACTTTGAACATTAGTTAATTCATTACTCTGCGGCGCTAACACACTGCTTTCGTCTTCACTGTCATTTCTCAGTTTACTTTGGAGCCTAGTATTACGTTTTTCACACGCCATTATTGTCACAGTATTTCACACGATAACACAGAAAAGCGCAATTTGAAGAGCAAAATAAAATAACATAGCAATGGAAATAATGTCTGCTTAATTGCCTGCGCAGCTGCGAAATACTTGGTGCAAATCTACATGCATGCCACAACTGTTTTACTGTACAACAATGAAAAACTACAACTACAAAGGAAATTCTCTCTATAATTACGCGCTAGCAATAAACAATAGCTACACTAATTACACAAACTACAAGAAAAAAATCAGAAGATTCCAGTGAGGTATCCTAGGCTAAGGGTCGACATATGACACGTCCCCTTTTAACAATTATACGCGACTGTGCTTTAACTGACACACAATATTTTTGGCGCAACGCAATCTGACTTTCAAAATTCCCTACAAAAGAATGGCCCTGACTAACATTAAACTATACCTTTCACAAATCACTTACCTCACAAAAATCTTCGCTGCTCAAGCTACTGCAACACAGCGAGCGCCACTATTGCCAGCTAAATAAAAGATTCAAACTACGGAAGGCACTAACTACTGATAGGGATAGTTAGCAAATGAAAGATATTAATAGAGAACAAACAATGTATTTACCTTGATATCATCATGTATAAATATAGCAGTTCATGACAAATTACAAATCTCCGCCATCTCTCTCCCCACATCCACCACTGCTGGCGGCTCACCTCCAACTGCGCAATGCTGTGCGCTGTTCACAGCCAGCTGCCTAACACTACAATGGCGAGTATTACAACAATGCAAAGCAGCCACAGACTGCACACAGCACAGCCAGTGATTTTCATACAGAGGTGGCGTTACCAATAAAAAACCTAAACAGCCTACTTACAACTTGCCACAAACGATCCATCGCCACCTTTATTCTTATTTGACTGTAGTGCCTTTTCAAAGAGTAAAGGACAAGATATTGGTTACCCAAGTGATCGTTTTTGTAATAACCAACAGTAAAAACCTACTTCCAAACGTTTCAATACTTTGCGGTGTTTACTTGCATCTTTACTATCAAGGATGCA
Organism: Schistocerca americana; assembly: GCF_021461395.2. Taxonomy (NCBI): domain Eukaryota; kingdom Metazoa; phylum Arthropoda; class Insecta; order Orthoptera; family Acrididae; genus Schistocerca; species Schistocerca americana. Next base: position 714,611,256 of record NC_060122.1, on the reverse strand, counting down.
GTTGTATTCAAATTTAAACAGCTGTTCTTCTTAATATTCGCGTATCGTAGATATACCTACATCATAATTACTGGTTAACTTCAGACCAGTTTCTCCTTCTTTTAGTGAATTAATAATGATTGTTTTATCTTTAAGCGATAACAACACTCTCTTGCACATTGACATTTTTAACAACAACCATGACACGGCGCAGCGGCTTAGCGATTGGCAACTGTCTAACTCAAACAATAATGAAACGCGCATGCCAGAGATAGCGCGGGGGCCCGGAGGGGTAGTGTCAATGCAACGTATCCGTGCACGCACGGACTGGACTATAAAGATATTTACTCGTGGTTATAATCGAGAACCTGGGTAAGTAGTCTGGATAATCGAGTCTCCACTGTGTGTTAACAGAGGATTCACACTGTGGTGCAGCATCTGATTTTAGTAACAGCATGGAGAGTCAGTGTCAGCAGCAGGGCAAAGGGGGTGGTGGGACATTGGCTGGGCTGCATACCTTCATGGGCAAACGTAATTGATTCACGAACTTAATATACTATTTTGCTAAGTGGTTTTTCAAGCAACTTCTACCCCTCCCCTTTCCCTAAACCTATTATTATGCTAATTGATTTATGACTCCCTAGGGGTATTCCATCTATCTGAGAAACCCCCCATCTGTCCCTCTCCCCCTTCCCTTAATGTATTTTATGTTAATTGATTTATGACCCACTGGGGATAATGTGAGAAACCTCCCATCCCATGCCACACCCCAAACCCTCTGGGAAATCCGCAACCCTTCCCCTCTCCAACACAAGCACACTTTTGGTATCAAATTAATTACTAATTAATTAAATGGGTAAATTAATTAACACCTCCCACTATGGGAAATCCCTCAGCCTTCTCCTTCTGTCTCACACTCTCCCTCCACTTCCCCATCTGGAAACTGACAGAAAAAAGACTCAGTCTGTGCTGAAGAGGAAGGATCTCAAGATACGAAATTGAAGTCAATGTCATTTACATAGAAGAAGATATACTGTTTGTTTATAAAATTCACTTTTCAGGAGTTGGAACTCTTTATTTGGTGGGAAATGCTCACATCCAGCAACTACATGACCTAATTACATAATTACACTGCTGCAGATTGGTGGTGTTGCCTCTTTAGAAAATTTTAATGTGTATGCTCACCTTGATGTCCAGGATCGACTGAGCTAGTGCACAACGCCACCACCACAGGATGTCTCATCCTCCTATCCCTTTCCCTCCCTCCCCACACCACCCAGAAAAGATTGGCGCGAAAAAGACTTAGTCTGTGCTGGGGAGGAAAGATTTCATGATACGAAATTCAAATCAATGACAATAATACATTGATGCACATTCTTTATTTAATCAGTTTGTGGGAGACAGGGCCTCCCCACTCGGGAAGAGCTAATGTGCGCAGCCCCCACATCCCATGATGTAATAACTGTAAGCACCGAGGAATGGAAAGAAGTGCGCTACAGTAGGCGCTGTTTGAGGTCTTCCATGCGTGGGTCTGTCGTCTGGGCGCCATCACGGAAGTCAAGAACCGGGCAGCATCCTAACTGCAGATCACAGTCCTAAATACCGCAGACCGGATGTTAGGCCTCCTTTGATCTCACAGTCCAAAACAAAGTAACAAGTGGCGGTATTGTGTTGATCAGAAAATTCTTGATTCGCTTCCTGTCTGTGGCTTTTTCAAGTGGCTACTTCCTGTTGATGTGTGAACCAACATCTCCAAACATACAAATGTAAGTTTTCATCTCTGCTCAGAATATTGTGCTCCTGCTGGCGTCAAAAAGATCGCTTAAAACACTCACCAACCGGCCGGGGTGGCCGAGCGGTTCTAGGCGCTTCAGTCTGGAACCGCGCGATCGCTACGGTCACAGGTTCGAATCCTGCCTGGGGCATGGATGTGTGTGATGTCCTTAGGTTAGTTAGGTTTAAGCAGTTCTAAGTTCTAGGGGACTGATGACCTCAGGAGTAAAGTCCAATAGTGCTCAGAGCCAAAACACTCACCACCGTCTTATGATGATTTCCCTGCGTTATAAAACATATTTCCAACGTTTTAAAATCACACAAAAACATTTCGCAAATCAAGTTATTAAATTTCCGCCACAAATAGGTCGTAGGCCTTCTTGTATGCACCAACGTTTGACGAAACAAGCACCTTACTACACCACAATGTTTCCACTAAACGTATCTGGTGAAAAATTCCTACCAATCGCACACATTCATGATCGTGAAGAGTGCACAGTCCACCAACTGCCGGCGGCCGTGACCACGCCACTAGCCAAGACATCGCGTCGTTGCATCAGTGCCGACTGGGAAAGACCCGCACATTCATCGTGCATGTTGCCAGCTTCACATACATCCCCCGACATCCACACGCCAACACTACGGATAAATTTACATGGGGGACACTGATAACTGTGGGAGCTCAGTGGAGGGTACAGCTGAGCCATCACAAAGTCTTGGCGGCCGACATTGCGCTGCCTGGAACCGCGCCGGCCCGTGCCCATATGATCCCCAACCACGAGGCGAGCGACGAGACTGCTGCCCCTGCTGTGGCCGCCAACACTGCCGCCAATGCAGCCTCTGACGTCGCCGTCGAAACGACACCGCCGCCGACACCACACAGACAACTAGGGATTCATTGCACAGCCCTCGACACCACTGATAGCTAAGGAGCCAGCTGTTGCTGTAAATGCGACACGGGCTATGTTGGATGAGTTGCTGGTTGCTATTGTGGCACAGAGTGCAAAATTTGAGGAGCGAAAGGCTAAGCTGGATAAGAAATTAGATGAGAAAAGCTCTAAGATAGAAGCTCAAATTGAGGAGTTTGAGCATTATGAGACGAGTATACGAAATATGACCAAAAAGTTAGAGGAATGTTTCTTTTTTATGATCTCTATTTATTCATCAACATCAACTTTGTCCTCTTCAAAGTTATCCCTCGCAGGTACGAGGGTAATCCCAAAATTAAGGTCTCCTATTTTTTTTATAAGCACATAGACCTGTTTGTTTCTACAATGGTTTACATCAGTTTACAGCATGAACATTTAGCTATTTTTCGATATAATCACCATTTCTGTCGATGCATTTTTGTAGATGCTGTGGCAGTTTTTGTATGCCCATGTCATACCAGCTCGCCACCATGCTGTTCAGAAAGTTATGAACCTCTTCTTTCACCTCGTCATCGGAGCTGAATCGCTTTCCGGCCAAAAGTTCTTTTAACCAGTCCAGAAAGTTGTCCTGTTCGGCTGCAAGGCTTGCCGCATGTGGTCCACAGTCAGCATGCGTGGCACCCATGTTGCACACACCTCCCGGTACTTCAATGTTTCCGTTAAAATTCTGTGAGCGGTGCTTCGGGAAACCTCAGGAACCAGCGTGCAGAGATCATCCAGGGTGATCCGCCAATCTTCACGCATGCTTAGCTCGAGCTTCAACACTGTCTCCTCAGAAACTGACGGTCTCCCGCTCCTTTGTTCGTCGTGAATTTCAGTCCGACCAGCCGCAAACTCTCTACACCACTTACGAACATTTTTGACGTCCATGCACGCCTCACCATACGCTTTTGTCAATTGGCGATGGATTTCAATCGGCGCCGTTCCCTTTGCGTTCAAAAACCGAATAACTGTGCGCAATTCGCACTTGGCGGTAACATCCAACGGGAGCTCCATTGTCAACGACTGCCAAGCCAAGACAGGGCCTGAGAGCGGCGTGCGCATGTTTACACACAGCGCGCAAAGCACTCTTTATAACAGTGTGACCAACTGTCACACGAACAGAGTTCTGTACTTACAAAAAAAAAAAAAAAAAAAAAAAAAAAAAAACAGATCTTACTTCTGGGATTACCCTAGTATAACACATTTGCGCCAGCGCTTTTTCCTATCTTGGAAGCACTTGTGGAACTCACTTTTCGGTATGATGCTCTGCTCCTTCAGTGATTCTGTTTTTATGTCATCAATTGTGGTAAAACGACGTCCTTTCGTGGTTCTATGCAGCCTCGGAAATAGAAGGAAGCTAAGGGGGTCATATCTGGCGAATACGGGTGGCTGACGCAACAATGAACAAGCATTGATATGTGAGCGGGGGCATTATCGTGATGCAACTTCTACAAGTGGCTTTGCCCCAACTCTGGTTGTTTTCTTCTGATTGCTTCACTCAAACGGCGCATAACTTAAAGGTAGTATTCCTTATTGATCGTACGACCATAAAACCGGAACATTGTCGAACTGCACTCTCCCACTGTAACCAAAGTAACTGTGAGAAGAACCTTCACATGTGATCGAACTTGTCGAAGCCTTTCTGTCTTCAGAAAGATATCTTTGGGACGGTTGGGCCTTGGTTTCGACTTCATGGCCGGATACCCATCTCTCATCACCCGTTATAACCTTCTTTAGAAGTTCTGTATCGTTGTCAACTTCATTCAGCAATTCCTGAGAGATGTCTATGCGATGTAGAATTTGGTCGAAATAAAACAGTGTCAGAACAAACTTCGCTGCTACACTTTTCATGCCCAAAACATCCGAAAAAAATTGCTTGGTATGAGTCTAATGATATGCCGACATTGTGAGCAACCTCTCTGAAAGCGAATAGGCGATTTTCCAGAAAAATTTTCAGTACTTCTTTCACATTGTCGTCAGTAATTGTGACGAGCTCCCGAAAAAACGTACAATCTTTCCAACGTTAACAATGAACTAACAATTCAAAACAGCTGAGAATGCAAGCGTACGTCAGGAACACGTTTACCAAGACGATAAAAAAATTTGAAAATCGGATGTATCAAGTCGCGAAATTAAAAAATTCCCATTACTTTTTCATCGCACCTTGTTGTTCGAAATTACGTTCAGAGCACAACTTGAACAGCAGGTATGAGCGATATGAGACGTCAAAACTTCAGGTGCAGAGCGACGAATCTGATAATTGCCTCGTCTCTCGGGCTCTACATTTACAGAGACAGGGAGAAGTTTTGGGTCAAGTGCTCACTGTGAACAAGCAGGCCTGTGAAAATATTGGATCTAACAAGGCTCGATGGACAAAAAATTCAAAGGAATCGACGAACAGCTTGTTAGTATTGCCACTCTAATGGACAGACAAAAGATTAACTCGAGCTGGTAAGTATTGAGTGGGAGGACCAATGCGGTTCTTTCAGGAGACACTGAATTATTTAGTGCCACTGACGCCTGATCATAAGACAAATAAGGAAAACTAGAAGTAATTCAGACAGGTGCGATTGAGAAGATTACGGCACAGTGCGCTGTACTAGAATTAAAGTTGAGCAATGATGTTAGCGATAAGATTTACAGTCGTACGGCTGCTGGACAGCTCTCTGACCCCGGCGATGGTAACGTTCGCAGGTGGGGTCTCAGGCAGTTTCACCTACTGAGCTACCAGTACTGTTGGCGCCATCAAAGAAACAGGCTGTGCAGCAAAGGAAATGGCTCCATACACGATTCCTTTGCCAGTCACCGACGCTTGACCAGGCCCACTCTGGCTTGCACTAGCATCTGTGTCACCTAACACACTACAGTAGATGGAACAGGTCAAGCAACATCATACACTGCGGTACAGAGAGCCACAAATGTTCGTGATGGATTTTCAAAAGACAGTTGGGGAAGACTTGTCAAAATCATTAGTAAGGAATAATTCTCATCTGTGGTGTCTAACCGTTCCATTCAGCACTCCCTAAATGGGAGCGGTTCAGAGGGATGAAGAGAAGAATCCATCTGGCAGATGTTCTACCGAACTTCAGAGACTGGCACGACACAGTCAGCATCTATCACAGGCAGCTGTTTAATGCTTCGGGTAACACTTAGTTTCCGAGGCGAGTTTGTGGTGACAGACCAGCAGACGCTACTGCGTAGACTTTGCTCAGCTGGGAGCGTCGACACAGGTTCAAACGTTTCCCTAATGAAGGGAGAGGCCTGTAGCCTGAGTGGTGGAAGTCTTCAGTAGTCCTTTCTGTGTCGGCAGTGCTACACCTGGAACCAGCTAAACACACCAGAGAGATGATCTCACTAATTCATTACCAGATGCGTGAATCAGGCAGGAGGCGATGTTGACTACACCTGCAGTCAGCATAGAGCAGTGGCTAGAGATTTTATCCACCCTAGACGACTTCCAGGAGAGAAACCGTCGCTGTCCACAGAATGCGGGATTAAGACGCAGTAATGAGCGGTCGGAGAGTCATAGTAATCCGAGTACTCCCAGGTTTCTAAAGATGAACGGACACTATGTACGGGGCCAGGCAACAGTTTCCGACAGAATAAGCAATATGGACGTGATGTGATGTCAATGCAAGTTTTAAACACGCAAAGGAAGATACAAAAGTCGTACTGTCCGCCGAGTGTACTGCTGGACAACGGATGTCACTGCTAATGAGAGTACTTGACAATACGCAGGCGAGCGGCTTCAGCTGGCTGCATACTGTGGACTGCAAGGGGGGAATAATGGCCACAGTTCATCTACCGCACTTGGATTACCGAGATGCGACAGCCAGGAATAACTATTCTCAGGATGAATATACATGATGCCACGGCAAATCCAAGCGAGAATTGTTTTAGAGAAGTCGGGAAAGTAGAGAGAATTCACTGCTCAGGCCAGTGAAAGCAGATGCGCGATTGCCTCCTCCCCCTGCAGAGGTTTTCCAGTCAAAATTATGAGCTGCTCTGTGAAGATTTACGCGAAAGGTATCAAGCATTACGAAATGCACGCACAATCGCATACGAACGCTCAACGATTAAAAAAGCAGATCTGGTCCTTGTCATAAACTATTACTGGCCTGACCAACTCGAAAAGAAAATAGAGAAGTCCTACCTGTTATACAATGGCCCCTGCTGAGTGGGAAAGTTTCTGGTCGACCATTCTTACGTCGTCGACCGCATGCCAGTGCCGAAACAGCCATCCAGAAAATCAGCAACATTAGGCTGTTCGTCAACTACGCCCTCTATTTCGTTCGGATTAATAATTTAATATCTAAAGTGTTGTTTAAGAGTGTATTTCTTTTGGTAGCTGTATAGCCTGTTAAAGTTTCATGATGTGGAAATTATACGAGTGAGATTTGGTTTTTTTTTTATGTATGTGCACACCCAAGGTATTGTGTTTCCTTTATTAAGATGCAGGTTATGATTTGTAACTGTCCAGTTACTGGACGTCCAAACATGGGAACCGAGAGTAGGAGATAGTGAGACACCAAAATAATAGCCTCTGAAACTGATGAGGAGAGGCATAGTCCACATATGGGAGAAGCTATTGGGTACTTGTCCCACCATGGAGTGGCAACATAGGAGCTGTTCTCATTAACGCATGACGGTTTGTAACAAGTAGGCTGCTAAGACCCCTTAGCCGCTCCTCCCCCGCCCCCCCCCCCCCAAATCTCTCACCCCCTCTTTCTCTCTCTCTCTCTCTCTCTCTCTCTCTCACACACACACACACACACACACGCACACACATACACACACACACACACACACACACACAAATGCTAACCGTGAGAATAAAAACTAAATTCATTATAGAATAAAGCTAATACAAGATTAAGATAAACACGTAAGTATAAAAGACAGCAACTGAAAAGGGATAATGAAAAAGAAGAAAAGATTACAGTGTAAATCAAAGGGATAAACTAAGGAACTAATTAGGATATGCATCACCAAATTGCCGATGCACTTGCGCCACGTCATTCTTGCGGGACGATGCAAAGAGGACGTGGAAACGTTTAAGACACCTCTCCAAGAGTTGGAATATAATACAGCAGAATGCCCGCCTAATCAGGCACTAAGTTATTACGGGGCACAGCAGCGCGATCGCAGTCGTGGCCGTAGTACTAATCAACGGAGTGACTGGTCGTCGCGACGCGAACGGAACAATAATCGGGACCGGCCGTATAGAAACTGGGGTAACAGTCGCGAACACAGGTGGAACAACGGAAATGATCGAGGACGTGGACAGGATCGTGAACGCAACAGTTACGGCAACAAGGATCGATACTATGGTGAACACTGTGGGAGTAGGACTGTAGGCGGAGCACCCCATGATGTTGAAATTCGGCCGGCTAACCCTGGGCATAATCCAGCACATGGAAAGGAACAAAACCGGAGATGACAAACGATCAGCACAGAAGGCGCCCAATCGGAACAAATGAGCGACATGGCAATTGAGTGCATACGGTATATAGAGAGGGAAGATATTAGAGGGGATTTGTTGCAAGAAACTACGAGTGCTAAAATTTCGGGAATAAATCCAGCCGTGACAGTAGCAGTAAACGAAATATGTTTTATGTGTGTCATTGACACTGGAAGCCCTTTCTCCATAGTGAGCGAGCCAGCATTTCAAAAATGCGAAGGGACTGGGGGCTTGGCCCGTTTTTCAAGTGCGAGTAATAAAGGTGAAGGGCGCAATCTACGGTAAGAGCGTAGAAATCCGAAGGCAGACTGGGCTTAATTTTACCTGCCAGGGAAGAGAGTTTGAGTACAACTTCTTTGTGCTCCCAATGCTGAATGTGGCAATGATTTTAGGAAATGACTTCATGAATGCCCACCATGCAGTAATTGACATGGGTGGAGGAGTAATGACAGCTCAAGTTGGGGATCAGCCAATTAATGTAGTATTTGATGAATGCATATTACGTGCCGAGTCAGAAATTAGTTGCCTAAAATTTCAAGCTCAAACCGAGTCGCAACCCAGACTGGAGCTATTCGTGAACTATGTAAGTGAGTCGTGCTCTACGTCTCGTGAGCAGTGTGCTCCCTGCCGCCGTTGGATAAGCAGCTGAGCAGCAAGTCGTATACTCCTAGCTCACTCATTTGTTACATAGTTTAATTCTTAATTTCTTTGCGTGTTTTTGGTACTTGCATTGTTTAATTCATAAATTTCGGGCGTATTATAGTATTTGAGAGTTGTAGCATCGCGTTATAGTACCTGAATAGTGTAAATCCGCGTAGTCGTTTGTCTACTGTTTTTGTTTTGAACGGCCAGTGTCGGTTGGTCACAGTCAGTGTGCTCCCTGCCGCCGTTGGATAAGCAGCTGAGCAGCAAGTCGTATACTCCTAGCTCACTCGTTTGTTACATAGTTTAATTCTTAATTTCTTTGCGTGTTTTTGGTACTTGCATTGTTTAATTCATAAATTTCGGGCGTATTATAGTATTTGAGAGTTGTAGCATCGCGTTTTAGTACCTGAATAGTGTAAATTCGCGTAGTCGTTTGTCTACTGTTTTTGTTTTGAACGGCCAGTGTCGGTTGGTCACAGTCAGTGTGCTCCCTGCCGCCATTGGATAAGCAGCTGAGCAGCAAGTCGTATACTCCTAGCTCACTCGTTTGTTACATAGTTTAATTCTTAATTTCTTTGCGTGTTTTTGGTACTTGCATTGTTTAATTCATAAATTTCGGGCGTATTATAGTATTTGAGAGTGTAGCATCGCGTTTTAGTACCTGAATAGTGTAATTTCGCTTAGTCTCCTTCCGCCGCCGAGCAGTGTCAGCAGTGCGCAAGTAGCAGCATTACTGCATTTACTAGGCAATCTTGTATTTTAATAACCGTTTAAATTTTGTCGATTTGTTTGCGCTCTCTGTAGATTAGTTCAGACGTTCTTTGCAAAACAGTTTTTAGCATGGATAGGGACTGCAACTGCTGTGTTCGGATGCAGGCTGAGTTGGCATCCCTTCGCTCCCAGCTTCAGGCAGTGTTGGCTTCGGTCACACAGCTTGAGGCTGTTGTCAATGGGCATCACTGTGGGGGTCCGGATGGGGGTTTGTCGGGGACGGCCAGCTCGTCCCACGCATCCCCTGATCGGACTACGACTGTGGTTGCCCGGGATACTGCCCGCATTGAGGCTGATCCCTCACCTGTGGTAGAGTGGGAGGTCGTTTCAAGGTGTGGCAGGGGGCGAAAGACATTCCGGAGGGCTGAACGGAAAGCCTCTCCAGTTTGTCTGACGAACCGGTTTCAGGCTCTGTCTCAGGCTGATACTGATCTTCGGCCTGACATGGCTGCTTGTCCTGTTCCAGAGGTTGCCCCTCAGTCTGCAAGATCCGGGCAGTTGCAGAGGGTGGGCTTACTGGTAGTTGGGAGCTCCAACGTCAGGCGCGTAATGGGGCCCCTTAGGGAAATGGCAGCAAGAGAGGGGAAGAGAACCAATGTGCACTCCGTGTGCATACTGGGGGGAGTCATTCCAGATGTGGAAAGGGTCCTTCCGAATGCCATGAAGGGTACAGGATGCACCCATCTGCAGGTGGTCGCTCATGTCGGCACCAATGATGTGTGTCGCTATGGATCTGAGGAAATCCTCTCTGGCTTCCGGCGGCTATCTGATTTGGTGAAGACTGCCAGTCTCGCTAGCGGGATGAAAGCAGAGCTCACCATCTGCAGCATCGTCGACAGGACTGACTGCGGACCTTTGGTACAGAGCCGAGTGGAGGGTCTGAATCAGAGGCTGAGACGGTTCTGCGACCGTGTGGGCTGCAGATTCCTCGACTTGCGCCATAGGGTGGTGGGGTTTCGGGTTCCGCTGGATAGGTCAGGAGTCCACTACACGCAACAAGCGGCTACACGGGTAGCAGGGGTTGTGTGGCGTGGGCTGGGCGGTTTTTTAGGTTAGATGGCCTTGGGCAAGTACAGAAAGGGCAACAGCCTCACCGGGTGTGGGGCAAAGTCAGGACATGCGGGGACCAAGCAGCAATCGGTATTGTAATTGTCAACTGTCGAAGCTGCGTTGGTAAAGTACCGGAACTTCAAGCGCTGATAGAAAGCACCGCAGCTGAAATCGTTATAGGTACAGAAAGCTGGCTTACGCCAGAGATAAATTCTGCCGAAATTTTTACAAAGGTACAGACGGTGTTTAGAAAGGATAGATTGCATGCAACCGGTGGTGGAGTGTTCGTCGCTGTTAGTAGTAGTTTATCCTGTAGTGAAGTAGAAGTGGATAGTTCCTGTGAATTATTATGGGTGGAGGTTACACTAAACAACCGAACTAGGTTAATAATTGGCTCCTTTTACCGACCTCCTGACTCAGCAGCATTAGTGGCAGAACAACTGAGAGAAAATTTGGAATACATTTCACATAAATTTTCTCAGCATGTTATAGTCTTAGGTGGAGATTTCAATTTACCAGATATAGACTGGGACACTCAGATGTTTAGGACGGGTGGTAGGGATAGAGCATCGAGTGACATTATACTGAGTGCACTATCCAAAAATTACCTCGACCAATTAAACAGAGAACCGACTCGTGGAGATAACATCTTGGACCTACTGATAACAAACAGACCCGAACTTTTCGACTCTGTGTGTACAGAACAGGGAATCAGTGATCATAAGGCCGTTGCAGCATCCCTGAATATGGAAGTTAATAGGAATATAAAAAAAGGGAGGAAGGTTTATCTGTTTAGCAAGAGTAATAGAAGGCAGATTTCAGACTACCTAACAGATCAAAACGAAAATTTCTGTTCCGACACTGACAATGTTGAGTGTTTATGGAAACAGTTCAAGGCAATCGTAAAATGCGTTTTAGACAGGTACGTGCCGAGTAAAACTGTGAGGGACGGGAAAAACCCTCCGTGGTACAACAACAATGTTAGGAAACTAGCAAAGAGAGCTCCACTCCAAGTTTAAACGCAGCCAAAACCTCTCAGACAAACAGAAGCTAAACGATGTCAACGTTAGCGTAAGGAGGGCTATGCGTGAAGCGTTCATTGAATTCGAAAGTAAAATTCTATGTACCGACTTGACAGAAAATCCTATGAAGTTCTGGTCTTACGTTAAATCAGTAAGTGGCTCGAAACAGCATATCCAGACACTACGGGATGATGATGGCAGTGAAACAGAGGATGACACGCGTAAAGCTGAAATACTAAACACCTTTTTCCAAAGCTGTTTCACAGAGGAAGACCGCACCGCAGTTCCTTCTCTAAATCCTCGCACAAACGAAAAAATGGCTGACATCGAAATAAGTGTCCAAGGAATAGAAAAGCAACTGGAATCACTCAATAGAGGAAAGTCCACTGGACCTGACGGGATACCAATTTGATTCTACACAGAGTACTCGAAAGAACTTGCCCCCCTTCTAACAGCCGTGTACCGCAAGTCTCTAGAGGAACGGAGGGTTCCAAATGATTGGAAAAGAGCACAGATAGTCCCAGTCTTCAAGAAGGGTCGTCGAGCAGATGCGCAAAACTATAGACCTATATCTCTGACGTCGATCTCTTGTAGAATTTTAGAACATGTTTTTTGCTCGAGTATCATGTCATTTCTGGAAACCCAGAATCTACTATGTAGGAATCAACATGGATTCCGGAAACAGCGATCGTGTGAGACCCAACTCGCTTTATTTGTTCATGAGACCCAGAAAATATTAGATACAGGCTCCCAGGTAGATGCTATTTTTCTTGACTTCCGGAAGGCGTTCGATACCGTTCCGGACTGTCGCCTGATAAACAAAGTAAGAGCCTACGGAATATCAGACCAGCTGTGTGGCTGGATTGAAGAGTTTTTAGCAAACAGAACACAGCATGTTGTTATCAATGGAGAGACGTCTACAGACGTTAAAGTAACCTCTGGTGTGCCACAGGGGAGTGTTATGGGACCATTGCTTTTCACAATATATATAAATGACCTAGTAGATAGTGTTGGAAGTTCCATGCGGCTTTTCGCGGATGATGCTGTAGTATACAGAGAAGTTGCAGCATTAGAAAATTGTAGCGAAATGCAGGAAGATCTGCAGCGGATAGGCACTTGGTGCACGGAGTGGCAACTGTCCCTTAACATAGACAAATGTAATGTATTGCGAATACATAGAAAGAAGGATCCTTTACTGTATGATTATATGATAGCGGAACAAACACTGGTAGCAGTTACTTCTGTAAAATATCTGGTAGTATGCGTGCGGAACGATTTGAAGTGGAATGATCATATAAAATTAATTGTTGGTAAGGCGGGTACCAGGTTGAGATTCATTGGGAGAGTGCTTAGAAAATGTAGTCCATCAACAAAGGAGGTGGCTTACAAAACACTCGGTCGACCTATACTTGAGTATTGCTCATCAGTGTGGGATCCGTACCAGATCGGTCTGACGGAGGAGATAGAGAAGATCCAAAGAAGAGCAGCGCGTTTCGTCACAGGGTTATTTGGTAACCGTGATAGCGTTACGGAGATGTTTAATAAACTCAAGTGGCAGACTCTGCAAGAGAGGCGCTCTGCATCACGGTGTAGCTTGCTCGCCAGGTTTCGAGAGGGTGCGTTTCTGGATGAGGTATCGAATATATTGCTTCCCCCTACTTATACCTCCCGAGGAGATCACGAATGTAAAATTAGAGAGATTAGAGCGCGTACGGAGGCTTTCAGACAGTCGTTCTTCCCGCGAACCATACGCGACTGGAACAGAAAAGGGAGGTAATGACAGTGGCACGTAAAGTGCCCTCCGCCACACACCGTTGGGTGGCTTGCGGAGTATCAATGTAGATGTAGATGTAGAAAGATGTCGTTTTTGCTGATGCACTGAGAAAGAGCATCGCGGGTGTCAGAACCACGGACAGGGAAAAGGAGAAATTGTGTTGCCTACTTAGGAATCATGAACGGGTATTTTCTGTGACTCCGGGGGCGATTAAGGGTTTTACTTACCAGTTCAGAGTACGTGACCATCAGAAGTTTTCTGTTAGACCATACCCTATTCCCGTGGCGTATAAAGCCCAGGTGGAGAAGGAAATAAGCAAGATGTTAGAACAAGGAATAATTGAGCGGGCAGTAAGCTCGTACAACTCACCCTTGCTTGTCGTACCAAAACGCGACAACTCGGTCCGTTTGGTACTAGACTCGAGACAGATAAACGCAATTATTATGTCGGAAACGGACAGGCCTGAGAGCCTTGAGGAACTCTTACAACGTTTCCACGGGGTAAAGGTCGACCTCCGTTCGAGTTTTTGGCAAATCGTGCTACACCCATCTTGCAGATTATATACAGCGTTCCTGTGTTATGGAAATTGTTTCCAATTCCGGCGTCTCCCATTCGGTCTAAACGTCTCATCAGCTGCTTTTATAAGGGGATTAAATAGCATTTTGCCTGATGATTTGAAACAGCGAGTGACAATTTACGTGGATGACATATTAATTGCGGATAAGTCGTGGGAGGATCATAATGACGTTCTGAACAGACTACTGGATGTTTTTGAGAAGGCAGGTGTAACAGTCAACTTAGATAAGTCACAGTTCGGACGAGAGAACATAAAATTCTTAGGCCATATTGTCTCAGCAAATGGAATACAACCTGACCCGGAGAAAATTGCGGCGATAGCGGAGTGTGCAATGTCGACAAATAAAAAACAGTTGCGAGCATTCTTAGGTCTGTGTAATTTTTATAAGCGATTTATAAATTTTTGTGTACTTGGTACACCCCGTCTATGTGGACTAACAGGGAAGAACGCTTTGTGGGTCTGGGATCAAGAGGCACAGGATAAATTTTATAAATTGAAAAAGGCATTGGTAGAGGCTCCCATCCTCGTGCATCCCGACCTGACACAAGAATTCTGTTTAATGACGGACAGTTCCTTGTCAGGATTAGGTGCGGTACTGTTTCAAACGGAAGGAAATGATGATATTACAACTTGGAAAACAATCTCGTTTGGGAGCAGGGTGCTCTCTCGTTGTGAAAAAAATTATTCCGTGACAGAACTCGAAGCACTCACGATAGTTTGGGCATTCTCAAAATTTAGGTATTTCTTATTTGGGAGGACAACCAGGGTGTACACTGACCATCGTGCACTCCCATTTCTTATGAACACAAAAATCACGCATGGGAGACTAGGACGCTGGGCACTATACCTACAGGAATATAATTTCACTGTAGAATACATTCCGGGACAGAAAAATGTAATTGCTGACGCTTTATCGCGTATTCCTATAGGTTTGGTTCACACAGAAGAAGGGGAACTCGGTGAAAATAATTTTAGCGTCCTATACTTACAGAATGTAGCGTTCGAGAACTTTGTTACCACATCTTTAGGGAGTATAGCGGACGAACAGGCTAAGGACACAGTATTGAAAGATATAAAGAAGAAGTGGGAGGACAAGGAGAACGTAGGAATACGCCAGTACTACTTAGTGCGCAATAGAATACTATTCGAGAAATGAGCCCCGGACGACTCCAGATGGGTGTTGGTGATTCCGGATGAACTCGTAAACAAAATTATATGATACATACATTTGAGTTATGGTCACTTCGGAGCACAGAAATGTTGTGAAAAACTGAAGGAGACATGCTATTTTAATAACATGCTTCGGCGTATTCGTTGTGTACTTAGAGTGTGCGGACCTTGTCAGCGAGCAAAGGCGGCCACAGTGACTTATGCTGCATCATTGCACCCGATAATACCAAGCACACTTTGTGACCTCGCGGCCGTGGATCTATTTGGGCCACTAATACGATCTAAAGCAGGTTTTGCGTATGTTTTCGTAGCGGTGGAGCTAACCTCCAAGTTTGTGTGTCTGACTCCGTTGACGCGAGCCACAGTGGCAACTGCATTTGCAGAGCAGTTTCTGCATGAAGTTGGGCGTGTGAAAATGGTTATCTCGGATAATGGACCACAATTTAGATCGCAATACTGGCAGCGGATGCTTCGAAGGAGAAGAATTAAACCTATATATATATATCACCCCAGCTCGAACCCCAGTGAGCGTATTATGCGTGAATTAGGAAAATTATGTAGGCTATACTGCAGTCGTGATCACCGATCGTGGGACATGCACCTAAAAGGATTTCAGAACATAATTAATGAGTTGCCTAATACGTCAACAAAGCTTCCGCCAATCACTGTGCTAAAAAACAAGGAGCCCCCGAGCAAAATCAAAGAGGTGGTGCCTTGGCCACTAGAGCCGAGACTACGCCGGAACGCAATTGTTGACTTAGCTTTACGCAACATCAAGCGTGCAGCAGAAGCCAGAGTCAAGGCGTATAAGAAAAACGTGAAAAAACAGTGTTTCATGTAGGACAAAAAGTTCTTATCAGATCACACAAGCTGTCTAACAGACGGTCAGGTGTCTGCAAGAAATTTTTTAATCTCTTTAACGACCCGTATCTGATAAGGAAGATTCCCCATGAAAACGCCATCGAAGATGAAACTCTCCGATCGAAGAAATCAAATGGGCTACACCATGTGTCAAACGTAAAACCATACATTGAGTAGAAAGGACAGTGAGGAGTAGAGAGGACGGTGAAGAGAAACAATTGATCAGTTTACATTTGTGACAAATACATTTTGATTAAAATGTTGGTAAAAATAATGATAAAGATGTTTCTATGTGATTGATTGAAGTGATGTTTTTAGTTTTTTTTTCTTTCCTTGTGCAATTAGGATTTAGGTTGGTTCAAATGTGAAGATAAAAGGTTTCTTTGTGAACGAGTGAAATGCGGTTTATGGTTTTTTTGTGTAAATTGAAAAGAGTCGCTCCTGAGAGAAGCAAGATCTGTGTTGAATTAATGCAAAACTCAGGGGAATATCCGATCTGTGGGTATTATGGGTCTGGCAAACCCAGGTCCCCAGCTGTTAGTGGCCTTGTTTCCGATTTTCTGCTTTCAGTGCTACTATCTATCTATTACTATTCTATATGTCAGTATAAATGAGGATCTCTTACTATAGTACGCGTGCTGTATGAATATTTTAAGATAGGAGAACTCTGAGAAAGGAATGAGTAAGTTTGGAATCTTGAAAATAGGATGCGATAATACGATTGTTTAACCAATGGCATCCCAATATGCGCTAATATGTTAATATTGATGATATATCCTTTTTGTTCTTTATAGCTGAGTACGTAAAGTGCTGTCTGTGGATTTCGTAAGTAGATTGATTCCCTTCAAGGTGAAAGAAGAGTTGTGGTTTGTGTAATTTACGTGGCCCTGAAATAGTATTATGGCAGTCAAATGACGAGCAGTTTTCCAGCAAATGGAGAATGGAACGGAAATATGGATCCTTTTTGTAGTCTTGACTGATGTTGAGCCAGAGCCTGAAAAATTATTCTGCTTTAATACTTGTCCAAGAAAAGTGACGTTTATGTGTTTTGCTGATGCTGTGAGCATTACAGCTTACAGTTTTCACTGGTGCGGGATGCACTGCAGCCTACATGAGTTGAACTGAAGAAATGTCCCTCTTGAAGGTAGAGGAAGTTTAAATAATTTTGATTATGGGACCGAAGGAAAGCTTGGTTTAAGGCAATAAGGATGAAGCAAAACATTTGTCATTTAAACTACAGGATGATTCGGATCTTTTGTGTCAGTTGTAAGTTCAATAGGATGTTAAGATGAAACTGTTTTACAGAATAGAGGAGACCACAATTTTGCCATTCATGAGAAATGAATCAAGAATAACCATCACATGCGAAATAACTGATTTGGAAGCGAAAGGTAACTTAAAGAAGGAACGAAAATGGAGCAAAATGGGAAAGAAAATATAGTATAACCTGTATGAGGAAAATATTTTACCCTTCTCAGAGGCATCTGTGTGATTAATTCTTGTGATAACGTAATCTTAGATGAAATTGTCTTATTGTTTTATGTATGAACATATGAGTATGATAAATGTATGATTGTGAGTCTCTTATCAGGTTTGTCAACTGGTATAAACGTTTTGGCGTGTAAATAACCATTGTTCTTTTTAATGTGTATGTTTAAGGAAAGTTTCTCCATATTTATCATGTGACAAGACATATGCCGTGAGCATCAGGAAGAGGACGAATTAGAACAATGTTGTAGTGGTATAAACACTGTGTTGAAGTAGCATTGAAGTAGCTTGTTGGATTAACTAGTAGTGGATTTTGAGTAATTCATGTTTATGGGTAGTTAGTTTGTAGAATAGACAACAGGTGTGCATGTGTGTGTGTAAATAACATGTGAACCCTATGCTGTCCTGACCTATACTTGCACAAGGCATAATCCTATTCATTTTAGTGAATTAATAAGTAGCATTTGATTTATTAAAACGCAAGTGAACCACATTTGTGATGTGAATTTAGATATTATATTGTCAGCTCATTTAATTTTTATTTTTATACTGTCAAGTCATTTCACTTTTATTTTTTATATTCTCAAGTCATTTAACTTTTATTTTTATATTGTCGATTCATCTAACTTTTTTATTTAAAAAAAATAAATTAAGTCTCACTTTTGTTCTTAAGAATTGTGAAAGACAATACTAAGTGGTATTATGTATGACATTTTGTAATCACATAACTATGATGAACAATTTCTGTGAATGCAGTTGAGAACGTGAAAGTGAACCGGCTAAACTCTTACGAGACAGCGGGAGCAGCGAGGAGAAGGACTAGTTGTAAACAGGCGGGTTTCCCAGCAGGACACACTGTCAACCGGGCCACTTCGGGAGCGCGGTCGACAACAAAAGAAGGGTATGGGACAAACACTTTCCCTTGCACCTGGAGCTAATGACTGACCGCACCAGTGCGACCCTTCGTGGAGGCGATGACCTGAAATGGCCAAACAGTCCACCGCGCGGAAATCCATCTGCTGGTAACGCATCACACGCATGCGACCGTGGCAAGACGGCCGCGGTGAAACGACAGAAGACAAGGGATAAAGGGGCGTGGAGCCTTTTGGCAGCTACTGTCCAGAGAAACTTGCAGATGTTAACGACGACTATCAACATTTCTTGGCGGAAGTCCATTGTCAAGTGACCGTAAATCCTGGTTCGGTTTTTTCTGGTTACTAAGAGAAATTTTGAACGTGTATTTTGCAGGGGTTCGGTTTATTGGTGTTATTTTATTAGACTGACTCTTGTATTTTGCAGTTGTTTTATTTATTGGTGTTTTTTTTTTTGGACGTTGACTACTGTACTTTCAGAGCTGTTTTATTTCTCAATGTTTGTTTTTGTGTGTTGTATTAGATTTGTGATATTTTGTTTCGTAAATTCATTCCTGTGGCATTGCTTCGTTTATCAGTCAGATAGCTATTCATTCTCATTGCACTGTGATCGATTAGCCTTTGCATGGGGCATATTTATAGTGAGAAACCCCTTAAGGGTAACAATCACATAATTAATTGTGGTTTCAGTATAATGACACAATGATAATTGTTTGCTAACTAACTGGAATACCGTAGAGTGATTAAATTAGTGCCACAAAGTTATTTTAATTCTATAAATTATTAGTTTTATAAGATATAGAATTTTTGTGCGATAACCACTTTGTAAAACATGTTTTATCTCTTATCTTTTTTTTGCTTTTGCGGATTGTGCATTTTAATTTTCTGCTTTATAATACTGATGTTATTTTCATGTTTTTTAATTGCTGTGGCACCTTTGCTATTTTCATAAATTTTACTTTTTAATAAACAGTCATAAATTTTCCTGCAATCAGTTAGCTCTTGCAATGAGCAAATACTGGTGAACTCCATAAGGGTAACAACCAGAAATTGTTTTTCATATTAATGACACAGGAACCATTGTTTTTATTTACTGACCGAATTAGGTCTACACTATCGTTTAAATAGGTGTCACAGATTGTTTTTTTTCTCTTTGAAATTGGTAGATTCTAAAGATGTATTGAAATTATTGTGTTTTAGCAAGTAGCTGGTGCCCTTTGCCTTTTCTTTACATTTTTGGTTTAAGTTGGGTGTGAGAAGCCTGCATGGCCAGAAAATTCCCTGCACAGTCTTTTCCCAGAGCGTTGGGGCTATGAAAGGTCTCTGTTGGATTCCTTTCATATTAATTTCTTAAATATGTTGTCATTTACGGCATAAATTCCTCTTCTAAATTTACTGTGGTGTTTCTGACTATCTGGGAGGAGACTGAGCTGTGAAACGTGTTACTTTTACACATAAATAAGAACGATCTGTCACACTACTACACTTTGAAACACAGTTTATATGTAATTCATGTCACACAGTCTCATACGGAACCTACATCCGCTTTCTTTTATATACTGTATATGATAAGATACTGTCATCCCCCTTTCCTTCTGTGTGAGAGGATGAATGAGAAAATGTATTTCTAGTTGCATGCTTGATGGTAGCAGACAAGCCTGTCTGCTAGAGAACAGTAGGACCAACGTTGGAACAGGTAGCTACGCTTTCTAAAAGCAGAGAGGTTTCTATTCTTAGTATGGTCCTGTCCGTCGCTTGTCATTTTGGTATAGGGAGCTGCCTCTCTGGTCGCTTCCGTTTGTATCTGTTAAGCACGCTCGGCAGGGGCCCAGGTCAGTCCGTCCGTGGCGAGCGTCTGAAGTGGTAAGATCTCCGGCTAAGTGCATGTCTGCTATGTCCGTAGAGCAATGGATTTCTTAGGTTCAGCCTAACTGAAAATTTAATCACCTTTATTTCAGGTTAGCTCTAAAATATCTAATGTTATCTTCAATTGCAACGCAGTGTAATTCGAGTGTGAAGTTCAGAATATCTTCCGGTAGTTGCTTTGTCACTACTTTGTGAGTAAAGTGGAACCACGTGTTGATCAGTAACTCTAACTAAGATCATCAGTCTTAAATGCGAATGTGCGTGAGATTATAACGTCTCGTCTTGACAATATTTTTCAATATAGCAACTTTTCTTTATGTTCAACCCATGTGGGGTGTACTTTGTGAGACCAGTATCACGTGCTTATATGATAGTAACCAGTTCGAGGTTTTTCTTTTGTAAATTGCGTTTCGATGTAATTTATTTTAATTATCAAAATTATTGTGGAGTTACACTCTTTGTGTAAACCAAGTTGACCATGTGAAGCATGTGGTGTAAGCATCAAAGTAGCCCTCAGCTATTCTTTTCGGGAAGATTTCACAGAGAGTTAGTATGAATTTAGTATACCAGTGTGTGGTAATTTCATGACGGACAGGATTGCGCTACGAACGTAACTTCTTTGGGTGAAAATTGAATCGGTTGGTTGTGGTTAATTTCCTCTTGAATATGTTTCAACGTTCTTCATGTGTTATTTTATGAATGCTGTGTTGTATGTAGTCTCCCAATCTTGGCTCCCTATTTGATGTGTTCTGTAAGATTACAAACTCACATTTTCACATTCCTAAATAAGGCACCAGTTTAGTTATGAATCAAGTTTGATATGCTGAAATTTTAACGGAACAATGATCAATGTTAAAATAAATGTCCAAATATAAACTGATTTATTTAAATTGTCTTTATATATATTATCACCGGTTATCGTAAGATGAGTACTAAGAGATTATAATTAATGTTAGTCTGGTTGGGAATTCGGTAAGCTAGACTGGATACCTGGTGAAACAGTTGCGCATTAACGCAAGGTTAACTTCCTCGGATAGCTCACAGCTTTTAACCCACTTTTATGGTCTTGAACATCAGCACCGCTTACAGAACAAATGAATGCACCAACATTACAGACGGAAAAAAATACAAATAGAGAGATACTAAGAGCAGACTGTGAAGCGAATGCTGGAAAAGAAAAAAAGGAAAAAGGACCCGTATATAGTTGCTATTTGAACATTTGTATTAAGCGAAAATTAATGAAATTATCAGTCGTTATGGAACTGCGCAACTGCTAGGCATTCACAAAATGAGGCGTCGCCACTGTGGTAAGAAAGGCGGCCGCAAAGAAACGTAGTTGTAAGGAAATTAATGTGTTTTTAGAAGAGTTACCATTTGGCTATCCGTGCACGACTCACGGCCAAACGCAAACTTCCATATGTCGTCAACCCTCCGTCTACGATCTGCACGCGACCGCTCGCGATAAGCGGGAAATCCGGTTTCGAGTCCCGGTGCGGCGCAAATGTTCATTGTTGTCATTCGCCTCTACAGCTGATGGTAGTCATTATTCGCAATTGCGAATTTATCTGAAGTGACAGTTGTCTAAAGGCCCTTTCCTCAGATACACTGTAAATCGTTCCTGTTAATCTTGTAAGGACAGCCTGTCCATAGAGGGATCCTTGCTAGAAAATAAGCATTAACCTACGTGCAGGGCTGTTTTCATCTCGCACAAAGTACAGACATACGCAGACCATTTCACAGATTTCCATGCTCAAGTTGCCACATAATCCTGACTTACTTAGTTTCATAATCGAGAAAAAGACTTCACATACGTAACATGATCGAAATATTGCAGTACTTCTGCAACTTCATTATGTAGATATGGAAACTCTACGTGAGAAAAACTGTAGACGTCTTTGTCACTTTTAACGTAAAAGGATTTGTGTTTAATACAGGGATTACACTGCACATCAATCTACTCAATCAACTACATCTACACATGCACCGGGCCGCTTTCAACTGAAGTGGCAAACGGTCCCGCAAACAGCTCGAAAACAGATGTAAGATTGGCAGTGCTCTCAAAACATTCAGAAAACTGTCCTTCTAATTCCGTAAAAGCCACAATGAATTCTTCAAACCTCGCATTTTTTAAACACGAGTGAGCTTCGAGAAATAGATTGTGTTTGTCGATATTTGTCTCTTCTACAACGCTGTTTTATTTTTAAATGTCTCGCCATCAAATTAGAAATAAGTGGTTGTGCACCTTACAATGTCTTACCGATGGCAGTGCGCAGTGGAGACCACTTAAAATGTTAAGTCTTCATTCCTTCCCTTATGTTCCAATTTTCGTTCCTGCGCTCATTTTTCCTTCAAAAATTTTAAATTAGCGGTTTTAAAATCGAAAAATTGTTCTAAGCATGCCCCTCTGACTTAACCAACGTACTTTGCAGTAATGCAAAGTCTCCATATTCTTCGTTCAGTTCCATCAAAAACCATTGTAACTGAGATTAGCAAAATCAGAGCTAAATCAGAAAAATTAATATTCGTACCACCAGTTTCTCCACATACTCCATGCCTGCAAATTTAGCAAAAAGTGCTTCTAGATATACAGAAAAATGAATCCCGTCAGTCGAGCGTTGTAATTTTTGTTCTTTCATTGTCAACTAAATCTTTAAATTGACTGTGCATGGTATTGTAGTGTCGTTTCACAGCAAATGTGCACTATCTGTAGCTTATGCGACTCCATAATTGGTATTGAGAATTCTCATCCTTCTCTTCATCATTTCCATTCAGTTTTAAAGGCTTGTGGAGATTGATCGCTCTACAGCCTCTTTTGTGCAAACTGCTGGACAAGTGAACGTCCTTCATGCCAGCAACAAATGGCGAGGGTGTAACGGAGGTGACACAACGATTCTGCCGAACTGGAGAGTTGTACTCACCGAAAAATGCCACACCGTAATATTAAATGAAACGTTGAGCTGTACCGAGTACTTCTGAGAAGTACAGACGAAAGCTGAGACAGGCCGAGCTTGGAACTGCACACAGCCCACCTGAGTGGCTCGCAAACGTTTGGAAGGCCGTGACCTTCCTTGGTCTACGTGAAGGACCATCGAATGGAGGGAGTGAAGTACATAGAAAGTGCTCAAAATGCGATATTTCACCTGACTATTACATCTGAATTCAACCTGGAGCTAAGTGGCAGTGGAAGCATACCTGTACCTCCTCCGTTTAGGAAATTGGCGCCTGTTAACGACGGATGCACAGTACGGTGTCCGTTCTGCTTTAAAAATAGCGTGGAGAGCCACTCTCGAACCATTCGGTTGCAGATTCCTTTGACCACACATCGCAGATGGTACGAGTGTGGCAGTTACTCCAATATAGTACACAAGCGCTACCTTCCACCACCTTGGGAGCATCCTTGTGCTAAGATCATCCAGTTGTTGAACATGTTTCACGTTAGGAATTGCGCAGCGATTACAGTGGTTGCTTTCTTGCAATCACGCTGTTTGTCGGTGCGAGAATCCGGCGTCCCGTATCCACCGATTGCAATGTGGTAAGCTCTGTCGTTCAACCCCTACCCCTATACACGTAATAGGTAACTCGTGGCTAGCAACTCTCATTTTCTTGATTCTTTTAAGTCAGACATTCCTCGTTCCTTCCACGGACTGCACGCATTCTCATTTAGATATCTCACTATGTTCGTTTTTTTTTATTATTTTAATTCCATTCCTTCTACAGTAAGGCGACATCTCGCCAAGTCATCCAGAATTGCGGACGATTTCTGTAACACATAGTGATAGACTACTTCCCATTTGTGTGCCTTCCTATAATGTACATTCAAATCTAATTGCATTTACTATCTTTGTTCTTTAGCTTCCCTACTATCCCTCTTGCTTTAAATTAAACTGTCAGATAGGTTATGAAACACATACCATGTGAAGAAGTCTTCATTGTTCAGAAGCTGCAGAGTAACAGGTGAGTGTTATTACCTATTTTATAAGGAAACTGTGGGAGGCAGTGATTTCCCCAGTTTTATTCACGTCATTAAGGAACTACAGACCAGTCGCTATAATAACACTACTAAGAAACAGTCACATAGTTCAACAACATCCACTATGAATAAAATTAACTCAAGTCTTGAGTACTGTCCGTCGGACTCAGATCCTTACCAAGGAGCATAAAAGGGTCAGATAGAGACGTATCAAAGAAGAAGTGTAAGTTTCGTCACGGATGTCTTTAGTCCGGGAAAGAACGTCATAGGAATGTTGAGAGATGCTACAAGAACGGCACTGTTTATCACTTAAAGTCTTACTCTTTTAAATTCCGGTAGCCCATTTGTAGCACGGCTGTTATAACATTAGTAGCATACCTGTCTTGTGTAGAAATACCTATTCTTTAGTTTTCTTCTCGTGTATTTCAAATATGATGCTGTATGGCTACCAAGATACTAGGATTAATATTAACTTGACTGCATATGATTCTGGATGAAAGCTGTGGGATGAATTATGAATGCTGTTCACACTAACCTACTACTGCATCATTTGACCTGGTATTAAGTTCTGTTTACCCTGAATTTGCTGCTCACGTCTGATGACCATTGCATTGAGCATGAACTTGCGTTGCAGTGGACATAGTAGAGACGAATGACCTATGAATTGGATTTCCAACGGTCTGTGGAAGCAAGGAGAATGATGTAAAATGAAACATATTTTACATAACTAATCCTTTCACGGTTCAGGATGTGAGCAGATGACTCATACATAAAAGTTATAAAAGTACAATGCAATTTGGTACATAAAAAAGTGAATGAACATATGCTGCCAATATACCTTATTCTCGTTACGAGTAAAGATGATGCAATGAGTTCATGATGCATTCGTGATACTAACATGACTACAGTAACTTATGGACAACGCACATTAAACACACAGAGATAGCCATTAGCTGAAGTTACAATCCTATCACATCATATTAATAAAGATGCCTTGAAATGTGTGAAAAGAAAGAGAACTGCAGGGCTACTTTAAACGTACTGCCTATTTAGGAAGTTTCAGTTGAAAAGCATGCAGGGTTAGTAACTAAAACCTTGTGACCATAAAAAGCAACTTTAAGAAGGTCATAGCATAATGCATTCACGGATAAGTATCATTCATTTTACCATTTACTGAAGAAAACGCTTCATTCTGCATACTCTTGAGATAACTCCAAATCTAGCGCCATCGCCTGCAAAAACATGCCACTATTCCTCGAGTCACTGGAACCAAGTGTATTGATGTTCATGTGCTAATAGCACAACTTTTCCTTAACAGTTCTAATGTTACAAACCGCCAGACTCAACCTCAGATTTCAGCAATCTGATGGGAAATTCTTATTACACAACAGACATTATGTGATGTTATGTCAGTGACTACCAAGTCGAGTACAATTTACAAAGAACTTTACATTACCAGCCCACTTACCAGTATGACCCACTGTGGGCTGGATGCATGCACTGATGCACCATGGTGCTGTTGGATGAGGATGCAGGATGTTCCTGACCTACCATTGTCCCATCCATCCATGCTGCTGGAGAGGAAAGATGCCACAACACGAAATAAACGTCAATATCAGTTGACATAATAATATATTGTTCAAATTAATTTGCATATTCTTTGTTCCCCTCCCCCCCCCCCCCCCCCCCCCCCCCCATGAACCATGGACCTTCCCGTTGGTGGGGAGGCTTGCATGCCTCAACGATACAGATAGCCGTACCGTAGGTGCAACCACAACGGAGGGGTATCTGTTTGAGAGGCCAGACAAACGTGTGGATCTTGAAAAGGGGCAGCAGCCTTTTCAGTAGTTGCAGTGGCAACAGTCTATATGATTGAATGATCTGGCCCTGTAACACTAACCAAAACGGCCTTGCTGTTGTGGTACTGCGAACGACTGAAAGCAAGGGGAAACTACAGCCGTAATTTTTCCCGAAGGCATGCAGCTTTACTGTATGATGAAATGATGATGGCGTCCTCTTGGGTAAAATATTCCGGAGGTAAAATAGTCCCCCATTCCGATCTCCGGGCGGGGACTACTCAAGAGACCGTCGTTATCAGGAGAAAGAAAACTGGCGTTCTACGGATTGGAGCGTGGAATGTCTGATCCCTTAATCGGGCAGGTAGGTTGGAAAAATTAAAAAGGGAAATGGATAGGTTAAAGTTAGATATAGTGGGAATTAATGAAGTTCGGTGGCAGGGAAAACAAGACTTTTGGTCATGTGAATACGGGGTTATAAATACAAAATCAAGTAGGGGTAATGGAGGAGTAGGTTTAATAATGAATTTAAAAAAAATAGGAGTGCGGGTAAGCTACTACAATCAGCATAGTGAACGCATTATTGTGGCTAAGAGAGACACGAAGCCCACGCCTACTACAGTAGTAAAAGTTTATATGCCAACTAGCTCTGCAGATGATGAAGAAATTGATGAAATGTATGATGAGATAAAAGAAATTATTCAGTTAGTCAAGGGAGACGAAAATTTAATAATCATGGGTGACTGGAATTCGACAGTAGGAAAAGAAAGAGAAGGAAACGTAGTAGGTGAATATGGATTGGGGCTAAGAAATGAAAGAGGAAGCCGCCTGGTAGAAGTCTGCACAGAGCATAACTTAATCATAGCTAACACTTGGTTCAAGAATCATGAAAGAAGGTTATATACATGGAAGAACCCTGGAGATAGTAAAAGGTTTCAGATGGATTATATATTGGTAAGACACAGATTTAGGAACCAGATTTTGAATTGTAAGACATTTCCAGGGGCAGATGTGGACTCTGACCACAATCTACTGGTTATGAACTGTAGATTAAAACAGAAGAAACTGCAAAAACGTGGGAATTTAAGGAGATCGGACCTGGATAAACTGAAAGAACCAGAGGTTGTACAGAGTTTCAGGAAGAGCATAAGGGAACAATTGACAGGAAGGGTGGAAAGAAATACAGTAGAAGAAGAATGGGTAGCTTTGAGGAATGAAATAGTGAAGGCAGCAAAGGATCAAGTAGGTAAAAAGACGAGGGCTAGTAGAAATCCTTGGGTAACAGAAGAGATATTGCATTTTATTGATGAAAGGAGAAAATACAAAAATGCAGTAAGTGAAGTTGGCAAAAAGGAATACAAACGTCTCCAACATGAGATCGACAGGAAGTGCAAAATGGCTAAGCAGGGATGGTTAGAGGACAAATGTAAGGATGTAGAGGCTTATCTCATGAGGAGTAAGATAGATACTGCCTACAGGAAAATTAAAGAGACTTTTGGAGAAAAGAGAACCACTTGCATGAATATCAAGAGCTCAGATGGAAACCCAGTTCTAAGCAAAGAAGGGAAAGCAGAAAGGTGGAAGGAGTATATAGAGGGTCTATACAAGGGCGATGTTCATGAGGACAGTATTATGGAAATGGAAAGGAGGTAGATGAAGATGAAATGGGAGATACGATACTGCGTGAAGAGTTTGACAGAGCACTGAAAGACCTAAGTCAAAACAAGGCCCCGGGAGTAGACAACATTCCATTAGAACTACTGACAGCCTCGGGAGAGCCAGGTTTAACAAAACTCTACCATCTGGTGAGCAAGATGTATGAGACAGGCGAAATTCCCTCAGACGTCAAGAAGAATATAGTAATTCCAATCCCAAAGAAAGCAGGTGTTGACAGATGTGAAAATTACCGAACTATCAGTTTAATAAGTCACAGCTGCAAAATACTAACGCGAATTCTTTACAGACGAATGGAAAAACTGGTAGAAGCTGACCTCGGGGAAGATCAGTTTGGATTCCGTAGAAATGTTGGAACACGTGAGGCAATACTGACCCTACGACTTATCATAGAAGAAAGATTAAGGAAAGGCAAACCTACGTTTCTAGCATTTGTAGACTTAGAGAAAGCTTTTGACAATGTTGACTGGAATACTCTCTTCCAAATTCTGAAGGTGGCAGGGGTAAAATACAGGGAGCGAAAGACTATTTACAATTTGTACAGAAACCACATGGCAGTTATAAGAGTCGATGGGCAGAAAGGGAAGCAGTGGTTGGGAAGCGAGTGAGACAGGATTGTAGCCTGTCCCTGATGTTATTGAATCTGTATATTGAGTAAGCAGTAAAGGAAACAAAAGAAAAATTTGGAGTAGGAAATAAAATCCATGGAGAAGAAATAGAAACTTTGAGGTTCGCCGATGACATTGTAATTCTGTCAGAGACAGCAAAGGACCTGGAAGAGGAGGTGAACGGAATGGACAGTGTCTTGAAAGGAGTATTAAGATGAACATCAACAAAAGCAAAACGACGATAATGGAATGTAGTCGAATTAAATCGGGTGATGCTGAGGGAATTAGATTGGGAAATGAGACACTTAAAGTAGTAAAGGAGTTTTGCTGTTTGGGGAGCAAAATAACTGATGATGGTCGAAGTAGAGAGGATATAAAATGTAGACTGGCAATGGCAAGGAAAGCGTTTCTGAAGAAGAGAAATTTGTTAACATCGAGTATTGATTTAAGTGTCAGGAAGTTCTTTCTGAAAGTATTTGTATGGAGTGTAGCCATGTGTGGAAGTGAAACATGGATGATAGATAGTTTAGACAAGAAGAGAATAGAAGCTTTCGAAATGTGGTGCTACAGAACGATGCTGAAGATTAGATGGGTAGATCACATAACTAATGAGGAGGTATTGAATAGAACTGGGGAGAAGAGGAGTTTCCACGCAGTCAGTGCAGTGGGCAGATGTCCAGCGCATGTGCGGCTTGCAGTAGTTCCTGGAACACTGGCGTTTGACTGTAGCCTTCCACAGTGACCTGAGACATTAGCACTCAACACTCGGACAGGCGTCAGCGGCCTGTTGAGTGGCTCAGAGCCCAAAGCAGAGGAAACTTTCGTTGAAAGCCTCAGAGCCCGCTGCTGCCACCAGGGTCGCACACAGCCTGCCTCCCCACTGTCTGGGGAGGCGCCTGCAGACCGTGTTTGTAGATCGGCACACCTGCCTGCTGAGGTGACCAGGTGGCGCCCTGATGCCTGCTCGTGGCCGCCACTGTTTCCTGCGCCATGCATGTGTTTGCTGCAGATGACCACTGCTTCCCCAGATACGTTTCGAGTATACCATCAAAAACTGTAGCTCGGTCTGAAACAGAACAATATACGAGAGTTGGAACTTTAATAGTGGTAACTCTTTATTTACTGCTCGTACAAAACAGATACGTGTTTCAAGATTTTACTGACCTTCAAAGTAGTCACCATCACTGTGTATAACCCGTTGCCAGCGATGTGGAAATCGTAGGATTCTCTTACCAGTGCCAGTTGTGTTGACAGTTCGAGCGGCGCAGTCTATTGCCCGACGAATTTGTAGCAGTTCTAAAGCGAATGCCGTGAAGTGTTTCCTTCAGTTTAGAAATCGAGTTGAACTCAGGAGGGCTTAAGTCGAGGGAGTGCAGTAGGTAGTATAGCACTTGGCAGCCCCATCAGTCAAACAAATCAGTAACAGCTTGCACTGTACGTGCTTGAGCATTGTCCTGCAAAATGATGGTCAGGTTCTGCAGAAAGCGTCATCACTTCTGTCTCTAAGCTGCTCGTAGGTTGTGTTCCAAAAACGAACAGCATAGAGATAGAAGTGATGGCACTTTCTGCAGCACCTGACCATCATTTGCAGGACAATGCTCAAGCACGTACAGTGCAAGCTGTTACTGATTTGTTTGACTGATGGGGCTGCTAAGTGCTATACCACATACTGTACTCCCCTGACTTAAGCCCTAGTAAGTTCAAATCGATTTCTAAACTGAAGGAAACACTTCACGGCTTCCACTTCAGAACTGCTACAAATTCGTCGGGCAACAGATTGCGCCGCTCGAACTCTTAACACAACTGGCACTGCTAAGAGTATCCTACGGCTTCCACATCGCTGGCAACGGGTTATACACAATGCTGGTGACTACGCTGAAGGTCAGTAAAATTTTGAAACACGTATCTAACTCTTACGAGCTGTAAATAAATAGTTGCCACTATTAAAGTTCCAACCCTCGTATTTCATTCTCAGAGATGATACTGACTTCTATCCAAGAATGACCCAGGAAAAGTATTCAGTTACCTCCTTTGTGGGCAGCAGCTCTCTGATCCCCAATGAGAGTAACTTTGTTTCAAACAGAGCAAAATATATCATTTCCAGAGGTGGTAGCATCTGCAGGCTTATCCTAGGGAGAACTATGCCGGGAGCCTGAGCCACCCAGCGAAAATATTCACTTCTCTCCTCCTCTTTGTGAGAAGTCGCAGTTTTGTCTGAAACACACCAATTTATGTCGCTAGCCATCTACCTCAAAGGCTTTTGGATCACTCAGAAGAAGAAGTCGACATGTCTCTGCTTGCCAAGGATGATGGGAACACCTTCACGTCGGCACGGTCCTGCCTGTATGACAACAATGTGTGTGGTCCAGCATTCAACTGCTGATTTGTCTCAACTCGTTGATCACCATTCCTGTATTTCTGTTGGCTGGTACCGAATATGAAGCCTCCACCCTCTCCTTTCCTCCTCAATCTGCTATCATTCACGGCAGAATTAGGTTGTCTGTGTCTCTCCTTGTCTTCTTATTAGCCTTCCCAGTCTACATTTATTTACTACTGATTCATATTACAAGATGAAACGTTCCGCCAGGAACAGCTGCAGTGCCAGTGACAAACTCCCTAGGCAAGGAGAATTATCTAGTAAGCACATACAGGGTGAAAAGTATTTAAAACGACAAACTCTGGGAGGTTGTAGGGGACATCAAAACAAATATTTTCCCTAATGTCATTTTCTCCTATGAGGATTATTTAAAACGGTAGAGGCCGTATTACGTTCTTCAGTTGTTAGAGGCCGTATTACGATCTTCAGTTGTACGCAACTACTGTCCACCAGTGTAGTAGTGCATTGTCTCTGTTTACTAATGGAGCGATACACTTGGAGTGAGTACACTGATATGGTTGGAGCGTACTGCGTAGCGCACCACAATGGACGAGCTGCACAGCGGGTTTATCAACAACAATACCCTAACCGCCGTATCCCGCATCATACGACCTTTGCTGCTGTGTACCAACGTCTGCGTGAGACCGGGTCATTTTGCAGATTACCTGGACAGGGACGCCGTCGCACGGTAAGGACGCTGCAATTTGAGGAAGCTATCCTGCAGCATTTGGAGCGGGATCCTTCAATCAGCACTCGTGCAATTGCACGTAATATGGGGACGAATCAAACGAATGTAAGAACAGTCCTTCGAAAGCAATTGTTACGTCCATTTCACATACAGCGTGTCCACAACTTGGAACCAGTTGATTATCCACCCAGAGCACAGTTTTCGCAGTGGTACCTGGAACAGTGTGAAATGCATCCTACATTTCTATCCTCTGTGTTGTTTCCCGATGGGCAACGTTCGGGCGTGATGGAGTCTTCAACATGCACAGTTCGCATGTTTGGAGTGAGGATAACTCACATGCCGCAGTTACTAGCGCTCATGAAGTGCGGTTCTTCGTTAATTTGCGGGTCGGTGTTGTTGGGGACTGTTTAATTGGGCCGTATCTGCTATCTAGACCATTAAATGGCAGGCACTATTTCAATTTTCTCGCCAGAGCATTGCCAGAATTGCTGGAAGACGTCCCGCTCCCTACAAGACAACGCATGTGGTTCCAACACGACGGGGCGCCGGCACATTTCAGTCGTCGTGTGCGTCGATTCCTGGACCGACGGTTCCCAGAAACGTGGATTGGCAGGGATGGTCCTGTACCATGGCCTGTTCGATCCCCAGACATGTCCCCTCTGGACTTTTTGTGTGGGGAGAGATGCGCAATCTTGTTTACACAACTCCTGTTGTATGAGAAGAGGATCTGGTTGCCTGGATAGTAGCAGCAGCAGGAACAATTCAGGGTACTCCTGGGGTTTTTTCCCGTGTCAGACAGAACATGATACGACGGTGTAACCTTTGTTTACATGTCAATGGAGGCAATTTTGAAAATCTACTATAATTGAAATTGGGTTGTGTTAATGTGTCTCTTGGTCGTAAAAAAATGGAAAAGTGTTTGTTGGTTTAGTTAATTTTCAGCCAAAGAAATCTTCCTCTGCCGGTTTAGATACTCCTCATAGGGAAAAATGATATTAGGGAAAAATATTTGTTTTGATGCCCCCTACAACCTCACAGAGTTTGTCGGTTTAAATACTTTCCACCCTGCATTCAAATCCATAACTGTAACTTTTTTCTCACGATTGTTTCACTAAGTTTTTCATAATTTTGAATACATGTCTTCCTATTGTTTCAGAAGATATATATATGAAACAGACGATCAGCTGGAAGCTAAGAGGAAGTAGTAGTGGCAGCAGCGGCAGCAGCATCGTGAGTACATATTTTCTTCTTTGTACTGCTGTGTATAGACATAATATATTGCAGAGATACATTAAAAATGGTTTCTAAAATTTCAAATTAATAATATGTTGTTATTTCATGGCTGAGGCACATTCTTCGTTGTTGTAGATGATTTCGAGGATCAGGGTCAGGGAGGGATGGAAGTCGTGATACCACGGACGTAAAAGCTATCGTGTAAGTGTATATTCTAAAAAATTTTTGTTCTCCGTGGTTTTTTTGAGCGTATGTTTTTTTATTACGAGGGTGAGTCAAATGAAAACCTTAAATATTTTTTTAAATATTATTTATAGTGCAAAAGTGGTACAAAGCTGTATAACTTTTCAACATAATCTCCCCAACGCTCAATGCAAGTCCTCCAGCGCTTACAAAGTGTATAATTCCTTTAGAAAAAAATTCTTTTGGTAGTCCGCGCAACCACTCATGCACCGAGTCCCAAAAGAGAGTCAGCATAACCTTCCCTGCTGATGGTTCTGTTCGAAACTTCTTTGGTTTTGGTGATGAGGAATGGCGCCATTCCTTGCTCGCTCTCTTCGTTTCCGGTTGGCGGAAGTGAACCCAGGTATCGTCACCAATAACCATTCTTGCCAGGAAGCCATCACCTTCTCACTATAATGCACCATTCATGGTACAGGGCGCAGTGAAGAAACAGTCACCTAGACGCAGTTCTGTGTGGCACAGTCCACCATGTAAGGTGCCACTCGTCGATGCGTAGGAAGCTGCAGCACCCGCAGCCACAGCTGCAGCCATAGTGGACCCCACCATCATCCCCGCACCATCTCTGCTCTGGCGTCCATGGGCCACTCTCCCTCCAGCAACTGGCTCAGAATTGTGACAACAACCACCTCTGCAGCTGCAGCCACAGCCAGGCTCTCATACTGGGGCAACGCATCATCTTCTTCTCCTTCACATTCTCACCTGAACCACGAGGTATGTGCATCTCCCTGTTTCTCATTGCCCTCAGCATCAACATCATTGTCAACTAGTTGTGGTTATAGTAATAGTAGTAATCCTGTGCCTAGCTGTAGTTTAGATTAGCAGCACCATACAGCAGTCAAAATAGTCCGTGTTTGCAAATGCCTTTAAGGATTGAATCTCGTTCACTAGCATTTAGAACCCAGTAGGTGGGTACTGCGACCCTGTAGGGTTTCTGAAAGCATGCCTTCCTGTTTTGGAAACGGACTTTCTCAAGTTGTTAACTATCCTCAGTATCCCACTATTAAATGCACTGCTGCACTGTGCATTGAACTGTCGCATCCCACCAAACAGGCCTCTGACATTGAAGAGACCAGCCTTCTCCCTCTTTGGGAGCGAAATGGCGTGATATCAAGGAGCACATTAATCGCCTTGTGATTTCGCGAGTCCAACTTGGGTGCTATATTGGACTGGTTTTCTGAGATTGAAGTTAGAGGGTCAGCTAAAGCACTCAACCAAATACTACACTTTGACATCCATACTCATGTCTATTATCCAGCAAATGGCGGATCGAGCTATATCAGGCTTCCTGAGAAGCTCCTAAGAAGGCATGTCAAAAATAAACCGATCAGGCCTGTTTCGCATGAT
This sequence comes from Schistocerca americana, assembly GCF_021461395.2. Classification (NCBI taxonomy): domain Eukaryota; kingdom Metazoa; phylum Arthropoda; class Insecta; order Orthoptera; family Acrididae; genus Schistocerca; species Schistocerca americana. The sequence continues at coordinate 714,577,103 of NC_060122.1, read as the reverse complement.
CAGTCCTGGTTTGCCAGCGAAATATTAAACAGACTCCAGAGCAAGCAGTTTTATAGGTATACGAGCGGTAAATGGCTTGTACTCTTCCCTTTTTCTACCCAGTCACTCATCTATTAACCAGCCAGGATTTTCTAAATCGTTCAAATCCAAGGGAGAAGCAGAGACACGTTTCAAGAGTTGATGCTACACTTACATTGAATGTACGATCAATCTCGATCCTGTTAAGTTAATATTGTGTCTCATGAAACAGGAACACTAAAGCATTACAAGTAATGTTAGATGCTACTGTAGCAGGGCAATCCCTTTTCGTAAATGATCAATCAAGATGTATGAAACTCTTGCATGGGAGAATTAAAGCATTTTGGTGTTCGATGAAAATCCTAATTTCATCATTCTTATTATGTGGTCGATCCATAACGTTTATGCTAGAAATATTCCTGGTGTATAATACACTCATCATATTCCACTGGGACAGCTATATCAACGACATCATTGCAAGGTTTCAGACCCACTGGTTTAAGAAACCCATAGTTCACACATGTTATCACCTTACTGAACAGTTGTGAAGTGCCATGCGGTGCGTTGTGCTCGTTGATTTCATACTTCATGCCCATCCTGTCTTCCTTGACACTGGTGACAGCTGTGAGCCCAACTGGTTGAAGCTCGCCTCCACAGTTTCCGGTCGAGCAAGTTAAAGGTAGCCGCCGCCACTTCCGAAGACTCTGCATGTTCGGGGTTACTGCTGGTTCCGCCTTCTTTGTAGCAATATTACGATTTCCTTGCCACAAAAGCTGATGATTTGGTTATCCTGGCCCCCAACATGCAGCTTCAAATAGTTGAATGTCTGCACTTTTACTGTGAGGTAAGATGGGAAGCATCCATAAATTGTTTGAATCGATCTATTGTTGAGATAGGAGTTTGTTATAATGTTGCACTCGATACTGAATGTGCTGGTGGGAGATACAGCCACAGGCTGATCAGATCTGTAAAATTTATTAGGATCCTTCTTCAAAACCTGTCCTTTTGTGAAACCCAGTAGTTGCCCTATTGAACCTTTCTACCTACAGTCAATCGTTGCATTCGGTATATTTATTTCAGATTTAAGTGTATTGACAGCACAAGTCCTTTTCCAAACCGTTTTAAAATGTCATTTGAATTGTTAGTATCGTATGCACAAGGTTCTATTTCCACAATTTCTTTTCCACCATTAAAATCCAGATGAAGTTTACTGTTTGACTCTGTGATATTTGGAATGTTGTTGTGTGTCTCTAGTCCAGTCAGCCCAATACTCCAATCCCCATCGCTTAAAACAATCAATGGGAAATAATTCTTGCATAACACTGATGACCCTTTTGTTAAAGTCAGAGTATATGACATAGCATCTGAACCTCAACTGATGGGTGGATGCTTAATGCACCTCCTTATATATCGTTCTTTGTAAACGTTAGGAGGAACATGGTGCATACACACCGAGTAAGTATTAAGGTCTTCGTAGCAATGAAAATTATAGTACACTTCTTTTCTGCTGGTGAAATATCGTTGTAACTCTTCTGGTGGTTTCAGATCTCCAAATGAGTCGATGTAGTAGGCGTTATTTGCATTTTTCTTAACATACAGCACTGTGTAGGTTCCAGGTACCCCAGAAACATCTATATCTACGACTCCTAGTTCTCTGGATTTCCACATAGTCTTCAGTAATATATCATGCACAAACACACTGGAGAGTCTTGAAATGTTGAATCCTTTCCTAACAAACTCGAGCAGATCTGTATTTGTAAGTTTTCTGTCTGATAGGATGGCTAACGGGCTTTTTTTCTATTTATGAAGAGACCTAGTCCTTTCTTATATGGTTTCAGGCATAGTCCTTTTCTGATGGCTGCTGCTTCCATCATGCAGTTATGTCTTCTTGCTTCCTTTAGCTGTTCCTGAGAGTCCTGTGCATTTTTCACTGTTCTGGCAATAGCCACATTATCATCAGCCAGTGAATCCATCGCTGGAAGACCTCTGAGGGCAGGAATGAGGAAGCGGATAATTCCGCCTGATGTCTTGGGAATTGGCAGAACCCTGTGTACTTTAATTGATCCTCTGCTTCAGGGCACTTTTAACTGCATACATAGGTATTAGGATACAGTTTTTTAAACACTCCTGTCCTAGCTTTTTCTTCATCATCGTCATCATCATCATCTTCTTCTTCTTCTTCTTCATGGTAAGTGTACACTGTGCGGCATTCATAACTTGCTTGAAATTAACACTCAAGCCCAATTTAATTTTATCACTTATGGTTTTATCAACTACAAATGCTGTAATGTACTGCCCTATACCAATATCCTTTCACGCGCCTATTGCCTCGGCAGCTTGAATTCTTGAGAGATCTTTATGTTTTGTGCATGCATTGTCACGTTGTTTAAGTCACGCCTCGTCAAGCAGGTTAACGCCTTGATCACCACGAGCCAAACGTTTTTGAAGCTCTGTACAAGGTCCACAGTAATTATACCTCGGAACATGCAATTCGACTCGAAGTTTTTCGAGAATACCCCCATGTCCTATGACGTATCTCCAATCACTTACGTTATGCTACTGTGCTGGATGTGTTCTGTGCACCTATTATACAGCAAATCTCAGCGTCAATACAGTTGTTTTGTGTTGCAGGAAAACCAAACCATTTAACTAGTGCTCTATTACCTCGACATCTCATAACACTCTCCATTAGAAACATATGTGGTTGAGAGCTCTTCTGCATTTTCTCTGCATAAAAGTATCGTGAAATTTCAGTGCCACTGCTATCCTTTAAGATGTAAGTTCTAGGATTTATTCTTTGACGTTTGGAAATTGTGAATACTTCACATAACCAGTTTGGGAGGTATGACTCCTCGGATACTTTCTTCTGTTATGTGATATGTACATCCACATATATATGATACATATGTATCATCCACATTAAATTTCTTTTTACGTAGACCCACCAATTTAATATGACAGTATACCATATCCATGGGTCCATTATCATGAAACTCGATTGGTCTCATGTTGATTTTACTATGTTTGGTTCGATTATACTGTGCAATTATTTCCAGGAGGATATCTGTCCATTCATATGCACTACAAAGATTAAAATGCATCCACATTTGACCTTTTATTGTTCTGTTCAGACATTTCACAATATTCGGCTTCAGGTGGATGAATGCTGAGTAGTAATGTAGTTCATACCACTGCATCACGGTCTTGAAATGCTTATTTTAAAACTCTCCATCACGATTGGTTTGGAGGTTGTCCCAGAATTGATTCATCCTGTCTGCAACAAACAAACACCCAGCAACATCTCTCACCATTTTTGTTTTAACAGATAATGCACAAGAAAATTTGGACTATGTATCAATAACCATTAAAATATATACTTATTCGTATGTGAATAGTGCAATCTATCTACAAGATCAGCCTGCCAAATATCACACAAACCTTTAATCATAACATGCACGCAAGGGAATGTTTTGCATACTGATTTGCGCAGTTCTCGAACCACTCTCTCCATTTGTATTAGATTACACCTCTATCTCTAAGCTCGAAGATTACTGAAACATCTAAGTCGTTGGTCAATCTCAGAAGGAACTGGATGTATACCTCTAGCTCCTTTCCCCTTTCCGTTCGAGGGAGTGAAATTTTCCATCTATATATAGGCACATTCTCTGTCTATGCAGGTCTAGCCTCTCAGCCTGAGTGCTCCACACATGTGCAAACTTGTATGAGGTGTGATGTAAACTAACATCTTCATCACTTTTTTCCATATCGGTCAATACCTACCATCAGTCTGCTTTCTTGATTTATCAATGACAAGACAATACAATGTGTGAGTCCAGCAGTCTGTACATATCTTTACAAAATCGTTGAAAGACATGATGCTGTTTTAAATTCGGCTTTTCTTATTTGAAAGCTATTTTCTTTACTCCACACCAAGTGTCTTGGAATTCTGGTATATATTTGACTCAAATAAAATACGTCAACACCCATATGATCAAAACAGAAATATCATTGAATGTGATCCTGCAAAATTGTCACATATGAACACTGTGTTTAGCTTTACTTTTTCTGGCGGAGGTATTTGACTGCATTGACTGAGTGTCATGTATATTACATCATCAACACTTTGAAGTATCTTTTGAAGCAGTCGGCACATTGTCTGAAGCAGCGTTTTTGAAAACGCACATATATGCTCAAAGCGGACTCCATCCAGGTGTGTTAGCAGAGACATGGCAACATTTGTTTGCCACAATTGGATGGATCTACAATTATCGCTCGTATATTATTATATTGTCCTAATAAGTGGAAACAAATAAGAACTACAACTCATGACAAGTTCCTACAGAAACATTGCAAGGAAAGCAGGATTAGAAATTAATGAGAAGGAAACAGAGTACATGGTCGTGAGCAAGGCACCCAATGATGATAGTCCACTGACAGTTGATGATCTCAATTTTAAAAGAGTAGACATCTCCAAATATTTGGGAAGCATCATCAATGAACAGAATAAAATGAAAATTGAAATTAAAACGAGGATAGCAGCAGCGAATAAACTTATTTTGGCCTACGAGATGTGTCATCCAGTAGAGCTGTTTCCAGAAGCTTCAAACTTAGGCTATATCAGAGTGCAATTCTGCCAGTAGCTCTATACGGGTCAGAAAGCTTCACATTTAGAAAAGCAGACGAACAAAAATTATTGGTTTTTGAAAGGAAAATATTACGGAAAATTTTTGGACCCAAGGGAGACCCCGAAACAGAGCAGTGGAGAATACTTAAAAATCAGGAACTGAAGGAGCTATATCGACAGGCTGATATTAGTCAAAGGAGGAAGAGGAGGAGACTGATGTGGGCCGGTCATCTAATTAGGATGGAGGAGTAACAACTACCTAAAGTAGCACACTCTGGATCCATAGGGGGGGGGGGGGGGGGGAAGAAGGAAGCGAGGATGGCCACAAACCAGATGGAAGGATGACATCGACGAGGATGTGGTGGCAATGGGCCTGAGTAAATGGACTACAAAAGCCTGGAACAGAGCGCACTGGAAGAGGAATGTAGAGAACGTGTATGGTCTCCAAGGCCCAAGCTACAATTAAGAAGAAGAAGAATATTATCGGGTAGGAATACCCCATTCGTCTTCTTCATATGGTCTTCTTCTGCCTGTCACAGGGCACGTCACTTACAACAAAGTCCTGATGTTTCACCCACCCCTGACTGCGTAAGGTTTTGGTGTGCAATGGGATTTTACAGAATAATAATAATAACAATAATAATATGTGTGGAAACTACAGCGCAAACATCTTACCAACTTAGCTACAATGGCTACTCCTTATCCTACGTAATAATGGGGCAGTTAAATAAGAAAAACAACAAAGATTTGGGATAGTATTTTTTTTTATTTACACATCAGCAATGGTATACATCAGTAAAAATTCACTAGTTCAGTCTTGACAACAGCACAGCATTTTGAAAAGAAAGGTTTCTTGCATGTGCAGAATTCAGTGTGTATTCTCTCAAACTGATGGGTGTACCTTTAGCTTCTTCTTTTGACACCATACTGATGCTATGTTGTAAATCATCTGCATGCGCAGCATATGGATGGGGATGTCTTTCTGGACAGTCTGAACATAAGAAAGTCCACAGTTCAATCGTTCCAACACAAGGGATAGCTCCATCTGCAGATTAAACAAGTTTGTGACAGTGGAATGTTGCACATACATGAATCAACGTAAAGATTTCACCATGAGCCCCGCAATTTCATACAATGATGTTACAGACAGCATCATGTTAGCACAGTATCCATGGGTGGGTGAGATGGATGCAAATTGTTCCTCATGTCGACACCAATGCCTCTTGCCGTGCCGGCCGAAGTGGCCGTGCGGTTAAAGGCGCTGCAGTCTGGAACCGCAAGACCGCTACGGTTGCAGGTTCGAACCCTGCCTCGGGCATGGATGTTTGTGATGTCCTTAGGTTAGTTAGGTTTAACTAGTTCTAAGTTCTAGGGGACTAATGACCTCAGCAGTTGAGTCCCATAGTGCTCAGAGCCATTTGAACCATTTTTGAACTCCTGCCGTCTGGGTTCAGAGGTCATCCTCGCTCGCGAGGTGGAATCTGAGCTAACTATTTGTAGTGTCGTTTCCAGAACCGATCGCGGTACTCTGGTTTGGACCCTGGCTTAAACTAGAGGCTCAGACGATTCTGCGAAGATCGGGGGTGCAAATTTCTCGACCTCCGCTATCGCGTGGAGAAATGTAGGGTCCCCCTGAATAGGTCAGGCGTGCACTACGCGCAGGAAGCGGCTACAAGGGTAGCGGATTACGTGTGGAGTGCACATATGGGTTTTTTAGGTTAGAGAATTCTCTCCCTAGGCCCGACAAGACGCCTTCTGAGACACGACAAGGTAGCAGTAGGCAAAACACAACAGAGAATGACAATATTAATGTGGTAACAGTAAACTGCAGGAGCGTCTATAGAAAGGTCCCTGAACTACTCTCATTAATAAACGGTCACAATGCCCACACAGTACTAGGGACGGAAAGTTGGTGAAACCAGATGTAAACAGTAATGAAATTTTAAACTCAGATTGGAATGTATACCGTAGAGACAGGCTGGACAGTGAAGGGGGAGGCGTGTTTATAGCGATAAAAAGTGCAATAGTATCGAAGGAAATCGACGGAGATCCGAAATGTGAAATAATTTGTGTGAATGTCACGGTTAAAGCAGGCTCAAACATGGTAATTGGATGTCTCTATAGGCCCCCTGGCTCAGCAGCTGTTGTGGCAGAACACCTGAAGGAAAATTTGGAAAATATTTCGAGTAGATTTCCCGACCATGTTATAGTTTTGGGTGGAGATTTTAATTTACCAGATATACACTGGGAGACTCAAACGTTCATAACGGGTGGCAGGGACAAAGAATCCAGTGAAATTTTTTAAAGTGCATTATCTGAAAACTACCGTGAGCAGTTAAACAGAGAACCGACTCGTGGCGATAACATGTTAGACCTTCTGGTGCCAAACAGACCCGAACTATTTGAAACTGTTAACGCAGAACAGGAAACCAGCGATCATAAAGCGGTTACAGCATCGGTGATTTCAGCCGTAAATAGAAATATTAAAAAAAGGTAGGAAGATTTTTCTGCTTAGCAAAAGTGACAAAAAGCAGATTTCAGAGTACTTGACGGCTCAACAAAAAAGTTTTATCTCAAGTACAAATAGTGTTGAGGATCAGTGGACAAAGTTCAAAACCATCGTACAATTGCATTAGATGAGTATGTGCCAAGCAAGATCATAAGAGATGGAAAAGAGCCACCGTGGCACAACAACCGAGTTAGAAAACTGCTGCGGAAGCAAAGAGAACTTCACAGCAAACATAAAAATAGCCAAAGCCTTGCAGACAAACAAAAATTACACGAAGCGAAATGTTGTGTGAGGTGGGCTATGCGAGAGGCGTTCAACGAATACTACTGTAAAGTTCTATGTACTGACTTGGCAGAAAATCCTAAGAAATTTTGCTGTTATGTCAAAGCGGTAGGTGGATCAAAACAAAATGTCCAGACACTCTGTGACCAAAATGGTACTGAAACAGAGGATGACAGACTAAAGGCCGAAATACTAAATGTCTTTTTTCCAAAGCTGTTTCACAGAGGAAGACTGCACTGTAGTTCCTCCTCTAGATTGTCGCACAGGTGACAAAATGGTAGATATCGAAATAGATGACAGAGGGATACAAAAACAATTAAAATCGCTCCAAAGAGGAAAGCCCGCTGGCCCTGATGGGATACCAGTTCGATTTTACACAGAGTACGCGAAGGAACTTGCCCCCCTTCTTGCAGAGGTGTAACGTGGGTCTCTAGAAGAGCGTAGCGTTGCAAAAGATTGGAAAAGGGCTCAGGTCATACCCGTTTTCAAGAAGGGACGCCGAACAGATGTGCAGAAATATAGACCTATATCTCTAACGTCGATCAGCTGTAGAATTTTGGACGATCGTGTGAAATCCAGCTCGCGCTATTCGTCCACGAGACTCAGAGGGCCATAGACACGGGTTCCCAGGTAGAAGCCGTGTTTCTTGACTTCCGCAAGGCGTTTGATGCAGTTCCCCACAGTTCCCCACATTTTAATGAACAAAGTAAGAGCATATGGACTATCAGACCAAGTGTGTAATTGGATTGAAGAGTTCCTAGATAACAGAACGCAGCATGTGATTCTCAATGGAGAGAAGTCTTCCAAAGTAAGAATGATTTCAGGTGTGCCGCAGAGGAGTGTCGTAGGACCGTTGCTATTCACAATATATATAAATGTCCTTGTGGATAACATCGGAAGTTCACTGCGGCTTTTTGCGGATGATGCTGTAGTATATCGAGAGGTTGTAACAATGGAAAATTGTACTGAAATGCAGGAGGATCTGCTACGAATTGACGCATGGTGCAGGAAGTGGCAATTGAATTTCGATGTAGACAGTGTGCTGCGAATACATAGAAATAAAGATCCTTTATCATTTAGCAACAATATAGCAGGCCAGCAACTGGAAGCAGTTAATTCCATAAATTATCTGGGAGTACACATTAGGAGTGATTTAAAATGGAATGACCATATAAAATTAATCGTCGGTAAAGCAGATGCCAGACTGAGATTCATTGGAAGAATCTTAAGGAAATGCAGTCCGAAAACAAAGGAAGTAGGTTACAGTACACTTGTTCGCCCACTGCTTGAATACTGCTCACCAGTGTGGGATCCGTGCCAGGTAGGGTTGATAGAAGAGATAGAGAAGATCCAACGGAGAGCAGTGCGCTTCGTTACAGAATCATTTAGTAATCGCGAAAGCGTTACGGAGATGATGGATAAACTCCAGTGCAAGACTCTGCAAGAGAGACGCTCAGTAGCTCGGTACGGGCTTTTGTTGAAGTTTAGAGAACATACCTTCACCGAGGAGTCAAGCAGTATATTGCTCCCTCCTACGTATATCTCGCGAAGAGACCAAGAGGATAAAATCAGAGAGATTAGAGCCCACACAGAGGCATACCGACAATCGTTCTTTCCACGAACAATACGAGACTGGAATAGAAGGGAGAACCGATAGAGGTACTCAAGGTACCCTCCGCCACACACCGCCAGGTGGCTTGCGGAGTATAGAAATAGATGTTGACGTAGATAGTCAGAGGTTCTGCATGATACAGTTCATCCTATTCCAACTCCATAACCTACACTTTAACATTTATCGATACATTTTCAATTTCTAACACAGCACACTGATCTGTGTCCACTGATGCTTTTATACTAATGTTTAAGTGCAGGTTTTTTGTGGGGGGGGGGGGGGGGAGGAGTACATGAAAAACCACTTAGCAAAACGTTAGGTTAAGGTCATACATCAATCAGTGTCATAATTTATGTAATTTGCATATCAATTTGCTATCAAAGGTGCACAGGCTTTCTGTGCATTACACGGTATTTTCCTAGTGTGGCTGCTGCTAGTATCTGACCAGTGATGCACGATGACACAGAAGTACATACTGAAAGGTGGTGTGCACATGTATGAAGTTATGTAGACCGCTTATTCTGGGAGCTTCACTTTTTTGTAAGGCAGTTCATTATAAAATTTAACTTCTTGGGTGCCTGAGGACTTGTTTAGATAGAATGGAATCTTTCAATATTTGTGTCGCACATGACAGTATCATGTAGTAGATATTTAACGGTAAACTCAAATTTGTAAGCCTTTCATTCGTGTCAGCGTTATCGTTATAACGTTGTTGCAAATATTTGATTTACAAAATCTGATGCAGCATCTCTGAAAACTGGGTAATTGGTGTATCAATGGAATCTGCTGTAACGTATACTGTTGGCTACATAAGACATGGTGTGAAGTGTACGTACTGAAGATAAGTGAACACTGCAGATTTATATTAGTGTACTCTAAGTATATTGTTCTTGAAGTAGTTTCTGTGTGTAGAAATGGTTAATAACAAAAAGAGTATTAAATTGAGAACACTTCACGATTTGTGTAGCAAACTGCAATTATTTCTGACCTTTCCAAGCAACTGAAAATGAAATATTTTGGGATTGACGATATTGAGTCTGATATAATTTTTTAAATTATTCTATTTTTTAGAAACATGCAAGAGACAGGCTGTCACTGTAAAACGAGAACCGTTGCAGAACACATATTCTGCAACCAATGCAGGGAAATAATGCATTGGTCGGAATATTAATGTCTGGTAATGTTTTAGATGGAATTTCTAGAATCGTTAAACCACAAGACAGGAAACCACGAGGCAGGAGCTATTGATCAACTTGTTTAACGATTATCTCCTTGGGTGGAAGACCACATTCAAGGCTTCAAATTACACAATAGTTGTTGGAAACACTATAAAGCAAGGCTTTGTATGGCTTTTGATAGGAGTCAGCAGTCACCACCTAACTCACAAGGAGAGACCACGACTTTCAGATCATGGATTTACTACAAACTTTATACACTTTTATTAGTAGTCTTTTGGCACAACTTAATGTGCAGGTAGTAAGGCATACTACATAGGCGATTTTGAGAAAATCGCAAGTGAAACTTTACGCACGCATATCGGTGCACTGCAACCCCGAGTGCATGGTCATGGTGGTGGTCATGTGGATAGCGTTCAAGCTCCGTAATCGGTGGATTGCTGGATCAACCTCTCTTCATTTTTAATACAAATCTTTATCAATACGAGTCGCATTATTTCGCACTTATTACATTTAAAAGGTAATATGATGTAAAGACGTGTGTATTAGCATGATTTTTATTAAATTTTCAATATCATTTGGCTGTTTGCTAATTTTTATTAATCCAATAAATATTGTGCGACTTTTATTTCTATACGCAAGTTAAAAAAATTCATCAAGAGCCTTCAGACTTGTTCATATTTGATAGACAACAAACGAGGAATTGCTTGTCTTGAAAATGCTATTAAAATACATTCAATCGAGCAGCACACTTTTCGGCGCTAATATTTACGAAAATGTTGCGTTATGCATGCTCGGCATCCAGATTGTCGGAAGAAAGAGAAATTTTTCAGAATGTCAACGAGAGCAATGTTTTTCCTTGTGTGTGGGGGAAAATTACATTCATTTGATGTTGTAGATGCCGTTTTAACTTATGTTTTCCATATCAGTATGAAAAATATCATCTTGCAACTCGTGATGTCCAAAGCACTTCGGCGGATAATAGTACATCACTCTCATGTTCTGTTATATTGTAATTCATTGTGTTATTGAATAAAGTTTTTTACACATTTATTTATCGATATTTGACTTGGCCTTTCCAACACTGATCCCTCGTCCTTGAAATCTGTATCTGCATCCAGGTGCAAAGCAGCTCTTGGTACCTGCAGGTATAAGGGATTTCGGAATCACGACAAGCATATATTTTCAAGAAAATTTAATGCGTTTCGCAGTTTGCTTGTCGATAGTTATAAATATAATATTTGTTGTGATACTAAAATTAGCAAACTACCAAATAATGTCGGAACTTCAATAGCAGTTAATGCAAATACATGTGTCTCCTCATCAAATTACCTTACAAATGTGATATGTATGGGAAAACATGACTAGCGTTGAAAAAAATATATAAATAACATATGGGGACTCTGTCCAGCCATCTACCGATTACGGATCTTGAACACTAGCTACAGACCGTCACCAGCTCACGCTCCGGGTTGCAGCACACTGGTACATCACTGACATGTAAAACATCTCTTGCGATTTTTCTCGAAATCGCCTGTGTATTAAGACTTACTACATGCAGGGTATGTTGTCCTAATGGACTACTAAAAATGTACAAAGTTTGAAGTAAATCGGGTTTCTAACGTCGTGGCCTCCCTCTATTAGTCACTTTCAGTTCGTTTGGCTGATGTGTGCAGTGGACAGGGTGGGTGCTCTGGTTTTTGGCAGGCGTTCCTAACACACTGAGTTATCAGTTTGCAGTGACGTCTCTCGGCACGATGACACCCAAGACGAAGGTGAGGGAGACGAGACTAGAACACGACCGCCAGCACGTGCCCAGTTGCGGCCTAGAAACCACAAGCCGAGGGCAACTGCATTCTAATCGGACACTCGGCCGGGCGGGAAAGCAGCGCTCACACGAGCACGACGCAGAGTTCGAGGGTCTGCCGATGACACGTGACACGTCGATAAACGGATGATTCTCCAATTAGCTGCGACAGATTACATTGTATCAACCCGACAGATGACGTTATCGCCCGCTTAGTATTAAGCATTCACCAGAATTGTTATTTTGTTCAACGTAACTGCAATCGCGGCTCCGTACGGACCCTCGAATAAAAAAGTCATATAATTCTGAAAAAAAAGTGTAATTAATACGTAAATGCGTAAGAAGTCTATTAAAACAAGTTTTATTTAAAATATAAATCATTTTTTAATAAGCATCAATTGTTCATTGTCTTTCGGTTTTTAACTTTAAGTGTTAAGTCTCATATTTAACAGGAATGTTTTAGCCCGTTGCTCTGGAATGCTATATAATAATAAAAAACCTTAGATTGGAAAACTCACATACAATAAGGGGTTTTTCATAATATTTCGTTAACATAAATAAGGACTCTTCATTCCATCTATCAGAAAACAAAAATATCAACCAAACATAAAATTGTACAAACATTCTCAACATGAGTAACTATACAAAGTATAGCACTTACTACACAATGCTTTTTTTCCGCATGTCGTTTACAGGTGTATTTAAAGATCTATCTCATTTTGGCGACGGTTTGTTGTTAGTTTTAGGACCAGATAAATAACATCTTCCTCTTTTTCGTGATTCGCTTCTAGTGGAAGATTAATTTTCTTGTTGTAGGTTGAAAGCTGCCCCTAGAAAATTATCTATTCTGCTCCTCAAACCTACTGAAAGCGAAGAGGACCCCATCTTCTTATTGTGATAGCCTTATCAAACTTAGTCCAATTTTTTTTGTAATGATTACACTTCATATATTTTCCACTATTTGACGCCTTCCGTAAGACGCATCCATTTATACTCATGGTGTCCAATAATGCCGAAAAAATTATGCATGCCCATCGTTAAGTCCTTCTAGAAACTGAATAAGTGGCGCATTTTTATCTAATGTGTTGACACAACATTTTGTTCTATTGTAAAAACCAGTCATCTAAAGTTTTCTACTATTTTCATTGACGGAATTGTCATGGCGCATTGGTGGGATCACCACTACACTTCGATTCTTTTTTGGTGCGTTTGATGACAATGTTTTATCCTTCAAGAAACCAAATAACATAGTTTCTATTTCCCGTCTTTTATTGGGTAAAAATTGTAGTGATATTTTCTAGAGATGAGCACTCTGCCCATGAATTGATTCAAAGAGCCAGATCTTTTTAAGGAGTGGATAATGAATGATTCGGAAAAAAATAAATCGTAACTCATCTGATTGCAAAATGCGTTTCTGGTGGCTCTAATGAGCGGGAAGAAAATTCTGCACTAGGCTGCTGCAATGCCACCCCACATCACATCCTTAAGAAAACGTTTCCCAAGCTACAAAAAATGTGTTATAGACTACGTGCAAATGCGTATTTGCAAACTAACCACGTGCACATGTGGATCTGCAAACCTTATTAGTACATGAAGCTTTTCTCATGCATGAAAACAGAAAATAAAGAACGCTCCGTCGGGCAGTATCCATCAGCCACTTCAATAGTAATGCTAATTATGGCGATAGGAAAGTAAGCACAACAAAACACCCAGTCTGTGAGCGGAAAAAAAATCGGCTTTGCTGGAAATCGAACCTAGATCTCTTACTACGCAATTCACCGCGCTGACCACGCAGCTACCGAGGCAAACGAAAAACAGCGTTTTTCATGTTGTGGCGTAACAAGAGAGCCACGCCACTCGGAAGTAGCCAAAAGGCACGCGCTAACTCACGCAGGCTAGAGATAGGTCTGAAACAGGATACGTAATGAATGCTATAAAGAAAAGTACGTAGCTGCTGAAATACTTAACTTTAATCCATCCTTGGTACATCGCTATTGACGATACAAGTGAGACACTATAGTTTCAGACAATATACTGCTAATGGCGCCTTGCTAGGTCGTAGCCATTAGGCTATTCTAACTATCTGCTCTGCAAACGAGCGAGGCTTCGTCAGTGTGCATCGCTAGCTACGTCGTCCGTACAACCGGGGCGAGTGCTAGTACGTCTCTCTAGACCTGCCGTGTGGTGGCGCTCGGTCTGCGATCACTGACAGTGGCGACACGCGGGTCCGACTTGTACTAATGGACCGCGGCCGATTTAAAGCTACCACCTAGCAAGTGTGGTGTCTGGCGGTGACATCACGTTTCAGAAAGATTTATTAACGTGGGAAACACTTCCAGCATGTTTCCATACTTGATATCGAAAGAATATCTCAACTTTCAGAAGCTCAGTAAAAGTTTAGATGTTTCTGAGCGAGTTGTTACTTCTTATCCTTTAACTTAGCATCGCGCTCATAATGTGTTGCCAGTGATGATACAAGCTGTGGTCTTTGGTCATCACGTGGTAGGAGTATACAGCAAAGCGATCCAGGCATCACTCCCTCCCAATAGCTCAGCGCTCCCCACCACTCTCACCGATTGGGCAGTAGGCTGTTTCACTGCTGCCCACCACTCTCAGCGATCAGATTGCAAGATAGCTCACTATTCCCCACCATTCTTAAGGACTGGATTACAAACTAGCTCACTTTAGCCACCAAGGCAACTAGCTCTCGCAGACGAAATCACACGGAGCAGACCACACGGTCTCTGCACTCTTGGCACAGTGGAGCAGCTTGCAGCTCGCTTTCATGACTGAGCACGTCTCCATCCGAGTTCGGCTCTTAATTCTTTGTATTCTTACTGATCTGTTGTAATCGTCATCTTCTTGTGTTGTTGCTCTTCTGTTTTCTTGTTGTGTGAGTGTTCTTGTTAGGTGTACTATTACGTCTTCCTCTATGTCTGTTGCATTTGTAGTTGCTTTTGTTAATGTGTCGGTAGCCTTTATGCACCTTTTAATTACTTTTGATGGCTAGGATACTAAATGTAAGGGTTATTTTAACATACGTCATAGATCACATATACAGCTTGTCTCAGGAAGAATGATCAATGTTCAGAGTTATAGCAGGAACGATCATTTGAAGGAAAAAACTAAATATGGACATATTCCCTACTCCAAATGGTTTCTGCGATGAAACATATTTAAAATTACTTTTGTATGTTTTTCTTGAATAACACGAAATCGGCGGCCTCTAGCGAAAACTTATCGCAGTAGAAAATTAAACTACATTAAATTTCCCTAAAAAGGGTCCTATTCATTCTTTCTCAAAAACTTTCAGGTTGCGTGAAGAGAAAGAGAGAATATGGAAATTCTTGCGCAACTCGCGTGCATTGATGTGCAAGTAAGCCAGTCTGAGGTAGTTTCTCGAATTGGTAGATCACGTGTCCTTTACTAAATTATTCGGCTCGAATTCGTCTACACTACTATGGTACATTGTAAACAATGTCAATGTACTGAATAATAAAGAAAACAGGTAACAATGTACATTAAATATATTCTGTCTTGGAAACCATTCAGAAGAGAGCATATGTCCACCTGAAGTTTTTTGCTTCAAATGATCATTCCTGTCATATCCCCTGAATATTGATCAATCACCCTGTGACAACCAGTAGATTATATGTTTAATTTTTTATTTATTCACTTAACCTTAACAAATTAATGCCCTGAGGAGTTCTCTTAAATCAGACAAGATTTTTGTATGTAATTACAAAACTTATTAAAATCACAGTTACTTAAAAAATCATAACATTTTTAATATGATGGCTCTTCTTATCTCTGCATCTAGTTGGCATTTGCCTGTTATGCCCTCCTGGCTGAAACTGTTGATTTTCCTCGAGCTTCCTTAATACGAGGATTGTCCAGAAAGTAAGTTCCGATCGGTCGCGAAACGTTCTATTTGCAACAGTTAGGTACACCTTCCACCTACTTCTCTACACAGTCGCCGCTCCAACTTCTAGTTTTGTCGTAGTGTTGTATCAACTTTCCAATATCCTCGTCATAGAAAGCAGCCGCCTGTGATTTTGGCCAGTTATCTGCACTGGTCTGCAGCTCGTTATCTGTGGAAAAATTTTGTCTTCATAGCGAGCGGTTCTTGTAAGCAGAGATGAGACTCAGGGAGAGCCAATTACGGACTGTACTGTGGGTGATCAAACACTCCTCATCGGAAACGCTGCAGGAGCGTCTTCATTGCTCCTGCAGTGTGCGGCCGAGAGCTGCCATGAAGGAGGAACTGCTCGACAGTTGTGTTATGCGGGCTGCATTGCACAGGCGAAATCTCTAACCAGGCCCTCATACTTGGCGGGAGACGCTATTCCCTACGCATCTTTACATGCTCACTGTTCACTCAAAGCTGAAAAGAGCGACGCGACACGATCGACGGGCATACTAGAGACACTGCCCAACACATCTGTCCAAAGCTTTACCGGATTTTCCCAGCAGTTTCCATTTCGCGACCGATCGGAACTTACTTTCTTGACAACCCTCGTATCTTTTGTCCACTGGGTAATAATTATCACCAATTTTGGTAATCTATTGTCTTCTTTTCTTGTGGCAAAAAATGGTTCAAATGGCTCTGAGCACTATGGGACTTAACTTCTAAGGTCATCAGTCCCCTAGAACTACTTAAACCTAACTATCCTAAGGACATCACACACACCAATGCCCGAGGCAGGATTCGAACCTGCGACCGTAGCGGTCGCGCGGTTCAAGGTTGTAGCGCCTAGAACCACTCGGCCACCCCGCCCGGCTCTTGTGGCAGAATCCTTCCAATTGTTTCTGTATTCCTTAATAAGCTCATTTAAGTTTTTCACTCTCAGTTCTTTTCTGATGTCTACATTCACTCTTCCCTCAGACAGAATGTATCCAACTACTCTTCTTATCAATCGGTTGTGTGCTTGTTTCTGATGGGAACGAGTGTTCCTACTGTGTTGTACAGGAAAGATCTTCAAGGTCTAGGGAGCAGTTGTTATTATGAGCAATAATGGATGGTCAATGAGCTTGAATATTTGGACAGCGAAGCTGTCCTGTTCAGTAAATGCTGAGCTGAAGGATTTTTCGACAGCGTTGTCAGCTCAAGAAAGAATTTTTCGCAACTACCGTCATTAACCTCTGTGAAATAATCAGTAAGTCTGTGTTTTGTTTGCAGTTCAATGAAAGTTATCTCTAAATTCAATTACTGATTTAATTCCTTGGTTGGGACAATGGGATCAGCTGCAGCTTCTACTTTGCCTACTCTTCCTTAGGTCACACAAGCTTTTCCATAGAGCGTCTGGTCTTTATGTTTTAGATTAATGTATTGGCATGTCTTGGTTATCGTTTCTGTCAGTTTGGCTGATTCAGTTTCCTTTCTGCATGTAATCAATTTTGTTTTCAGAGACAGAAGGTCGTTTGTAAGTCCTGTGTGCAGTGTCTCCGACATTCATGGACTGTTTTAGCTCATCCGTTAGCCAAGATGCAGGTTTTCCCTCCAGGTTTCCAGTCTTTGTGGGAGCATATTTACTATGTAACGAAGTTAATTTGGTAATGATGTTGTGAGCTGATATTCCAGGTACGAATTTCTTTGCTTGTGGACTTAATGGCAAATATATGTATCGGGGCCTGACTAAAGGCTGCGTTATGGGTAGGTGCAAGCTGAAAGACTGTTGCATTTGAGGAAGAAACTACACACTTAATTTCACAGTGAAGGGGCAGAATACTTATGTTTCTAGCATTATTTGTATGATCCTAAGTCGAATCGAATTTTGAAAGGTCGGTTTTGAAAAAGGCCATCCCGCCTATTTTCGGAGGTCTGTAGAGGACGCACATTAGGCTTTTTTTTTTTTTTTTTTTTTTTTTTTTTTAAGGGATTTGATGTTTACGAACATATATTTGTCTTGTTTGTCTTCATTAGTATTGGAAAGAGTAGCACGGTCAGTGATAAGTCAAAGTGTTTGTATGCCACTACTCCATCTCCTCATCTGTTACTTCTGTTATGTCTTGGGGAAGTGGAGTTTATATTTAGGGAATTTGAGAGCACGTTTGGCTTGAGCCAGGTGTCCAGGTTCGTTAGAAGAAAGACATTGATGTTGATATTCTGAGATATATGGCGGAGTTTGTCGAAATGAGTTGAAAGTGGTGACCAACTATGTTCTACAGTTACAACACAAACACACGGGTAGAAATAGTGGCTGCATGAGTAGACAAGTTCGTAGATCCTAAAGCACAGACTTTAGAGTTCATCTGCACTGTCATCTCTTGTTCACACGCTATGTAGCCCAAGTTCGGATACCACATTATTCGAAATTTTTATCTTACAGCAGTGAAATCCTCGAATATTGTCAGGCTTGTCTTCATGAGTTTCTTAATCACTATGGCTGTTTCAGACCTTTCTTATATGATACAAACGTCTCGATTGTCGCTCTAGGTTTCACAGACCACAACTTCCTGCATCCTACTATATAATTTCTGATTATAGAATGTGTTGCATGTGTATTTGCTCTCACTTTAAGCTTTTGCCGCCTTCGCCTAGAAGAATTACGAGCGATGTTCGGTACCATTTTACCAAAATGGAAGAAAATGGAAAATAACGCTACTGTCAACACATAATTGTCGTTACTTCTGGCTCATCATCAGACATGAAGAGACAACTAAAATCAAAGCATCCTACAGTATCCCTGCAACAATGTGGGTCAGAAAGCCGATCAAGATCGCCATCAGTCGATGCAGAAATTCGAGAAATCATTTCTTGTGAACGGTCCTCGCCGATGCCTGCTCCCACTTCGGGTACAGGTCTCCTCCCAAAAAGGCAAATTGAGTCTGAAGCACTATCCGGCCCATCAGTGCCGTCAGCTTCTGGACCAAGTCCTGATTTATCTCAGTTGTTGTGCCCTCACCCTCAACTGCTTTTCGTTTACAACAACCAATAAGTAATTTTTTTAATATTATAAAGCCGTTCACATTAAGAAAAATGTATGCCGTTAGATGTACAGCTTTTAGAAATGATTTTCAGTAAAAATTAAAAATTTCTCGGTCACCTAAAAGGCAGTCTGCCGTACGTCTGATGCGTGGACAAGTCTAAGTAACAGTTTGAGAAGAGTGAACTGAAGTCATACCTTTTAGAGTGTTCACAATTCGAAGACAGAAAGATTGTGGAAAACATCTCAAACTGGGTAAAGTCTGTTATCCAAAATACAATATCAATTATAAAAACACTTCCATAATAACAGAAAATCCTTCAGATACGAAATTAACTGCCATGCTTTTAAAACGTCCACATATCCCATGCTTTGCACATTCTTTAAACCACACTGCACACGCAGTTCAGAAGTCCATACAGAAAACCGTTTATGAGCCCAAATGAGTTGTCGTGTTTCTTAAATAGAAATCCTATGCTTTAAGCAAACTTGCTGAAATGCAAGAAAATTAAAAAAAAAAGACCATATGAAATTGGAACAAGATGCCCCAACAGATGGAACTACTTATGAAATCTTGAAAATATTTACTTTAAATAAAGATCCCATAACTTCTTACGTCGCTATTTTAGGTGGAAAATCGATCACTTTAAACTTAAAAGATACAGACTGGGATATAATGCAACAGGCTTTACAGATTTTGAAAATTTTTGATGGGGTAACTGAAGAGGTGCTCTCACAGAAAACAGTCTCAGTTTCAATCATGAAAATCTTGCCAAGATTAATGGAATGGCACCTAAAACCTTTTAAAGACAAAAATATATAATATCCTCAAGAAACAAAGTCACTTGTTGATAATTTGCTTAAAGGGTTATCAGACTGGTTTGGTGTTACCCCCTCCTGGAACGAAGTGATTAGCCAGGCAACGTTACTGGACCCCTGATTCAAAGGCATGGATTTTCAGGTGCCAAAATATTTCAGGAATGCTACATAAGGCTGTTGTAGGAATGAAATCGTTGGTTGTTCAACAAGAAGAAACAGAGCTCATATCTCAACCAGTTACCACCATTACACATGAGACTCCAAACTGTAGGAGTTCGCCGGCCTGGGTGGCCGAGCGGTTCTATGCGCTACAGTCTGCATTTTCATTTATGGTATACATTTTCAGAAAAGCTCTTCGATCGTATTTGTGATTACCGATATTTGACATTTCGGAAGATTATTCGAAATGACAAGCTCACTATTATTACATTATGAACGGACACACCGGCAGTGCTCCTATATCCTACAATATTATTTTCTTCTACAAACCGGTTTTCAGTTGTTAGGCTACTATAATCAGGTACACAGTTAAATAATGTGTGTGGCTGTGGCGCTTTTGTAGTACCAAAGATTTTAAACTAGTGCCTCTACCAAGGAGGTAAAAAAAGAAGGAAAGTGTCATTATGTCACAAACTTGAACCTGATGTTCGCCATCTTAACTAGCCCAAAACAATTAGGTTCACCGCATTCATACCTCCATGGTTCACAGCGGTAATACTTCCCCGTAACGTCATTCTGTCAATCCCGTGCCCAGTTTCGACTATGCTGGGAGCTTCGATTGTGTGGAGACGATTTCATCAAAAATGCCTGGTTGCGTTGTTTACGGGTATACTACTCGATCCGACCGTAATCTTAAGTCCAATGGAATCGCATTTAATTCGTAAGTTGAGCCGTTCGACCAATTTTTTCTTTTTTTTTGTACGCATGAATTATGGCTGCAATATTTGCTTTCATTGTAATGATTTTATTTCTGTCATTTGACTTTAGATTTGCCTTACTTTACTTACTGTCCGTTCTTTCTCTTCTTTCCTATGTTTTTCATTGGCTTCCAAGCCGCAAACACTCCAACATCCGAGCCACACTGCATTAACGGTTCCGTCCGCGCACATACGCAGCAACGTAACCGTGCTGATTGTTGGGGCAGCATCTGATGCTCTATATTTCCTCTCGCCAATAATTATTATTCATTGTTCGCATTTCCTCCCCTTTAAAAAAGACTTCGGCTATAACAGCCGGAGACAGAGCTTGTGTGTTCCTGAGTTTTGTGAGTATGATTGTATGAATGTGTATGTGTGCTGTGCGTCATGTCCGAAGAAAGCTTTGGCTGAAAAACTGTGTGAACATTCTTTTCGTCGTGCCTGCCTTGTGCTCGGCGTGTGAGTTGCAATCTATCTGTTTCATTGTATAGTTATTCTCTCATGAAGTTTGTTGTAAATAATCCATTGCACTTCAAGAGAAACAATGATGTACATAATTACACTATCAGAAGAAAAAAATGACATTTATTGCGCTACATGAAGGTTGTCTTCAGCACAAACAGTGGCTCACAATGCTGCAACCAAAAGTTTTGATCACTTACCCATTGATATAAAATACCTGACAGATAGCAAAGAAACATTGGAAATTAAACTGGAAACTTTTCTCTTTGACAACTCCTATTCCAAAGAAGATTATCTATCACTGTAAAGTGTAAATGGTGACAGGTAGAAATTATTGACTAACATGTCTGTCTTTAACTAGAGAACGAAAAAACTAGTAAATGATCGGCATGGAGTCATATTTACAAAAAAAAATTGATGTCAATATACAACGACTAGTTTCACGTCATTACGATTTATCGTGCAAATGACACATGGAACATGAAACTAAGTAACTAACTAACTATTAGTATATCACAAATCATCGTATAGGCTTATGTACTTCGGAAACCTCAAAATGAAATTCAAAAGTAAAATCAAGCAGACGATCAAAGTAGATGCACACTCCAATTGTGCTACGTATGGTTATTCCTGAAAAACTATCAGAGTTACTGGCGAGAAATATTCTGGTAAAAAAGGCAAATAGGTTACTGTTGGAAAGGTAGGCCTACATCTTACATAGGCTAGGCAACCATTACAGAAAAAATAACATACATACATTTTAAACTAAAATATCCATTTTATGGGGTCCTAAGTGATTGAAGCCATTCCCTTAATCATATGTATAGCATTACACAGTGCTGGAAGGCGTTTAAAAATGTCTTTTTTACCCTGTAAATTGCTATTATTGGCCACGCACTGAACGACGCATCATCTCAAAGTGAGAAGATGTGTAAAATACAGTGAAACGAAGGCACTGGCAAACTAATAAAACAAAAACTCTATTCTGCATGGAGGTATACCTCTACGCAGTTCCTTGCTTCTTTCCTCATTGCACACGTTTGTGGGCTAGCAAAGAACACGTACGTAAGTTTTTTGCAAATGTGAACATCAAAAATGTTGAGTATACGAGTTGAAAGCTCAAAATGTAGCGAACAAGAAACAGTACATGTAAGGAAACTAGCACCAGTTTCGGATTTCCAGCTTCATTTGATATCGATACATATGTATATTAAAAGTGAAACAAAATGCATTACGAAAGCATCCTTTTCACATCACATCCTTCCCTTCTTCGTTGTTTGAAATGCATCAACAAAAACAAGGTACATTAACGAGGCCAAAAGTTTCGCACTACTAGAGGAAATACGCATTGAAGAACAGAAATACATAATAGTACAGTGTTATTCAAGCAAGCACTATACTTTTTAGTATTTAAAACAGCTGTTGCATGCACACGACAGAAATAATGAGCAAGAAACAATTGTAATCTGCTAATATTTTGGGCTACTTAAAATGCAGCTGTCTCACCCTCTCCGGCTTCAAAAAAACCTACAGCGGAAGTCTATAGTGCCATCTCCCTCTTTTTTCACCACCATGTGTTTGATTTAGGACTAAGACGCGAGGAATTATTTCAGTGAAAATGCGATTAAAAACCAACGAACATTGATAAAATATGTGACACATTACATGATGAACTGTATAAAAAAATTACAAGAATTGTTCTGAGAACAAAAATAAATTGAACGATAAAGTATGACGACATGTTCCAAGTGAGTGGCGGGACAAAATAATCCGTTCTTTAATAGGTCTAATATTAGAAATAAGTACGATATACAACTGAGATGAAGCAGGTAAGTGAAGTAGCTGTGATTAAACAAAGTAAGAATATTTAATGAGGCAAGTGGAACCGTAGGAGCTGAAATAAAGAAAAATGTATGTGGGATTATTTACATTATGGTGTAGCTAGGATTACGAGTAACGTCTGCGGTTGGAATTGGCGAGTAAGGGAGATCTGTCTGATGATTCAGCGCTAATGTGGGCAAATGGATGTATGTTTACTAATTTCCATTATTTCAGTATAGCTCATCGTCCTCTATTTTTGGCTATGATGCTGACTTCCTGTTGTACCTTGCAACTATGGTCTTTTTTAAACAGGTAGTCTACAAAAGTAGTGTCCTTTCCTAAGTTTCCAACGTCTACGGTGTTCCTTCATATTAGTGCATATCGCCCTGTCAGACTGACCTATATAGAAATTGTCACAATTACAAGCGAATTTTAAGGTTCCTCTCTTCACCAAATCTAATGTGCTGTCTTTACCACTGGGCAAAAAGTAGTGTTGTGCTTCGTTGTTGTTGCTGTGGTTTTCAGTCCTGAGACTGGTTTGATGCAGCTCTACATGCTACTCTATCCTGAGCAAGTTTCTTCATCTCCCAGCACTTGCTGCAACCTACATCCTTCTGAATCTGCTTAGTGCATTCATCTCTTGGTCTCCCTCTACGATTTTTACCCTCCACGCTGCCCTCCAATACTAAATTTGTGATCCCTTGATGCCTCATAAAATGTCCTACCAACCAATCCCTTCTTCTAGTCAAGTTGTGCCACAAACTTCTCTTCTCCCCAATCCTATTCAATACCTCCTCATTAGTTATGCGATCTACCCATCTAATCTTCAGCATTCTTCTGTAGCACCACATTTCGAAAGCTTCTATTCTCTTCTTGTCCAAACTGGTTATCGTCCATGTTTCACTTCCATGCATGGCTACACTCCCTACAAATACTTTCAGAAATGACTTCGTGACGCTTAAATCTATACTCGATGTTAAGAAATTCCTCTTCTTCAGAAACGCTTTCCTTGCCATTGCCAGTCTACGTTTTATATTCTCTCTAATTCGACCATCATCAGTTATTTTGCTCCCCAAACAGCAAAACTCCTTTACTACTTTAAGTGTCTCATTTCCTAATCTAATTCCCTCAGCATCACCCGACGTAATTCGACTACATTCCATTATCCTCGTTTTGATTTTGTTGATGTTAATGTTATATCCTCCATTCAAGACACTGTCCATTCCGTTCAACTGCTCTTCCAAGTCCTTTGCTGTCTCTGACAGAATTACAATGTCATCGGCGAACCTCAAAGTTTTTATTTCTTCATCATTAGACACAAATTGCAATGGTCATGCGATGGTCACATTGATCGTCCTACTTGTGATACAGTGTGAAAAATTTTGGACTAAGTAATTTGACACACGGTGCATAGCAATAACAAGCAGCACTGGTTCTCTGAAACTTATCGTGGGACGTACTCGTCCCAACGGCAGTCAAAGGGTTAATGAGTGCAAGCAAACAAATTTCTCTTCCATGCAGAGTAAATTTCCGAGGCACTCTTTATTTTTCTCGCGCACATCGTGCAAGAAGCGCGGCAGCAGGAACGACGACGACGTTGCACAGCAAGGCCAGGCGCTCTCAATAATAGCGGCTCGTGCTGCGTCCTCGAGACACAGCGGAAGAGGGGAAGAGGAGCGACGATGCAGCCGCCAAGGCCGCGCCTGCACCAGACTGCAGCTGCAGCTGCTGGTGCAGCGGCCATTGTCGCGGCGCTGCACACGCGCCGACTGGGAGAGCCCCCACGTGGCCATGTAGATGGGCCAAGGCCAGCTGGCGCACTCCTTTGTCTCAGCCGCACTGCTCCTTCACGTTTCCCACGACAGCTCACTCACGGAATAGACAGTATACAAAAAGGGGCACTCCGCTGACACGATTATTTTTCAGCGGGCGAGGGGGTGGGGCAAATCTAAAAGCTACTTTTACCTGGTGTGACTATTTACACTGAAACGCCAAAGAAACTGGTATAGGGATGTGTATTCAAATACAGAGATATGTAGCGAGGCATAATACTACACTGCTGTCGGCAACGCCTATATAAGACAACAAGTGTTTGGCGCAGTTGTTAGATGGGTTACTGCTGCTACAATGACAGGTTATTAGATACAGGCTCCCAAGTAGATGCCATTTTCCTTGACTTTCGGAAGGCGTTCGATACAGTTCCGCACTGTCGCCTGATAAGCAAAGTAAGAGCCTACGGAATATCAGACCAGCTGTGTGGCTGGATTGAAGAGTTTTTAGCAAACAGAACACAGCATGGTGTTCTCAACGGAGAGACATCTACAGACGTTAAAGTAACCTCTGGCGTGCCACAAGGGAGTGTTATGGGACCATTGCTTTTCACAATATATATAAATGACCTAGTAGATAGTGTCGGAAGTTCCATGCGGCTTTTCGCGGATGAAGCTGTAGTATACAGATAAGTTGCGGCATTAGATAATTGCAGCGAAATGCAGGAAGATCTGTTGCAGGGAGTGACGACTGACCCTTAACATAGACAAATGTAATGTATTGCGAATACATAGAAGAAGGATCCTTTATTGTATGATTATATGATGGCGTAACAAACAATGGTAGCAGTTACTTCTGTAAAATATCTGGGAGTATGCGTACGGAACGATTTGAAGTGGAATGATCATATGAAAATTGTTGGTAAAGCAGGTGCCAGGTTGAGATTCATTCAAACAGTCCTTAGAAAATGTAGTCCATCAACAAAGGAGGTGGTTTACAAAACACTCGTTCGACCTATACTCGAGTATTGCTCATCAGTGTGGGACCCGTACCAGGTCGGGTTGACAGAACAGATAGAGAGGATCCAAAGAAGAGCGGCGCGTTTCGTCACAGGGTTATTTGGTAAGGGTGATAGCGTTACGGAGATGGTTAGCAAACTCAAGTGGCAGACTCTGCAAGAGAGGCGCTCTGCATCGCGCTGTAGCTTCCTGTCCAGGTTTCGAAAGGGTGCGTTTCTGGATGAGGTATAGAATATATTGCTTCCCTCTACTTATACCTCCCGAGGAGATCACGAATGTAAAATTAGAGAGATTCGATCGCGCACGGAGGCTTTCCGGCAGTCGTTCTTCCCGCGAACCATACGCGACTGGAACAGGAAAGGGAGGTAATGACAGTGGCACATTAAGTGCCCTCCGCCACACACCGTTGGTTGGCTTGCGGAGTATAAATGTAGATGTAGATGTATCAAGAATTAAGTGAGTTTGAACATTGTGTTATAGTCGGCTCACCAGCGATGGGACACAGCATCTCCGAGGTAGTGATGAAGTGGGGATTTTCCCGTACGAGCATGTCACGAGTGTACCGTAGACATCAGGAATCCGGTAAAACCTCAAATCACCAACATCGCTGCGGCCGGAAAAAGATCCTGTAAGAACGGGACCAACGATGACTGAAGAAAATCGTTCAACGTTACAGAAGGACAACCCTTCCGCAAAATGCTGCAGATTTCAATACTAGGTCTTCATCAAGTGTCAGCGTGCGAGCCATTCAACGAAACATCACCGATATGGGCTTTCGGAGCCGAAGACCCACCCGTGCACCCTTGATGACTGTACGACACATGGTTTTACGCCTCGCCTTGGTCAACAACGACATTGGACTGTTGATGACTGGAAACGCGTTGGCTGGTCGAACGAGTCTCATTTCAAGTTGTATCGAGCGGATGGGCATGTACGGGCATGGAGGCAACCTCATGAATCTATGGACCGTGCATGTCAGCACGGGACTGTTCAAGCTGGTGGAGGCTCTGTAATTAAACACTCCCGCTGCCCACCAAACTCTCCAAACATAAACATTATTGAGCATGTCTGGGATGCCTTGCAACGTACTGTTCAGAATATATCTCCACCCGCGCGTACTCTTACGGATTTATGGACAGCCTTGCAGGATTCATGGGGTCCAAGCCCCCCTGCATTACTGCAAGACGAGAGGCATTATTTAAGTGAAAATGCGATTAAAAACCAGCGAACATTGATAAAATAAACATTAGTCGAGTACATGCCACGTCATGTCGCGCCACTCCTGCGTGTTCGCGGGGGCCCTACATGACTTTTGGCAGGTGTCCCAATTTGTTTGACTCTTCAGTGTATACTGCAATATAAATACAGATTCGATTAAACCTTTTAACGGATTATACCTGCGCAGAAGAATTGATTTGCTACTTTCATTCACATTAAATGAGCCACGCGCATGTTAACAGCTCAGACTTTCTCAAAACTACTAGATGTTATTTATTTAATAAACAGCAGGGTTACGGAAGTATCAGCATCTCATAGTATGCAGTAGAAAAGGAAATACCTCGAAAAATTCAAAGAAACTAATAGAAGATTACAAAGTAAAGTCAAGTCTTCGAGGAGATCGAGCGAAAATGTCGGTTATAACGTTGGGGGTCACATTCATATGTCGGTTAATGGATAGGTGCGCCAGTCCATTCAGCCGTCTTCTTTCGCTGTTGGGTGTAAATAAGTTTTCAGTCAACGCAGGCACCTAACTAAAGCTTTGCTCTTACCTGCAGGTTGATACAGGAGGGACAGCAAATAATTGAAGCAGAGTTCAAATGTTAGGGAAGAACTGAAATAAAGAAATAAACGATTCGAATTACTCATAATAATCCCAGTGATTGGATATGCAATGGAGACCCTAATTCATTTTGCAGTTCGGCTGAAGTAAGGATGCAAAATATTGAATGCGCTGGTTTATCAAACTGCCTTCTTCGTTGATAACACATACACGTTATAACGAACAAAGTGAAAATTTACTTCCAGAAATATGAAGAACGGTAAGTAGGCAACGTTGTGTATTTATAACTTATATATAAGAAGTTAACTGTTATCAGGCCCAAATCAGAACAGTTTGTGCATAATAATTACAGTTAACCACGTATCTCATTTGATAGGCGAAAGACTGAAGGCTAATCACTGTAACAAAATTATGTTTCAAAGTTATGTTTATTCCTGGTGCAAAGAAATGACCTCTGATCGCTACGACAACAGATTTACTGAAGAAGGATTCAGAGTGCTTAAACAAGAACTGCACGATATGTAGTGTACACTTTGAAGATGTGATGATTGCTAATATTTTGAAAAACCTCATGTTATTCCAACATTATTCAGGCTACCGAATCCACTAAGGGCAGTCTTAAGTCAAGAGCGCAAGAAGGCTAAATTTGACATCAGGCAAGTGTGATTCACATTACATAATAAGTTACAGTGAACTTATAGGTCTGAGCCTAATTAAAACATTTGTATAATTTAAATTTTAATGCAGCTTACTGCCTTCATTTAAAGTACTACCTCTGTGTTACCTTCAGGCTGAAAACATGAATGAAAATTCTAGCAGTGGTACAAACACAGAAACTCCAGCATTATGTCCCATATCAGCTGTGACTGTTGAAAGTGAAGTCGATTTATCTGCTCAGAGTCCCATAAAAGAAAAATTAAGAAGCAAAACGAAATGTCTGCAAGGAAAAAATAGATATTTACTAAAAATATAGCTTCATCACCCTCTGAAGCTGAATACAGTGGCAGTTCACAGCTTGCACTTGTGAAAAGAACTAAATTTAAAAGTTTATAAAAACATGGTTTTTACGCTATATTTTTAGTCCCATTGCTTATACATTTATCCAAAATATTTTGCAATTGTCCACAACTAGGCGCTTAAGGCTTATGGCAGGAAAGTGGCAGTAATCTCCTGGCCCAAATGAGTTCATACTCTCCAGTGTGAAGTTGAAAGTAGCTAATTTAAGCGAAATGGAAAAGTATTGCATCTTAAATGCAGATAAAATCTCATTGAAAACATTTCTCTTTTATTCAAATGCACAGGATGAAATAGTAGGTCTCCATTATACAAGTACTGTGCAATTTATGGTTCCAACATCCCTGCTAGTTTTCATAATACAAAATATATGTGCAACTGAAATCAACCAATTAGCTACTACTTCACAAGTTCTGGTTATTCCACACTGGAAGGGAAAACTATAGTCCATGAAATAGTTGAAAGACTATGTAGTATTAACTTAAGAATTTTTGTTATTTGTGAGTGATACGGGGTCCAGCTTTCTCCAACATGCACATGCTGAAAGAGTGATCTCTGAAACACCTTTTATGGTTGGGGATAGCAGAATATTTAATATGTTCGATGTACTACAGTCATTTAAGTGTTTGATAAATAACTTGCCAAAATATCATTTTTTGTTTCGTGATGAGGTAGCTTCTTGACAGCATATTAGCAAATTTTATAACAAGGACAGCAAAATCTGTGACAGGCTAAGAATTTGACTGATTGGCATTTTTCCCGATTGGACTAGAAAACGAAGGTCAAATTAGCTACTTAAATGTTCAGTCATATTGTTGCAAGTTCATTACTAACTTAATGTCATGCTCTCGATTCATGTGCGATAGAAACTGAAGAATTTCTGGAAAAATGTAACAATGATTTTGGTCTCTTAAATTCAACTCCTAAGGTTTTAGATAAATCTGATGCCAGAGCTTGGATAGGATCTGAAAAGCATCATGAACTTTTAAACGATTTTTTTCATTTGCACTTAGTAAGGTCTCTCTGCATAAAGAGCAAAGAAAATAAGGATGTAACAAGTAGCTTGAAATGTATTCAAGGATTTATTTAAAGACACAATCATTTTCTTTTGTCTTCATGCAAAGATTAAATGTGGACCACCTTCAAAAATATTTTTGTGGTGTGTGCCAACAAAGAGGCAACTCACACAGTCCTATTCCAATAAAATTTCAAAAAGCAATAAAAAAGTTTTTTTGTCTCAGTTAGTTTCAGCATGCAATCAGTTCAACCTGCTCTTAAGATTTTGATACTCTGCTTTCAAAATGTGGTAACGACAGTGTCTTATTGAAATTATATATGACTTAGAATTCAGTTTAAAACAGTACTGTAGTGAACTGTATATATTACAAGGAACTTTTATCTGGTACAAATGCACTCCACTATATTTTAGGGGCAGTTAATTAAAAATGCTTAACTATTTATGAATGTGACACATGTTTAGCATACACATAAGAAGAAGGAAATAATCTCAACTGCACCAACCTGTACTCAGATTTTAAAACATACGATAACAGGAATGTGGATACCTTTGGAAACCTAAAATGCCCAAGTTCAACCACTATAACTTATACTGAACAATTAGAGAACATTTTTACTGACAACATTAACAGATTAATGAAGCAAACAATGTTGGAAATAAACTGATTAGTTTAATGGAGAATGTGTAAGTCAGCCACCCACACAAGGGTTTCCCTCTGACGTATTTAATAAAACTTTCTGTCAGAGTGAGGATTTTTTATTTCTTGAAGTTCATGAATAGAGAATTGAAAAAGAAAAATAAAAGGGGAAAAATGACAAATTAATAAAAGTGACCATCTGTGATGTATATGTAATATGCTATATTGTAGGTGCTACATCAATGAATGGAACTTAAAAAGCAAGACAGAAGGAAAATGTAAGTGAAGCACTGGGTGTAATAACATGATACAGTACAGAGTTTCACATTACTTACATGTTCCACCTGTAAACTTAATGTTGTGGTTTTATGTTATTGCACTAAGGTATTCATTTGTCTGTTATTTATTTGTTTTATGTATGGCAAGACTTAATGAATTCTGTGTAATCATACTGTACTTTGCAGTCTGATTCCATATTTTTTATGCATTTTTATTCCTGCATTAGATAAAAGTTAGCAGCTGTTAATTCACTTGCTTATTAATTACTGCTATCTATTTTACTATTATTTGATGTTACTAGGAATTTGTTTAAATTAGCAGTTGTTAATTCACTTGCTTATTAATTACTGCTATCTACTTTACAATTATTTCATGTTACTATAAATTGTTTTTTTTATACATTGGTGTCCAAAATTAAAGCAACAAACGTAAATTTTGCAAGGTTGCGTTTATTTTGCCACAAAGCAGTATAAATACCTAATAGTAAATTAGAAACAATGTAAAGAATACCTGACGAAAACAACTGCAACAAGAATAACGGTAGACAAAAAGGTTCATCGTTTTTCTCCAACTTAATGGATTTTCACACACATTCCAATTATGGTTAATGTGTTCAGTATGGGGTGTGACGACTTTTGGCAGCAGTACAGAGCTGACTATGATGTGGCATGCTGTGAATGATGTCATCAGTCACCTGTTGATGCAATACCGTTCATTCTACCTGCAGAGCTGCTCACAGTCTTGGAGAGTGGCTGGTGGATGCTAACGTGAAGCAACCCGTCTCCCTAGTACATCCCAGACATGCTCTATGGGATTCAAATCGGGAGAGCAAGCAGGACACGCCACGCGTGCAATGTCTTTCGTTTCCAAGGAAACATCAACTACCTGTGCATTATGACGTCGAGCATTATCATCCATCAATGCGAAGTCTGGTCCCACAGCACCTCGCAACAACCGAAAATGAGGTCCCAAGGTCTCGTCACAATACCTGACAGCTGTTAACCCTTGGCGATGCACTTGTACAATTTCATGACGAGGGGTTCAAATGGCAAATAATCCTTGCTCACACTTTAGGTATCCTCCTCGATATCGGTCTCTTTCCACAATTTTTGGGTCCCAAAACAGCGTTCCACGTTCCCCCCAGATGTGAATCCATCGAGAATCACTCTCCAGGCTAAATCGGGACTCATTTGTGGAAACAACATTGACCCACTGTTCGACCGTACAAGTGGAAAGTTGATGACTTCACTCTAGACGTTCTCTTCTGTGAAGAAGCTTCAGAGGTAGAAATTCAGCAGGTCTCCGACAGTAAAGACCACCCGCGGGAGCCTTCTGCACACCATTTGCCTCGATACAACATGTCCAGTGAACGCTGCGATCTCACATGTCAGTTGCCGTGCACTACTAAGGCGGTACTGCCGTGCCCTTGCAGCCAAATAACGGTCTTGTCTTCTGAAGTCACACGTGGTCGGCCCTGCCCCTGTCTTCGGGATACAGTTTCGGTCTCTATAAACTGTCGTCACATCCGAGAAACAACAGAACGATTCACATTGAGCCATAAGGCCAAATCAGTCTGCGACTTTCCTGCTTCCTTTCTTTCTATGGCCGACCCCACCACCAGAGTGTGGTAGGCATCTTCTCTGCGCCATACTGCACCGCCTGTGACTGTGTACTAGAGATGGGCAAACTGAAACACCTAACTGTTTCGAAACAAATGAAACAGTACAATGTAATGTTCCGATACGCTGTTTCGAAACAGTGAAACAGTTTGTGTTTTGTAATCTAATAAACCTACACATTTTATCATCTTGAATGTCTACTGTATATAAGTATGTCCATATAAACACAAATGAGGTGCGAGAGCGCTAATCATGTTGCAGAAAGTATGAAACTATCACTTAGGCGTCTTGGCAGTTTCGTATTTCCTGCAGCAAAGGCGCTGCTTTCGTGTCGCGTGACTTTCATACTTTTCAATTGGCTGAGGACAGCCATAGCTGAAGACAGAAGAACCACCACGAACGGAACTGGAGGTGGGAGCAAACTGCAGAAACAACGGATATTCTAATGGGAATACCAAATTCCGTTAGTATGGGTAACATACCCATCCTGATAATTTCCATTTACACAAAGGGAATCATTGTCGATAATAGGCACAGTGACTATAGACTCACAAATAACGCAAAATGATTCAAATAAATGACAAAATATAACAGAAAAATTTTTTGTCTTTCAAGGTGTTTCGAACCGTTACTATAAATTCACCATTCTTCCCAGCCCTTCCCGTACACCATTACACTATCAGTGATTTGTCAAACAGATTGCTTGCAATTATACCTACATCAAATTTATGTATATGTCTAATAACTGTCACTCTACGCCTTTTTTATTCAAAATGTTGTAGGCTTACTTGCGTTTCTTAATATGATTACTGTACATGAACAGGCAAGCGTATGTTATAAAAAAAGTGTAATTTAACTGAATGATTTTCACATATTTATTGTTTTGAATGTGAATAGTATGCGTTGCTTTATTGTTTGGTTAGTGTTTATAAAGCAGATGTTACGCCATTTCGAAACAGGACAGTCAGCTAGAAATGAAGCTTTATTTTCGGATATCTTAAGCTTCATGCTATTGCTTGTCAAAAAGATTTCGACACTCTTGAAAGAGTTTCATGAAGTGGTATGTTGTGTTTCAGTACATGTGCCGAGCCCGAATCTCGTCCGACACAGAGTGGAATGAAAACATCACTGTTTCGATACAGTTAGTCCGTTCCAGGCACAGGTGGACTGAAACAGCCTTATTTTGAAACAACGATACAGTTTCTGTGTCTGGCTCGAGATCGAATCTGGTCCGAGACAGGGACGGAGTGAAACACCACTGTTTCGAAACAGTGAACCACAACCGTTCCGAAACACTGAAACAGTTCCACGTATCGATACACAGTATCGAAACATAGAAACAGTGGCCAAGTCTACTGTGTACACAGCTACTCTGGATGTGTAGTTACCCTGCAAACACTACCTCGTTTCATAGGTGCCCTGACGTCATCGTTGTCATGGTTGTCTGTTGACCAGACATCTGGTTGACAGTTTGTGTGATTATATCGTGAATTAGACAAAGGAAAAGAAAATTGTTGCCTTAATTTTGGACACCAGTGTAGATGTCATTAGCAAACAGTCCGTCGTTTGTATGTTCGCATGTATTATTGTTTTTAAAATTTGATTAAAATCAGAGTGCAAAATGGAGGGGAGTAGAACAAAACGCAGTTGCCCTTCGTCAGAGTTTGAATGTTTTCCATTCCTTTGGTAAGAAATTAGTTACGTCGTCCGGATAATTTTAGTGAGTAAACTTCTACTTTGCAGCGGAAAATAGAGTGTATTAATTTGGGTTGGTCATATTTTAAATTACATTAGCGTTTCATTTCGTAAAATGGTTCAGTTAGTCGATTAGATTAGCGCCGTTTCGTAAAAACGTCTATTTCAAGCCTAAGTAGTAAGCAGCTATTGTCTCGCGTTTACTCAGTTTCAATATGGCGTCAAGCGCTAAATATAATGGAAGATACGAGGGCGTGGTAAAAGTAATGTCTCCGAATATTTTATATGAAAACTCTTAAAGTTAAGTACGAGGCGTGATCAAAAACTACGATGAATGAATATTTTTGTAGCAACTGATAACGCAACAGCATTTAGTGTAATCAGTACGATAGCCTGATCTGTTCAGTCAGGCAGCATCAAGTTGGAACACGTTCTGACTTGTCAATTAGTGTCCAGACACGCTAGAGTGATTTTGTGCTTACTACGTCTGTCGCGCATCGTGGATCTGTAATTTTGTTGGGAAACTGTGCTAATATACGTCTTTTTTCCTTTTCTTTTCGTAAGTATCGTCACGTAGGTTAACAAAGAGATATCAGCAGAAGAGAATGCATGAAATAATTTCTGTGATAGGAACCAATAATTTTGGGACGTGAAGAATGATGTAAAGACCTGTAAGGTAAGACAAGACCGCACAGTTCACTTTGGCCGTCCACTACCATTGTGACAAATTTAAAAATTTATTGCATTTGCGCAATAGTAGTGCTGCGTAGTGTGCTTGGCGTACTGTTGAAAGTAGTTGGATCTTATTGCAATCCACAAACAGTAGTGGATATTTTATTTGGTGTCAGATGCAACTGGGACAAGTTATTTAAAATACACGGCCAGAGACGCTAATAGCAATAATAATGAAAATTTGTTGTGTGTTAATGATGTTGTGGATCAGTGTGAGATTAATGCACACATAGAAAGGGTACTGAATTCGGTAGTCTGTAAAATAACTGAGCATAAACAACGGACACTGCTCGCGCGGAGTTTAGTACATGTTCACAATGATGATAGCACAAGCCAGATTCTGTATCACTTGTAAATTCTTGTTCAAATACGCAGTCAGATAGCTTATCCAAATGTTAGTTTTAAGTTTTTTGTGTAACGATCTGTTGAGGTCTTAAAAGACAGTGAAATTGACACTTGTATAAACCCGCACCTAGTGTTATACAGGTTAGATTCCGATTACTGATAGCTCAGGTTGCTTATTGAGTCCATTTTCAAAGACAAACATAGATTTCATTTGCTGTAGGTACGTTACACTGTAGAAAGAGAAGCATTTAATCCTGAGCTGCATAGAAGTAAACAAGGTCGGTTGAAGAAGTATTTTGAAAAGTATACCAACAAGACTGAGATGAACGTATGACCCATGCAGATGTGGTTACGATTCTGATGAGTAAATTACCGCTAAATATACAAGATAAACATGTGATGGTGTCAGGAACAGACTTGGAGTATCTTTTGTTCGTATAAGATTTAATCGAACTTATGCATGAGGAGGTAAAAATACCAGGAAAGAATGAAAACATACAAGGAAATTAAGTAATGACTGGTACTGATAATGCTCATAATAGTAACTGAAATTTTAACAGGTGATATCTTTCCCCTAAGAATAACGGAAATAATGGTAAATCAAACCTAAATGAAAATTACCATGGTGACAGAAATGAGCTTACAGCAAACGGGGGACAACAGTACAATAAAGGCTATCAAAATAGGACATAGAGTCAGAATGGGGTAGAGGAGGCAATGGTTGTTCACGTGGACTAGGTGATCACTTGCAGAATATCCAAAACACAACGCTCGATATCGGAATGTTGCGCTGACACTCAAGCGAGCAGGGAGGCAATGCTCGGCAGGAACTCACCCCATGCGGAGGTCTTAACTGATGGGGAATGAGGCAGGCCATAAACATTCTTGAAGTCATGGCAGCAGTGCTGCCAGTCTTCTCTCTCAGTCAGAAAAGTCAATTCAGTATGACTGAGCTTCCAAGCCATGGCCGGGTAGCCTATCGGGGGCGAAGTGTCAGATTTATCAGGTATGACAAAGATCAAAGTTTGAGAGACATGTCATGGGATGACGATGTAGGCTGTTTAAGCATGCGAACCGCAAGGACTAGTTCAGGCACTACTGAAAACTGTAATAAGTAACTTACCAACACTGATATATTTAGATATGGGAGCAACGACATATGTAATGTCTGTGGAACTCTTTAATGACATACATAAAGATAACCCTATACCAACTTTCCCTGCAAAAACTGTCATATTTTGGGTGAGATGGGTAACAAATAAAGAATTAAGCTTTGATCCCACTTACTGTCGGGGATGTGACACAGTGCGTTGATAAGACCATGAGGTATTGCTATTTTCCTGACATTCAAAGATGGGTACAAAAAGTGTTACACTCTCGCATAAAGTGTCAGAAGGAAAATGCAATAACCAGTCTAGTCTCAACGAACTTCACCCCATTACCCCTATCACTCCAAGAGAGCTAATTTTTGTGGATGCTGCCAGACCGTTGCCACAGAGAAGTGGAAGCTTCAAATATATGATTGCGTTTTATGACGTATTCACAAAACATCTGAAGCTATATGTCATGAAATACTTTTTGGCAGCTCATTTTATTAGGAAAATTGCAAATGATTATATGCCCTGTGGGGGTAAGCCAGAAATTATACTGACCAATAATTGTTTCAAATTTCACCTGAGAAAAATGAGGAAAACTTCTCAAGGATCAAAGAACAAAGCACCGATTAGTATCCCTCTTTCATCCCCAATCGAGTACCATAGAGAGGAAGTTTAAAGAACTAAATGGATTTACACGAACATATGTATTGACAAAGCAATCCAAATGGCTACAGTACTTAAGAGCTTTTGAGACAAGTGTAAAAAATTTGCCCCATCCGATCACAGGGTGTTCACTCCCTATGATCAGATGTGTGGGAAACAAGAGACTAATGAATGGTTAAAGCCTTTACCACGCATGCCTAACAATGACTTAAAATTTGATGAAAAAATCCACAAAGCAGTTGTTGCGTTGAGTGACAATCCTGAAAGGAGGAAGAGATCGTTCAACAAGAAACTCAGTCGAATTTGCTGATACACGATAGGGGAGAAGGTCCTTTTAAAAAACCCACCAACAGTAGCTAAGATAAGACAAATGAACAGGAAGTGGCAATTACTGTACACAGGCTATATGTAATTATAGACATGCCACGTCTGGGATGTTACTTAGTCGGTTATCCTAACAGTGGAAAGATACAGGTTGATTTGAGAAAGTACTTTCTGGTTAGGGGTTAAATATTTTGGGAGATGAGGAAGATTGAATGAGAAGCGACAATTTAACGCCAGTGTTTGGTGTATGCTTTTGAACTAGGATTTCTGGGTTGATAAATAGTCAGACTACGCTTGTTTAGAATTTTGAGTCAAGTTAGTGAAGGAGGACGCACCACCAGGGCACTAACCTGACTAGAAAACTAAGACTATGCTATTACATTCGCACTAACCTAAGGAAAATTAATATAAAAGAAAAAACTACTAATATAAGCTACACATACAAACTAGCTATGTGCAACGAAAATGGATATTTGCAACGAACGTAGTAAAATTACTGTTTAGGAGAGAGGTGGTAAAATGACGAGTACGTTTCCAGGTAACATGAAAGCTAAGCACCAATGTAAAGTCATACATACTGAGAAAAATTTTAGTATGAATGTGTGAAACATGACTTAATATACTATGGGAATTCAGTTTTAAATAGCTGAGGATATTAAGAAATGAAGTGGAGACGATGCAATTTGAAAATGATTTTTAGTAATAGCATTTCAAAAGTAATTAAATGCTGGTGTCAAATGTTCAAATGTGTGGGAAATCTTATGGGACTTAACTGCTAAGGTCATCAATCCCTAAGCTTACACACTACTTAACCTAAATTATCCTAAGGACAAACACACACATCCACACCAAGATCAGCCGCACAGTCCATCAGTGCAGCGCCTCAGACCGCTCGGCTAATCCCGCGTGGTTTGCTGGTGTCATAGATATAAGTATACTGATGTGATTGAGCAAAGGTCTCAGAATTGTAATGAATGCTATAATGTTTCACAGTACTTAGAGGTGAGAACCATATGACTGAATTGGGTGCTCTGAGGAAATATACGATCAGGTCACAAGTGGACTTAGGCTAGACACGTGTAGTAACTTGATTAAGAGGCTGTAGCCTAGTAGACCTCACCCTATGTAAGATACAGAGCTGATATTAAGGAATAAAATTACGAAACAAAATAGCTGTACATACAAGAAGAACAAGGTTATTGTATATACAAAGGTGTCAACATTATGAATAAAAAAAGGGTATAAGCGATTACTGAAATCAAATGATATGCCTTCTAGTCATTCAGATATTAGTAATAACAGCGGAAGACTAATCACACACATTCCACACAGAGGTAGGCCTTAGACTGCAGACGGATCAGCTGCCTTGTTTTCTGCTGCTACTAACGGGGATTTATGTTATGGTTTGAAACAGTAGACGCTTATAAATCCTCTAGTGCTAAAACAGTCCTGGTGGCTGGCCAGAGGATTGGTCCAAAGGAGTGCATTTGAAATCAGACATTCCTGATCTTTCCATTCCTGCAAACAAGTAGTAACCATGAATTAAGGACATGTGACTGTTACAAAATCATTGTACTCAAAGAAAGAAGTTCTAATCTATGCTAATATCTTGTAAAAATGTAGATAAAATGTTTTGAAAAAAATTAATGCAATATGGCCAAATATATTGCCTGTAGGCATTTGCATTTTGTTGCTGAAATTCGACGATATGTTTGTATTGTTGGTGTGTTTTAAATGTATAAATAACTAATGACAATTCTGTTGAGTTAAAGACAGTTGTAAACTAAATTGTGCTTTTACTTGAGGGTCCACATTGGATTCTTATGCTTCAACATACTGTGATATTATTTATATTGTTATGTACCGTGTTCCTATTTTTCCCTTAGTGGAAGAGTTCTGTGAAGTACAAACTGACAACTGTTTTCAAGAAGTACATATACTAATTTTAGTCTTATGTTTCTTTGACTCTAATACTGTGCTTCAGTATTTGTAACACAATGCGCTTATTTTCGTTTTAATCTAATGCAATTCTTCTGTACATGGGAACTATAAGTTTTCATGCCTTCATAATTTCTCTTTTGGTTAAATTTTATTTCATATTTGAACACAGTTGAATTTCTATGTTAACTTTCACAGTTGCACATTTTGTTGAACTATTATACTTGTCAATATTTTCCAATTATAGGTTATATATCTGCACCTGCTAACAGTATGAGAAGGAAAAACATGTTTTCGGTTTTATATGCATCAGTACGCAGTGGCTGGGTTATCTGGAGTTAAATGCTAATCAGGAGATGTGCAGACTCATTAAATTCAACGTGGACCTGGTCTGCACATTGCAGAGTGAGTAAAGACAAGAATATCAACCGAGAGCGGGTGCCACAAGGAGCCCCACGAGGGGGATGTGGTGAGTACTAACAGACAGTTTGGATGGCTGCACCCAGAACAGATGACCTCAGCGACTGAGGCTTAAATCGCCCTGCTGCAGGAAAGTGGATCTCCTGCCATCGAAGTATGGTGGTTGACAACAGGGACCAGTAACTATCCCCTTTCTTTACGTCTGCAGAGTCACATCACATAAGACCGCGATAGTTGCCCACACAGCTACAGAATGCGAGTGTTTTTCTCCGAGCACAACAGCGAAACAGTGGTTGCCAATCCTCAATTAAGCTACGGACGTTGGCATGTTGTACGATATAACAAAGAAAAATGGAAAGTGATACAATTGCTGACTAGCAAATATGGACTTGAACTGGCTAATAATACTTAGAATTTTTTTATATCTTTTACAAATATAAGTTATTTCTTATCCTTTCATTTGTATGTAGGACAAACAATTTGCTCTTGTGTATGATGGATTTAATGGTCTTCGAATTTATGCACTCAAGAGCCAAAGAAACTGGTACACCTACCTAATATCGTGTAGGGCCTCGGCAACACGACGTGGAATGGACTCGACTAGTGCTGCAGGGAAAGGACACCATGAATCCTGCAGGACTGTCCATAAACCCGTAACAGTACGAGGGATCTCTTCTGAATAGCACGTTGCATCCCAAATATACTCAATATTGTTCATGTCTCGAGATTTTGGTGGCCAGCAGAAGTGTTTAAACTCAGAAGAGTGTTCCTGGAGTCACTCTGTAACAATTCTAGAAGGCTTGGGGTGTCGCATTCTCCTGCTGGAATTGCTCAAGTCTGTCGTTATGCGCAATGGACATGAATGGATGCAGGTGATCAGACAGGATGCCTGCGTACATGTCACATGTCAGAATCGTATCTAGACATGTCAGGGGTCCCACATCACTCCAACTGCACATGCTCGATTCCTTTACAGAGCCTCCACCAGCTTGAACAGTCCCCTGTTGACATGCAGGGTCCAAGGATTCATGAGGTTGTCTCCATACCCACACACGTCCATCCACTCTATACAATTTGAAACGAGACTCGTCCTAACAAGCAACATGTTTCCAGTCATCAACAGTCCAATGTTGGTGTTGAGGGGCCCAGACGAGGCGTAAAGCTTTGTGTCGTGCTGTCACCGAAGGGTACATGAGTGGCTTTTCGACTCTGAAACCTCATATCGGTGACGTTTCGTTGAATGTTTCGCACACTGACACTTCTTGATGGCCCATCACTGAAATCTGCAGCAATTTGTTGAAGGGTTGCACTTGTGTCATGCTGAACGATTTTCTTCAGTCGTCGTTGGTCTTGTTCTTGCAGGATCTTTTTCCGGCCGCATCGATGTTGGAGAGTTGATGTTTTACCGGATTCCTGATATTCAAGGTACACTCGTGAAACGGTTGTACAGGAAAATCCCCACTTCAAGACTGCCTCGGAGATGCTACGTTCCATTGGTCGTACGCCAACTGTAGCAACATGTTCAAACTCACTTAAATCTTGAAACTTCCTGGCAGATTAAAACTGTGTGCCGGACCAAGACTCGAACTCGGCACCTTTGCTTTTCACAGGCAAGTGCTCTACCATCTGAGCTACCCAAGCACGACTCACGCCCCGTCCTCACAGCTTTACTTCTGCCAGTATCTCGTCTCCTATCTTCCAAACTTTACTAGCACTTCTGAAAGAAAGGATATTGCGGAGACATGGCTGAGCCACAGCCTGGGGGATGTTTCCAGAATGAGATTTCACTCTGCAGTGGAGTGTGCGCTGATAGGAAACTTCCTGGCAGATTAAAACTGTGTGCCGGACCGAGACTCGAACTTGGGACCTTTGCCTTTTGCGGGCAAGTGCTCTACCATCTGAGTGAAATTGTCATTCTGGAAACAACTTTCAGGAGTGCTAGTTCAGCAAGGTTCACAGGAGAGCTTCTGTAAAGTTTGGAAGGTAGGAGACGAGATACTGGCAGAAGTAAAGCTGTGAGGACGGGGCGTGAGTCGTGCTTGGGTAGCTCAGATGGTAGAGCACACATAGACAATTGGGTGTAAGCAAGTGTAACCTGTCCAGAGTGTCATTCACTGCCCATTCGTGCCACTGTGGCCAGCAGGGGCATACATAGATACATACATACATACAGTTAGTACAGTTTACAGTTAGTACTTCATATCTAAGAATTCATCTGTAGAGTAGAAGGATTTTTCATTCAGAAGTTCATTTAATTTGCTGTTAAATGTTGGTTGGCTATCTGTGAGACTTTTAATACTATTTGGCAAATGACAAATGATTTTTGTGGCAGCATTATTCATCCCTTTCTGTCCAAAAAGTGAGATTTAATCTAGAATAGTGAAGATCGTCCTTTCTTCTAGTGTTATAGCTATGCACTTCGCTGTTATTTTTGAATTGGGATGGGTTATTAATGAGAAATTTCATAAGCGAATGTATTTATTGCAAAGCTACTGTGAATATCCTGAGTTCCTTAAATAAATATCTGCAAGGTGATCTTGTGTGGGCTCCAGCTATTATTCTGATTACATGCTTGTGTGCAATGAATACTTTCTCTCTTAATGGCGAATTGCCCAAAAATATGATGCCATGTGAAAGTAGTAAATGCAAATAGACATAGTAGGCTAATTTACTGATATTTTTATTACAAAAAATTGCAATAACCCTAATAGCATAAGTAGCTGAACCTAGCTGTTTCAGCAGATCATCGATGTGTTTCTTCCAATTCAATTTCTCATCAATGCACACACCCAAAAATTTTGAGTATTCTGCGTTAGCAACAGACTTCTGTTCATAGTCTATATTT